>NC_143407.1:19031425-19346636 GCF_052110815.1 Crocodylus siamensis | reverse complement strand
GTAGATGCATCCTGTATGTACTAGGGCCATCTTTCTGCAGCTGGGGAAAGGAGTGTTCCCAGATCTGACCAAAAGTTTCTCTATTTTATGAGAGCAGCATCACTGGGTGTGATGGTTTCTAACAGCATGGTTTCATTGCATTGCCCTCAAGGAGGGCTTGGCTGCATGTGTGATTTATATGCACCCACATGTGCCTCCAGACTCAAAAGGGGAACCTATACACCTGTCCGATGCCTGATCTGACATATTCTAATTAGAACCTGTCAGAGCAGACTTGATTAATTGAGTCTGCTGAGCATGTGAATTAGCATATTCCAGCAACCTTGGTGTCACATGCATTCAGTGTCCTCGCATATCAAAATGACAGAGGAGGCTTCTTTGATAAGCTTTAAAGCATCCCCACCACCACTTTAAAGTACAGGGTCTCTGATACATGAGATGCTGTGGGCACTTTAATTAGAGCAGCTCCCAAGAGCTACTCTAATTAAAGTGCCCCTTCCCCACCTCACCCTGGAGAACAGGTAAAGACACCCAAGACTCCTCCTGGGAATGCCTGGGAATTCAGCAATAAAAAAACTCTGAGTAAGGTTTTCTCAAGGGGCTTCTGAAGTTTGGTTCTCAACTGCCTGTAACTTTCAGTCCAAACCTGTCAGTACAGATACCCCAGCCACCTACTGAGACTGCAGTGATGCTTGTCCCAGAGATCATACTAAAAAAGAGTGGCTAAAAAAGAGTTCTCCAAGTTGTGCATGAATGTCCTAGATATTATTTCTCAAAATAATCCTCTCCACTTTTGTTTGATTGTTTGCCTGATCTCCAGATCTGTTACACTGGAAAGGACCTATGCACATTCCATTTACAGCTCTAAAGTGAGAAGAATACAACATTTACTGATCTTAGTTTTTTTCAATTCCCATGCTGAGGTTCGAGAATGAAGCCGAAGAGGAGAGAAGGGGAAGTTGCATAGTTTTCAGCGTGATGTACCCCTGCAGGGATAGCTTGTTACTTTGACAAGAAGTAGGGGGTATCTTCACCCTGTCCTTCCTTCTTCAACGATAAGGGCACATACCAGGCAAGCGTCTCCTGTTCTATCCCCATGGCTGGAGCACGGCTACCTACTACTCTTTTGGGCATTGCACAGCAGGGCCCCAGTCTTGCTTGGTCCTTAGGCAGGAGGGTGGCTACTGATGCATCCCTAGAATACCGTGCATCCCCATGGTGACGGGAGGAGGACCACCAGCCCCCTTGGCCAATCAGCAGTGAGGAGTAGGGCTGCCACCTCCTCAGCCAATCAGCAGCAAGGGGCAGGGCCACCATAAGAAGGCCACTTCCCTCCCTCTCTTCCTATCTGGCTGAGAACCCTGCTCCTCCTGGCTGCGCACCACCCTATCTGCAGGCATAGCCAACAGAACCATGAGGACAAATGATTGACACGAACTGAAAATCAGGACTTTTTTTGCAGTCCATTGCTTATTTAGAAATGGACAAGGGACAAAGTATTTAAAAACAGGGTGGTCCAGTATAAAACAAGACCAGTGGCCTACCCTATTAGGCAGTATGAGAATAAACCTGATTAATAATAAAAGGAAGGACTTGCTCTTTTTTTCTGAAGTTAGAATGACACTGATGTAGCCTGACTTACTGGGAACAGAAATTACTTCTATGCTTTGGTGTGTGCATGTTTGCCCCTTCTATAGAACAGTCCAAGATCATGACATCAATTCCTTCACTGTCAGACCTTTCCTCCTCTTAGCTTGGTCTAGTTTCCCCAGCAATTATGAACAGCCTGGGGTTAATAGGAGCACTTTATTGTTCCTAACAAGCCTATTCATGGATTCAGATAGAGAGCAGCCTGCTTGGTCATGTATCCTCTTTAGTTTTTATTGAGCCATAGGAAGAGTACAGGGAAGACCTTTATTGTATTTTTAGTGAAAGACAAAAAGCCTTAATAATGGCCCTCTCTGCTTAGCTGGGAACTCAGGGACCTTGCAACAGCCCATAATAATTATTGTAAATAAAAGGGGACAAATCTAGCGCACAGTATGAGCAGTTAAAAAGAACCCCAGGGTGGAAGGCATGTCTTAAAAACAAGCTATACAGAGTGTTTCTCTATATATCTCCTCTTCTCTCTCTCTTTTTTCCCTCTTCTTTCATATACCCAATTCTCTTTCACTGCATGGGGAAACATGAAATACTGAAGGTTTCTCAGCAAGGCATTACATTAGACCTTACTTCTTTACTAGGCCGTGACTGACTTCACATTTTTCATTACCTACAGCCATTTTTTTCATGGAGACTTGGCAGCAGGTGGATGGTTCCTGCTTCACAACTCCACAGGTTAAACCTCTTCCCTCAGGGTGACCTCAGCCACTACCATGAAAGACCATCTCTAGGGGGGTGTGGGCAGTTTGCTTTTCATGGTGTTTGCCCCTGTTCCCTATGGCCAACTCTTGCAATTTTTTTTCTGCTAATCTCTTGATAGTCTGTTTTTTTCTGAATTCCCAGCTCCTGGAGTTGAGTTAGTACATAAGAATCTCAGGTTGTATTTATGGAGGGGGAAAAAAGGTTTCTGCTGTGGTTATGCAGAAAAAGCTCAAAAGCACGAATCCCAAAAGCTGGCAAATGAGAAAGAATGCTGTTTTTTGTTTTAGTTTTTTTTAATTTCATGATTTTAAGCCAATCTTACGATTTTTTGAGTTCTTGGAACTGAGAGTGCTGTCAACAGCAACCCACCCACTGAATTTGCTTCTTCAAAAACAGACCCCCATTTGCCAGTGCTATTTGCAGGCTTGTTTTACAAATTGCAAATGATGAAGACACAAGCACTATGAGACTAATCCAGAGCCAAGTTCATCTTACTGCCAGGAAGATTTCCCTGATGCTACATTTGCTTTCTTAATTGCCTGAGGCATACATTTTAAGAGGCCATTATGATCATGTTACTCTGGCTGCCTGGGTAGCACAGGCTAAAGGACTTCAGAATCCACTCTCACTCCCAGTATCCTCATCAGCAATGATAAGCTGGTCTCAAGGTATCAAAATTGCATCTTACTGCACCCTTATTCACCTTAACTTTCCAGCCATTCGTTCTGTTCTGCCTTTGCCTGCGGGATTAAGGAGCTCTCAACTCCAAAGTCTCTGACTTTGTAACTGTCCCCCAGGGCCAAGCTAAGAAGATGGAGCTCCTCAAGTCTGCCTCCCATCTCATTTCATACAAGAACCCAACTTGTAGACCTTTCTAAAAAGCTGATAAAACAAAAGCTAGTTTCCCCAGCTCTTATGAACATCCTGGGATTAATAGGAGCACATTATTGTTCCTAATAAGGCTATTTGTGGATTTGGCTAGAGAGCAGCCTGCTTGGGCATATATTGTCTTTAGTATTTATTGAGCAGTGGTAAAAGTGCAGGGAAAACCTTTATGTGTTTTAGAGAAAGACAAAAAGCTTTGAAAGGTAGAAAACCCTGGGATTTTTTTTCAGATTTTCCACAAAAAGCTTCTATAGAAACATATCAGTTCCCCAAATCCACTTTCAATTAAACGAAAGAGTACTTATAAACAGACAGAGCCCATTTTTTAGAGAATTCTGTGGACGGATCTATGCGAGATGCTAAATGTGCAGTAGACTAATTCTACTGTGCATCACAGCAAAAGCCATGCTACTGCACTAACACACAGTAGAATTAGTGTGCACATTAGCATCACTAAAAAGGCACGTGCTGGTGCTACTGTGCAGTAATGCTGGTTATTGCACATCAAGTTATTACAGGTACTAATTTAATGGGCTGTAACTACGACACATTCACGCACATGTAGATGTGCCCTGTGTAAACTGCCACAAGGGACCAAACCCTTAGCAGCTGGCTCTAATTAGCCATTACTCCTCCCAAGGCTGCAGGCTGTGGGAGAGGCTTGGGGCTCATATAAACCAGACCCAGATCACCTTTGTAGAGAGCAGAAGATAGAAGGGTTGGGGGAGTTTTAGGAGAAATATATTGAGGGAGTTATAGGCTAGGGACTACTTTCTTGGATGAATAGGTGAAAAGATAAGAGAATATTTAAGGAAATGAGCCTGAAAGACTTAGTGTATGAATGATAGAAAACTAAATGATAATCTGCCTCTCACTAACATCTCCTAGGTCCCTGCTGGCTTCCTTTCTCTAGTTGACTTACCCTGCCACACTAGGGGGAAAAATAAGTGAGAAATTAGAAAGAGTCCAGTTTTAATATATATATTTTTAATTTTCCCCCTAATTTTCTCTCTCTCATTGCTTTGACTGAAATAACACACTTATGTCAGAAGTCTTAATTTTGTTTAAAAAATGAGTAGAGAAAAAAACTTTGAAATGCTGTTAAGTAACTCAGCCTGCTACATAATTCCTTCCTTCCTTAGTAATCACTCTGTTCACAGTTTCTGTATTCCACAGTAAATACCGCTATCATTGAGCTATCAGCTATTTTTGAAGTGTTGTTTTTATATAAGTAGGAAAGCTCTGTCCCAGTTTCTTTGTTTCTAAATTATGAGGTTTGATTATTGCTGGAGCAATCTGAAAAATAACTAAGTGATAATCAGAAGAACTGTCTTGCTTAAGACCGTTCTTAAGCAATTGCATTCATTTCTCTGTGTAGCATTCAATTGGATATTTCAGATAAAGGTGTTAAAGCCCTGTTCACGGATGCTGATATGAATTCAGTGAAACATATTAAAGTGACATCAGTGGAACTCAGTCCTTTCTCAGACAAATGCATGTGGAGGTTAAAGGGATAAGGAGTTCAGTCCTTAGTTTTAGTCTGTGTTCAGAATCAAAATTACAATGCACTAAGGAACTTTGCTTCAGAATCATACAATAGATGTTAAAGCTGGACACTGTTGTACTGTTATTAAGCCCTAGGTGCTAGATTGTCTATGGTTGCATTACTTATTACCCTAATGGTAGTATACTAATAACCACTTCTGTAGTGTATACAAATAACCACTTCTGTAGTGCTTAGGTCTTATAGGTTTCATTACAGTAGTTTCCCTATTTCTAGCTCTCTTGAATTTCACAGGTCTTGCTTGGTACACCTAGTCTCTACGCAGTCTCTCCCAAGTAGCCCTTAATCATATAAATTAAGGGCTGGAAGGGACCTCAAAAGATCATCAAGTCCAACCCCCTTGCTCTGGACAGGAATACGGCTGAGATCAAATGGTCCCAGCAAGGTGTCTGTCCACTCTCCCCTTGAAGATTTCCAAGGTTGGGGACTGCAGCACCTCCACGGGAAATCTATTCCAGATTCTGGTTACCCTTATTGTAAAGAAGTTCTTCCTTACATTAAACCTGAAACCATCCTCTAACCCAGTGGTTCCCAATCCCAGGTCACAATGCAAATAAGGATCATGGGGGCAATCCTGTTAGCGCCGCACAGAAAATACGAGCCGCACCATGTACCGGGAGCTCCCCAGCCCCTGCCCTCAGGCCGCTGCAGCCACACTCCGCTCTCAGCACCGAGGCATGGAGAAAAAGAAGTTGGAACCCACTGCTTTAACAATTAATGGCCACTGCTCCTTGTCCTCCCCTGGGGTGCCCTAGTAACAGTTTTTCTCTCAGTTCCTGATATTCACTCCTTACATACTTATAGATGGCCATCAAGTCCCCCCTTAGTCTTCTCTTCCCCAGACTGAACAGTCCCAGATCCCTTAGTCTTTCCTCATAAGATTTGTCCTCCAGGCCCCTAATCACTCCTGTCGCCCTTCTCTGGACCTTTCAAGATTCTCCACTTCTTTTTTGAAGGGCGTTGCCTAGAACTGGACACAGTACTCCAGCTGTGTCTCACCAGTGCCAAGTAGAGGAAGTATCACTTCTTTAGCCCTGCTCGCAACACATCAGCTAATGCATCCCAGTATGCTATTAGCTCTGACTACAGCATTGCACTGGCAGCTCATGTTCATCCTGTGATCAACCATAAGCCCAAGGTCCCTTTCAGCCATTGTGCTGGCCAGGACATCTCCTTCTAACCCATATTCATGTAGCTGATTACTTGTCCCAAGATGAAGCACTTTGCATTTATCCTTATTAAATTGCATCTGGTTCTGCTCCACCCACCTTTCTATCTTGTCCAGGTCTACTTGGATCATCATCCTATTCCCTAGTGTCACCGCTTTTCCCCATAACTTAGTATCATCCACAAACTTGACCATTGTACTTTCCACATCCCCATCTAAATTGTTGATAAACCATGTTGAACAGCACAGGGCCAAGAACTGAATCCTATGAGACACTACTGTTCCACAGGGACATTGAACCCTGAATCCTTGAAGCTAGAATCCTTCAAATCAGTATGAGTCCCATAGTTCCCTGGATTCAGAGCTTGGGTCTTTACATCACTGAAGTCTCTGTGGCCTGACCAGTGACCCCCAGTTAGCTCAGTTCCCAATTGGCTCATTTTCCTTCACAAGAAAAACAGTACAGCCAGGACTGAGTTGCAGCAAAGTAGGAGGCCTTTCAAAAAGCAGGCATGTATTGGTCATGTTGCAGCTGGCAGAGCCCTTGGCTCAGAGTGTACGAGCTGCAACATAAGCAGAGTCCGTGTCAATTGGAATGAAAAGCCTGATGGACCATGTCCCCCTGCAGTCCACGCTCTCTCCCTCGCATCCCCCTTGGAAACAGTCCAATCTTTCATTGGGCCTGTTTTGATCCTTGCTCCTGGGTGCCAGTTATAAATGAATCTCTAGTTCTTGAAGCTTCCATTGCATTCACCCAGATGTTGCCTTCATAGATGAATTATCCTAATTCAATTCCTCATGGTCCATTCTCTACCACCTCCAATGCCAGGCAGCCATGTATAGAAAATAGCGCTTCCCTCTCCCCTAGTCTAGGGTGCAAGTTAATTCATTCCATCCCAGTGTGTAAAAGCATGCAGTCAAAACAGGGGAATTTAGGCATACACAATACTCTCAGAAAAAATACAAAACAGTACCCCCTTCTGTTATACTTGGATAATAGCATTGCCCTGCCTCACAGGCTCTTTTAAGATAACTACAGCTGAAACCTTTGTGGGGTCATATAATATGAAAAAGAGGCTGTGTAATCAGGATCATAGGGCATATCTTGTCAAAGCAAGTACTACATCCCCGTGTCTTTCACTGTACTTCACTTCACTCTCCTTGAGTGCTGTGCAGGATAAGGCATCTGAGTTGCCACCCTCCACCCTAGAAGTAGAGGTTTTTCAGCAGTGCTGTGTAACACAAGTTAGTGAAGCAATTGCAGTAAGTATAAAAAATCCTCCTGTTTCCTACCCCACTAACTTTTTTTCTTCCCCCCTAGCAGGCATATCTGAATTTTTGATTTGGACATAGTCAGATGATGTTAATTGCTCATTGAATGTTGATATAACCCAATTCCATCAAAGCATTAAGTAAAAAGATGTCATGTCTAATGAGCAGATTGAGAAACAGTACAAACCCTATGATTTTCCCACTTTATCAATATTTCAGCTTTAGACAATACATTATTGAGAGGACCAAAAGAATATTTTCTTAGACCTGTCAATGAGCATCCATGTCAATTCCAATACAGAGGGGCTCTGTCTCTCTACTAGGCAAAATGTGGTTGTACCAGTTTAAAACTGGAGCCGTGTCACATCTCTGAAGCAACATTAAAAGGTCTCTATTGTTCTTTCTAAGGGTATCATCAAAGTAAATGAGGTTCTTTTGTTGGCTGCAACGGGGCTTAGATAGGCCCCGAAGTTGAAGTAATTGCAGTGATACATGCTGAAAGCATGATTAATTTTCCAAATCAAAAGCAATTCTGGTTGAGCATAGTAGGTCCCTGTCCTTGATAAGGGCTCCTACAGCAGTACAGTTTATGTACCCATGCTCCGTCTACTGGCAGATCCTAAGTGACACCTGCAGCTACAGTCCTGTTGATATGTAAGCACTTGAATGACTACTGTGGACTTTAGTGCCACAGACTCCTACACTGCTGCTCATGTGAGTTAAGTCAAGAATATGCTTAAGCATTTACAAGAATTCTAATTCTTACTTGGCCCTGGTGTAAGCCAGGAGCCATCCCAGTGAAAGCAAAATAGCTCATCTACTCTAACAAATATCAAAGCAAGTAGACTCAGAACTAGACCCAAGTCCAAATTTGATTGCAGGCACTTGCTTGGCAAATCCTGGAGGGAATGGAATGGAGTCACAGGTGAACATCCTGGATTTGTTTCTTTAAGCACTGAGGAGAGCATAAGACCAGAATGGATCACCTGGGTTACCCAGCCCTGTACTTCACAATTGCAAGAACCATGTGATATAGGTTAAGTCCAAAAGAATATCCACTCTATCCACCTTCACACCATAAGCCACCAAACACCACCAAATCCTGTAGTACAAAGGACAGTGTAAGATCGGAGGCTGGTGGGGCATGGTGGCTACCTGCAGGCGGTGGCAGTGCCAGCAGTGGCGGCGTGATGGTGGCGACCCGGGAGCTCCTGCAGGTGGCTGCGGTTGTGCCGGTGGTGGGAGAGGGGGTGGTGAGTGCTGACCAGTGGTTGGCGACCACCTGCAGACACTGCCAGCTGCATCAGCGGCGATCGGGAACCACCTGCAGACTGACGGTGAGGTGGAGGGGTGGCGAGTGACTACCCTCAGGTGCTGCTGGCAGCATCAATGGCACTTTTTGCAGGGGGTGCACTACCAAGCTTAAGGGGGGCATGTGCACCCCCTACACATTGCCCGTGTACAAAGGACAGAGGCCTCAAACTGCAGTGTCCCCAGGAAAAGGGCAAGAGAGATGCAAGGCCTGGGAGCCATCCAGTAACAGCACATGGGACATCTTATTTAATTCTAGATGGCATTCTTCACAGTGTTGTCTCAGTGCTGTCAATCTTAAGATTTGGTCATGAGGAATGGCAGCTCAAATTCTACCCAAGCTCTTTCACATGATAGTCAGTGAATGTCAATCCCCTTATCAGTTAACAGATACAGAAATGAGGTGCACATACTGCTCTCAGGCAGTTTCCTGTTTGTGCTTAATGTTTACACCACTGTCAGAAATCAGTGAGAGCTGCACATGCTTCGTGTCCTCAGGAAATTTGATTGTCCAGTGCTGGTGGCTTTAAAGCATCAGATCCCTTTCTGTCATGCAGCCTGGACACACACCTCAGTATGCTGATTTGAGGCCTGCTTTGTAGGGACAAGTCCCTTTCTTGTCATAACCATTAACTGTGCCCTGTGTTACTCTTTGCCCTGGGTATCATTGTAGGGCTGATGAGGGATACAGGAACTAATGGGACAAGACAGCTTTTTGCATTCTCTCAAGCAGAGGCAAGTGTGCCTTGTTTTCTTCTTTATTAGCTTCCCACAATTTAGGATCCTGAAGCCAAAGCTGTGATACCCCCTCCCTTCTTGCCAGAGGGCCCGTGCATGATTAATCCAAGCCTTGCCTCTCACTTAATAAGAACACGGCTATAAATGTAATCATACAGTTTATGGGCTGCACAGATTTGCTGGCCTCAGCTAAATCAATAAGACATTTAGGGTATTGGTGGCCACTCCTCTGTTTCCTTTCCTGAAGTACACTTCAAAGTGATAAAAACATCAGTTTAGTGAATTGAGAGGTCTCAGGATCATAGCAGGGTTAGAGAATAATATTAACCCTCTGTGCTGCCATCCATTTGATTTTCTATTGCTATGGGGTGCAAGCATCAGGGTGTATGGAAGAGAGATCAAAGGTCAGTTTGAGCCTCATAGTGGCCTATCAGGCTAAAATGGCTCATTCATATCAGTTACTATAGCTACAAACAGTGGCCTTTGAATCCCCAACATCCATGACCAGATACTGATTTGCAACTAATTTTACTAGGAATAATATTTAACTCCTTTTCAGCCTTTAGTTCTAGAGCTGTAGCGAGATGCCTTAGCTGACCTGCTACCTTCTCAGGGGATGAAGGTGCAGTGAATATAATTGCTTAAGAGTGGCTTTCTAATAAGGGCATGCCAACTGGTCATCTGTGAATACTCCAGTGTTTGTTTCTTCCATCTGTCTGCCCAGGGAAGTGTGATGCTGCACAGCCAGAGATTAGGACTTCAGGATCCTTTTATATTTCAAACTACTGACTTCTAGGAAATGCTTGGAGTCCAACTAATTTCCTGCTCCATATGCTGTAGGTCAGTGTTTGTCAACCAGGGGACTACATACCCCTAGGGGTACTTAAAAGGGTAATAGGGGGTACGCAGAACTCCACATGTGTGCGCACAGCTGCAAGGCAGCATGTGCATGGCCAGGAGCACAGCCTGGCCACATGGAGAGCATCCAGGTCCAGCTGGTAAGTTTGTGTTGGGGGAGGGAGTGGGGCTGGGGCAGGGCATGGGACTGAGTTGTGTGGGGGGTGGCTCCTGCCACTACGTGCACCCCGTGAAGGTGTGTGTGGGGGTGGGGTGTGCCTCAGATCTGTGTACAGGGCTGGGAAGGCTGGGGCTGGGGCCACGTTGGGCTCTTCCCAGCAGGTGGCTGGGCTGGGCTGCACTGGGGTGGGCAGCAGCAGCACTGGGGAGGAGGTCTGGGGGGACCTATGGTGAATTCTGGAGTGGCTATAGCCCCCCCCCCCCAGCCCCTTTCCTGTAGGCCCTCATGGTGAGGGAGAGAGTGGGGCTGGGGCTGGGGCAGGCACTGCCCAGCTGGGGTAGAGTGAGGGACAGAGACATGAGTGGCTTGTCTGGGGGCCACAGGTTGTGGTGGCTCCCACTGCTGCGTGCACCCCAGGAGGGCATGGGGGGAGTATGCCCCTGGATCTGCATGCAGGGCACAGTGGGCTGTGGGCCACTGAGGGCTGGGGGCAGGGCAGCGTTAGGCTGTTCCCAGTGGGGGTGTTGGGCTGGGCTGTGCTGGGAGTCGGGAGTTGAGAGGGCTATGGCAAATTGTGGGGTAGCTGCACCCCTCCTCTGGTGGCCCCCTCCCAGCACCACCACCACCTGCCCCAAGTGCAGCCCGGCCTGGCCCCCACCAGGAAGATCCTGGTGCAGCCCCAGTCCTAGCCTTAGCCTACCTGTGCCCATGCACAGATCCGGGGCACACGCTCCCTACCTTCCTGGGGAGTATGCAGCAATGGGAGATGCCATCACCCACACTTCCCAGATGACTCACTTGCAGCTCCGTCCCATGCTCCACCCTAGCTAGGCAGTGCCTACCTCTGCTCCAGCCCCAGTCCCAGCCCCAGCCCTGCTCCCTCCCTCCCTCCCTTACCAGGGCGGCCAATGGGAGTGGGGCTACAGGGTGGGCTGCAGTCACTCCAGAATTCACCGTAGTCCCCCCAACCCCCCACCCAGCACCACTACTGCCCACCCCGAGCACAGCCTGGCCCAGCCCCGCATGGGGAAGAGCCTAGTGCCCCAGCTCACAGCAGCAGCCCATCTGCCCCCCATATACAGGTCTGGGGGCACATGCCCTCCATGCCCTCCCGGGGTGTGCACAGTGATGGCAGCCCCCACCCCCATACCCCTGAAAAACAAGAAAAAAATATAACGGGATACATGAGTTAAAATTTTGAGACAGGTTGTTAAAAAAGGTTGAAAACCCCCTGCCATCAATGTATTGTGCTGATGCATAAGGATGAAACTAACACACAGGGCATTGAGCAAGTACTAAAATGATAGCTAAACAAAACTGTGAGTGCAGGATCTTGTGAAAGAAGTCTAGAGCAATCTGTGATATTGCCAGGTCTTGGAGCTATGACCCAGAATTGGCCAATAGTTCAATGGTTCTGAAGTTCAGAGGCATGGCAAACTAATGACGCCGCAGTCGTGCCATAAGTTGGTTCAATAGCTTTGCACTTGGTGGCACTGAAGCTCAAGTAGCTTGGTTTAATGGTGGCATTTGCAGTGCAGGGATTTTCAGGTCAGTGGTAAGATGACTAATACCACCTGCTTGTTAGTTTCACAGCAGGTCAGCTTCCTGACCACTACAGTGCCAGCACAAACTGGTTGCAGCAGAAAGAGCCTTGCAGGGTGGCTATTAGGGCCATTGAGATTTTGACGGGTGTTTTGTTTTCAAGCTGTTTCGATGCATTTTGAGCTCAAAACAGCAAAATCAAAACTAAAGGCTTAGAAACAGCTTTGAAATGAAATGAGGGCACTCAAAATGTTTTGAAACGTTTTGAGGTGCAAAGCCAGGCTTGCTTACAGCTAAACAGAAGCTAAGGAGAGGGAGGGGTAAGACTGCTCTGATAATGATATGTGTAGCTGGCCAGTGACTTCCCTGAGGTCCCTTCCAATCCCAGTGCTCTGGGGGAGGGATGGAAAAACAGCATAGAAAGCATTGTTTGAACTGAGATTTCTCTGTGCCTTCACACTTACAAGTGACACGAGCTTTGCTCTGAACAGTCTGAGGTGCAGTTTCCCAGAAACCCCTATACCTAACTCCTTGAAAATTGGCAGGTTTCATGGCCTCTTAAGGGGCTACCAACCCTGCAGTTTTTATTTGAATCAGGAAAGAAATGACAAAGTTATAGGCATTTTTGTGATTCCCCATGATAGACTATGGGCAAAACGTTGAAACGCGTTGAAACAGTGAAACGGTTTTGATGAAACGAAATGGAACAGTGCTTTGAAACAGTGAAAGAAAACACGGTTCCTTCAAAATGGCAAAATGGAAGTTGAAATAAAACAGTGCTGTTTTGCACAACCCTAGTAGCTATCCAACTCAATGCCAAGCTGGCATTACCAGTTGATATGATTTAATACTAAACCCCAAAACTCCCTGTGTACTTAGTAGTGGTAAATGCATGGGCTTTGAATGACTCCATATATTCAGTGCTCCCCTACCAAAAAGTAACCTAAGAAATTGTCTGTCTGGGAGGCTTTCAGTGCACACAGGGAAACAGATGTTTAGTCTGCCCAGGAGGCTGAAAATGTATCTCAGAGTCATGGGACACTGCCTCGCCATGCCCATCACTGACCCACTCCCCAAGTCTTGCTTTGTGGTAGTTGTGATTCACTGTAGATGTTATGCCTTCATTGTTCTTCTCACTTATTTCCTTACTGTGGCTTTTGTATTGCAGGCAAGAGTAGTTCCCACCTTTGTCTTAGATTCAGAGTAAGAGAGCTCCTGCCCCTAAAGACCTATGGTCTAAAGAGACACCCCCTAAGATTACAGTCACTGTTTCAGAGCTGAAGTAATGTTTCTCGGGCTATGAGAATTCCACAGAACAGGCAACAATTGACCTGTGATCTCCACCCATGACATGCCACTGGCATAACCACAAAACCATCCTTTCTCTACAATTATCAGTGACATGTTTTTGTGGAGAGATGTCCAGGGAATATGGATTTTGCAAAATGGGAAAGCTGAGGGGCCAGTGAGATTTCTGGTCCCAGGTATGGTATGGGAGCTGTGATCATATTCTAGAAACCAGCACACAGTTGAGGCTTTTAGTACTGCTGGTAGGCCACATGACAGCATCTGACAAGGATTGGCTTTAAACTTAGGGAAAGGTGACTGAATAAATTGCCTTTCCCCTGCTTGGATTCTTTCCCTTCTCTCAGGCTTCCTTTCTGCTTCCAGCCCTAGTATCTGTCACTACCTCTGATGACAGTATGATCAGGAGAAAGCTGGTCAAAAATGCTTAGTCTCATTTAGAACAAGTTTTGAATTTCCACAGATTTTTATAAGAAAAAAATGAGGAAAAAAAATCAGTGTTTGGTTGTTTGCTTGCCTATTTTCTGTCCCTCCCTAGTTTTTTCCTTTCTTTTTTCTGTTCCATTTTTGCCACTGAAATACTGAAAAAAGAGTGGTGGTGGGAGGAGGGGATTAAATGGACAGCCAACAGTTATCAGTGATTTCCTGGTCAATGTTGTTTTGGAAAAGGTTTAAGAAATTTGTTTTTGTCAAAAAATGAAAATTGTTGACCAGTTCTAATAATAAAGACAACATTAAGGTCATCAATATCCAAATCACCATCAGACTTCATGGTTCACACCTCCCTGGGATAGATAAGACATTTTACACTTCAGACTTATTGCCAACAGCTGTCTGAACAGTATTGGTTTATGCTTGGTATGCATGGTGAAGATTATCATTGTACCTGTAAGGACGAACAACCTGTTTTTAAGGCACACATTCTAGAGCACTATTTATGTAACGGTGAAGAACACTCCACAACTATGTGATCACCTATGGAAGCATGAAATTGTATAATGCATATAGTCCTGTGTACCATGTAATGAGAAATAGCTGTACAACTTTAAGCTCTACTTAGATAGACCTAGAGAGACTGGAACAACAGAGGCTGCCTCTAATAGGGTGGAAGTCATATTAGCAAAAGTGTGGAAGCAGGCCAGGACTGAAATAGCTAATGGTGTCTGGAATTCAGGACTGAAGTGCATCAGCCGAGCTGTGTTTAAGGACCCCGGGGCTGGAATACAAGGATGGCTGTAGGTGAGGAGGACTGAGGTATATTGGATGTGTTCAAGGGCCGGGAAAGTGTGAAGGTGGGAGGGAACTGGAATACAGGGACATTTTCACAGCTATCTGGAGCAGAACTTGCTGCACTTTACCTGTGAGAAATGTCTCTGGTTCATAAGCACAAAATGAACGGGACAAGACAGAATGATTTTAAGGGAATGGAAGTGTAAGAGAAGACACAGAAAACTGTATGGGGAGGAGTGGAACATGCGGCTGGAAGCCTGTTACCAGTGGCTTGTTCCGCAGGTGGGATATTCCAGGAATCCCCTCCCTAGTCTGTTCCTAGAGGTCAGGGGAAACCATGCCAGGAGCACACTTGTATACATAAAACAGACATTTCTCTTTTTCCCAGCACTCAGCTGATCTGTTCTTTGTCCACAGCCCTCTGGAGACAAGGTGCATGAATAAAACATGGGAGCAGCCACTGTGCAGTATCAAGAATATCACCTAAGGTGATGTCCTTCCTCATAAGCCTGGTTAGTGTTGTTAAATCTCCCTGTCACAAGGTATAACAGTCCCTTACAACAGGGTGCCAGGAAGCTGTGCCAGTGCAGGTGGAAATCAGTGGACTGACACAACCATTTTAATATATAAAGCACAAGCAGAGAATCAGCTCCAATGCTAGAGTCTTCTTGTCTATTTTCCTGAGCTACAGCCATTTCCCTGATGTTCTAGCTACTAAGCCCTCTGCAGAGACCCCAACCTGGGAGAAATAGATTCTTGTGATGTGTGATGGTCACCATCTTGATCAAGATACCAGGGATAGAACCAGGGTTCTCCAAAGATAGAAGCAGGTGCTTGCAGCGGTTTGAATTAGACAACCATGGTGCCCCAAGTAGGCTATAAGAAACTTGTGCCCTCTGTGGAGAGGACAGAAAATGGGAGGACTTGTAACTAATGCTAGATAAGGACTGGATTTTCCATTCTGAAGGAAATGCTATGATTTCAACTCCTCTATCTGTTCTCCTGCAATAAAACAAAACTGAAGTTTTGGAACAGAATTCCAAAAAAAAAGAACTGTTTAGGTTAACAGAAATATTGCATTTTGATAAAGACAAAAACACTTTGCCCTAGTGTTGTTAAAACTTTGTTTGAATGAAAGTAGATGGATTTTTAAAAAATATAAAATCAACTTTATATGGAAAAATCCAAACCTTTCATTTTGGTAATGTCAAAACATCCTATTTCTCTGTTTCTATTTTAGCATTACAAAAAATGCCTTGTTTCACTTTTCTAAAACACAGTTTCATTGACATTGACATATTTTTCTCCTCAATGATTTGATTCCCACAAAAACATTTTGCATTGGAAAATACATTGCAGCAAAAAACGTACAAAAGACTTCATTTATAATATAATATACCTTCCCAGTGGACTGCCAATAAGCTAGGTACCATTTACAAGTTATTAGTAGGGTCATCTTTTTGCACAGAGGCCATTTTGTTCCCGTGTATGGATGTAGTTTGGGTGCACCTGCTAATTGACTAATTAGCTCCACAGTAAAGCACCACCATTTACCCATGTACCCCTATTAGGGTGCAGTAAATTAAATTAACTCTGCTGTAGGAGAGTACTGTCTGGGAAAAGTACTATCCCATGGCAGTTATTTAGTGTGCCGAAACACGTGCATAGTTTGTAACTAGTAGGGGTGCACCAATAGAGAATTTTTGGGTCAATATTGATGGCCAATTTTTAATGAGCCATATTGATCTGATTGATACCGATCCAATTCCTATATGCAGCTGGGCAGCATGGACAGCAGCTTCCAGCTGGTAAGTCTGTTGTGGGGGAAAGAACGAGGAGGGAGGGAAGGGGCATGGGGGGAGGGCAGATCCCTACAATAAGGGAGGGAGTGGGGCTGGGGCAGGGGCAGGGGTAGGCACTGCACAGCTGGGGAGGAGCAGGGGATGGAGCCATGAGTGGCATATCTGGGGGGTATGCAGGGGGGGAGAAGAGGGTGGCTCCTGCCACTGTGCACGCCCCGGGAGGTCATGGGGGGCATGTGCCCCTGGATCTGCATGCAGGGTGAGGGTGGGCTGCCACTGCAGACTGGGGCCAGGGTGAGACTGAGCTTTTCCTGGTGTGGGGGAGGTTGGGCTGGGGCTGCGCACAGGGTGGGAAGTGGTGGTGCTGGGAGGGGGGTTACAGGAGGGCTGAAGCCACCCCAAAATTCACCAGAGCCTCCCACCCAGTGCTGCCACTGCCTGCCTCCAGTGCAGCCCTAGCCTTGGTCTTCCCTCCCCCCATGCCCCTTCCCCTGCTGAAAAGAGCCCAGTGCCACCCTGGCCCCAGCCCACACCAGCAGTCCTCCCTCACCCCACGTGCAGATCTGGAGGCACATGCCCCCATGCCCTCCAGGGGTGGACATAGCTGTGGGAGCTGCCCCCTGTCCCCCAGTGAGACAGTTGCAGCTCTGTTCACCACTCTGCTCTGGCTGTGCAGCGCCTTCCCCTGCCACAGCCCCAGCCTTAGCTTCAGCCCCACTCCCTCCCTCCCTCCCTCAGTGCTAGGGCCTCTATCTTCCCCCCACCCATGCCCCTTCCCGCCCCATGCCCTTTCCCTCACACTGATCTTACCAGCCCAACCTGGCTGCCCTCCATGCTGTGTGCTGCACTGCGTCTGCATGCTGCACTGCACTGCACAGGGCACTTATCAGCCACATTATCAGCCACATCAGTCAAAAAAATTAAATTGCCAATACAGTCAATTTTTCTTATATTGGTGCTGATCCAATATGGAGCCAATGTATTGGTGCATCTCTAGTAACTGGGGCTGACTGGGGCACCAAGATACTACACTGTGGGGGTTGCCTGTGGGGGGAGCACCCTCATGCACTAGCCGCAGAACACTGAGCCAGGGCAGAGCAGTTTTGGGCTGGCAGGCTGACCCCCTGCACTCCCTACCATCCAGGGTTGCTCTGCCTTGGCTCAACATACTGCAGTTGGGGATGCATGTGTAAATGCTGTGCGTGGGAGCAACAAATTCCTGTGTGAACTGTGCCATAGTTTATTGCTATGTGCTAATTGCACATGTAGATGCACCCTCTGTTGCTTAAAGCATGAGCAAAAGGGAGTCAGAAGAGATGATTTATATGCACAATTCTGAGTCTCTGGAGATGAAATGCACTCCTCTGCAGGTGTGACATGAGGCCTGCTTGCAATAGGATCTGTATTTTGGCATAGGCTTTATGGGATATAGTGTCTTTAAACAAGCCTAAATTCACACTCCACAGCCAGTATTGGTAGCATTTTAACAGGTGTAATTGAGTTGTACAGGTTCTCAGGCAAGAGTCAAGCACATAAATTGTAAAAGCAGCTGTAGCTATCCAATCTTTGCTGTGGCATCTGTGCTTTCCCATTAGAATCTATCTGATTTTAGTGTCTACATTTCCTGGGATTAAACCCTTTTCCCCAGGTGTTGTACATACTCTTACTGAGGTCAGTCCCTGCCTTGAAAATGTTACTGTCAAAATAGGCAGGAAAGGAAAGTGGGAAGGAAGGATTACTATCTTTAATCCACAAATGAAGAGCAGATTGTATAAATGACTTGACAACAGTTTTATGGGAGCTGGGGGCACAGTGGTGAATCATCAGAACTAGAGCCCATGGGGCATTTACCTCAAACCTATTATTTTTGTCCTAAGTGCTGTTTTTTTGGCCTAACATCATGAAAAGTCCATCATTAAACTCCACTTGCCAGGTGGAGGAACTACCTTTCCATCTAAGCCTTTTCTCCTGTTCTGTCCCCTGACATTCATGACATCCTTTGTTGTTTCATGAAAGTCAGTAGGGACAAAGGAGTGGAAGGCGCCTTCTGAGCCATCAAGTGCAGTCCTTTGAATTCATAAGACATCAGTTCATCCAAGGAAGTCACCACATTGCCACCTCAAGCCCTCACACACACCTACAAGTAGGGCTGTGAGAAATGGCACTGTTCTGTTTTGACCAGCGTTTTGACATTTCAACAGAACAGCATTCTGTTTTGAATTTTGAATCTGGCACATGTGAGAATACCTAGGGCCAAGGTGGCCCAGAGGCAGAGTTGAGCCTCAGTGAGAAGATTGGGCCTCAGTGTTCAAAGACTGGAAGAAGGCCAATGTGTTGCCTATCTTCAAGAAAGGGAGAAAAGTGGATCCGGCAAACTACAGGCCTATCAGCCTGACCTCTATCTTGGGGAAGCTCTTAGAAAAGATTATCAAAGAGGTCTTTCTTCACAGACTGGCTGATGGCAACATCTTGCAGGATAGCCAGCATGGGTTTGTTGTGGGGAGGTCTTGCTTGACCAATCTTATTTCCTTTTATGACCAAGTGACCTATCACCTGGACAAGGGAGAGGAGATTGATGTCATATATCTTGACTTTAAAAAAGCCTTTGAGTTGGTATCCCATGATCTCCTCTTAGCAAAACTGGCTAACTGCAACTTCGGCCTCACCACAGTCCGCTGGCTGGAGAATTGGCTCTGTGGTTGGACCCAGAGGGTGGTGGTTGATGGAAGTCAATCATCGTGGTGCGCAGTGACTAGTGGGGTCCCTGAAGGCTCTGTCCTTGGGCCGATACTATTTAACATCTTCATTAATGCTGTGGACATTGGTGTCAGAAGTGGACTGGCCAAGTTTGCCGATGACATCAAACTCTGGGGTAAAGCATCCACACCTGAGGACAGGAGGGTAATCCAGGCAGACCTTGACAGGCTCAGGAAATGGGCAGACAAGAACTTGACAATATTTAACACTAAAAAATGCAAGGTTCTCCATTTTAGGAAGAAAAACTTGTAACATGCTTATAGGCTCAGCAGTGCTACGTTGGCTAGCACTACAGAAGAAAGAGACTTGGAGGTCATCATTGACCACAAGATGAACATGAGCCTGCAATGCGATGCTGCAGCTAGTAAAGCGACCAAAACACTGGCTTGCATCCATAGATGCTTCTCGAGCAGATCCCAGTATGTCATTCTCCCATTGTACTCGGCCTTGGTGAGGCCGCAGCTGGAGTACTGCTTCCCATTTTGGCTCCACAATTCAAAAAGTATGTGGAGAGGCTTGAGAGAGTCCAGAGGAGGGCCAAGCACATGATCAGAGGGCAGGAAAACACACCTTATGATGAGAGGCTAAGAGGCATGGGACTCTTCAGCCTGGAAAAGTGCAGGCTCAGGGGTGATCTGGTGGCTGCCTAGAAGTTTATCAGGGGTGTTGAGAAGGATCTGGGGGAACATCTGTTCACCAGAGCGCCCCAAGGGATGTCAAGGTCGAACAGTCACAAACTCCACCATGACCATTTCAGGCTGGACATAAGGAAGAACTTCTTTACTGTCTGAACCCCCAAAGTTTTGAATAGACTGCAGCTGAAGGTGGTTCAAGCACCCACTTTGAACACCTTCAAGAGACATTTGGTTGTTATCTTGCTGAGATCCTATGATCCCTGCTGACTTCCTGCCCCTGGGGCAGGGGGCTGGACTCAATGATTTTCCAAGGTCCCTTCCAGCCCTAATGTCTATGAAATCTATGAATCTATGAGGGATGCAGGGGTTTGGGGAAAACTGCACCTCAAGTTGCAGACAAGCAAAACTCATGACATGGGTGACCCTGTGTGTGTTAAGGTGCACCAGGGTGAAAGCTGCCGGCCTGATAGCCCCTGCAGAGGCCATGAAGCCTGCCAGCTGTCAAGGAGATCGGTGCAGGGGCTTCTGGGTTCTGGGGCCCTGCGCCTCTAGCTGCTGACAGGCAGAACTTGTGACATGGGTGCTTGTGGGACTGTGTCTGTCTTGGGGCACAGGAGTGTGAAAACTGCAGGCCTGCTAGGACCTGCTGCAGCCACAAAGCCTGCCATCGTACCTGCCAGTTGTTTAATGAACTTATTCTCACAACAATCCATTTTACAGGTGATTAGCTGAGGCTCAGGGAGGCTAAGAAACCTGACCAAGCTTGCTCTGGAAGTCTCTGGAAGAACTATTTAATAGATTTCATAGACATTAGGGCTGGAAGGGACCCTGGAAGATCACCGAGTCCAGCCCCCCGCCCAAAGGGCAGGAAGTCAGTTGGGGTCATAGGATCCCAGCAAGATAAGCATCCAGTTTGCTCTTGAAGGTGTTCAATGTAGGTGCTTGAACCACCTCCGCTGGCAGACTGTTCCAGACCTTGGGGGCTCGGACAGTAAAGAAATTCTTCCTTATGTCCAGCCTGAAACAGTCTCGCAGTAGTTTATGACCATTCGACCTCATCATCCCTTGGGGCGCTCTGGTGAACAAATGTTCCCCCAGATCCTGGTGGTCACCCCTGATAAACTTATAGGTGGCCACCAGATCACCCTTGAGCCTGCGCTTTTCCAGGCTAAAGAGCCCCATGGCTCTCAGCCTGTCGTCATAAGGTCTGTTTTCCTGACCTCTGATCATGCATGCGGCTCTTTTCTGGACTCTCTCAAGCTTCTCCTTTTTGAATTGTGGGGCCCAAAACTGGATGCAGTACTCCAGCTGCGGCCTCACCAAGGCCGAGTACAAGGGCAGAATGACGTCCCGGGATTTGCTTGAGAAGCATCTATGGATGCAAACCAGCTTTTGGGTTGCTTTAGTAGCCGCAGCATTGCATTGCAGGCTCATGTTCATCTTGTGGTCAATGATGACCCCCCAAGTCTCTTTCTTCCATAGTGCTAGCCAGCGTAGCACTGCCAAGCCTTATCTCCTAAGACTTAGGCTTCAGCCACTCATAGATTCATAGATTGTAAAGTCGGAAGGGACCTTGGAAACTCATTGGATCCAGCCCCCTACACTAAGCAGGAAAGACAACTGGGGTCAGGTGACTCCAGCAAAGTGACTGCCTAGTCTCTTCTTGACAATTTTCAGGATAGGTGATTGTACCACCTCTGGAGGGAGCTTATTCTACAGTCTGGACACCTTAGTTGTGAAGTAGTTTTTTGTAATGTTGAGCCTTTAAAGAGCCTGAAACAATCTTCCAGGAGTTTGTGACCATTAATCCAAGTTTTCCCCAAGGGTGCCCTGGTGAACAGTTGTTCACCAAGCCCCTGATGTACTCCCCTGACATAGTGGTAAGCTGCTACCAAGTCCCCTCTCAGCCTTCTCTTTTTCAGGCTGAAGAGTCCCAGGTCCCTCAGCCTTTCCTCATATGACTTGCCATGTAAGTCTCTGATCATATGGGTAGCCCTTCTTTGGACTATCTCAAGCTTTACCATGTCCTTGTTAAAGTGTGAAGCCCAGAACTGGACAACATACTCCAGCTACGGTCTCACCAATGCCAAGTAGAACAGGAGATTCACTTCTTTGCAGTGGTTTTGCTGGTTTTGCTGGAGATGCAACAGTTGATGCATGCCAGGATATTGCTGGCCCTGCTGGCTACATCATCACACTACTGGCTCATGTTCATACTGTGGTCAATTATTACCCCTAGGTCTGTGGTGGCAAGTGATGGGGGATCTTCAGTCCTGCTGCCTGATGAGAGGTAGCAATTGCACAAGCACCCATGTCACGAGTTTTGCCTGTCAGCAGCTAGAGGGGCAGAGCCTCAGAACCCAGAAGCCCCTGCACCTATCTCCTTGACAGCTGGCTGGCCTCATGGCCTCAGCAGGGGCTATCAGGCCAGCAGCTTTCACCCTGGTGCACCTTAACACACACAGGGTCACCCATGTCATGAGTTTTGCTTGTCTGCAACTTGAGGTACAGTTTTCTCCAAACCCCTGCACCTATCTTCTTGAAACTTGGAAGACTTTGTGGCCTCACCAGGGGCTACCATTCCTGCAGTTTTGACCCCACTGTGGCTTAAAACACACACATGACATGAGTTTTGCTTTCACAATTTTGGGGTGCAGTTTTCCTGAGCCCCCTGCACCTATCTCCATGAAGCATAGCAGACTTCATGCCCTCAGAAGGGGCTGCCATTCCTGCAAGTTTCAGCCAAATCAGGGCAGAAATGGCAAAGTTATAGGCTGGTTCAACCTTCCCCATTATAGCTTATGGTCGAAACATAACGGGTGTAACATTTTGATTTGTCTCGTTTTGTTTGGAGGCTGTTTCGACCATATTTGTTTCATTTTGATTTTGCTGTTTCAACCTCGAAATGAGTCGAAACAGTGTCAAAACAAAACTGGCAGCAAAATTTGGCACAGCCCTACCTATGAGGTGCAGAAATAGGAAAAATGCCCTACAAGGTGCAAGAAGTAAAACCCAGGTAGAGAAGGGCAATGCCAATGTCCTTCTGTTCAATGTCAGAAAAGCAATTGGTTAACAAATGATGAGAGGGTTCTAGGGAGAAGGGATCTTTAGGGCCAGATGCAGAGCCATTCTCCCATCGCTTTACATTGCTTACGTGATGGAAGTAGCCTGTCTCTTTAATTGGGTTTATGACTGTTTAGCACAATCAGAGGTGAATCAAGCGGCTAGTGTACAGCAATGAATCTGCCTGTAATTTATCCCTTAATTAGTCCCATACCTTTGATGTTGTGGAATTGAAGATCTAGGACTATTTTCTTTAGTGTTAGACTGAGATTATCCACAGTTTGCCTCCTGGTCTGCTGCACAGCTTTGTCACAATAATCTACAGTTTCTAGGCTAGCCACTTAACAGTACGATCTCTGTTAAATTACCCTAATCTTCATTGCTGCTGGGAGAAATGTTGAGGTTTGGAATAAGTTTTTTAATCAGTTTTTCTTCCACAGACCCCTTTGTAGCTGCCCTTCACTCAGAGTCAGACCAATCAGCATATTTGGGATCAGGAAAGAATTTTACTCCAAGATCTGATCGGTAGGGACTATGGTGGGGTTTGTCGTCCTTTGTAGTGGGTGCATGACCTTCTTCCTGGGATCTCAAGTGTTGTTTTTTTTAACAACCTTTCAGCAGAAGGATATTGGCTGCCGTAGTCTCCCTGTTTTACCTGTGGCAGGTTAGGGTGTTAATGCCTTGGGTTTTGTGTGGGTTGACAGTGTATGTTTGTTAGAGGTTAAAGAATGGATTTGTATAGGATGGTTTGGATAATCCTGCCTCAGCCAGTGGTTGGACTAGAAGACTTCTTGGGGTCCTTTCCAGTCCTATTTCTCTATAACTCTAGTGAATTTAGGACTATGTCTGGTTTTAGTCAGGGCTACTTTTCCTTAGATACAGAAGCCTAACTAAGCAAGATCTTCTGATCACAGTTTAAAATACATGAGTAAGCTTTATGTAAAAACCACTTGTGAACCATTAAACATATCAACCAGTTCAAGTCCCCAAGAATGCTTAGATCCAAGATCGAAGTGTTTTTGTGGCCATGATGGTCCCGGAAACATGCAAGAAGCAGGGTTTCTTTTTTTGGTAATGCTTTTCATCATTGGATTGACTGTGTAGCTGGGACAGATGTCAAATAAGCTTTCAGCCACAAAGTGCCTGTCAAGTCTAGGGAAGAGATAAGATAAAATTCCTGGCTGTTCCCCTGGATCCTGTGCAACTGTTACAGTTTTGTCCTTCTGTTGAAGCCTCATTTATTTGCCTCCCTAAGTATTTTCTTTATTTTTCAGCTCACATTAAAAAGCATGTTGTTTTTAAATTATGTATTGCTTTGGGCATTGTTTTTACTTGCAGGATTTTTACCCCAAATCACTTGATTCCAAAGCGGGCCAGGCTTTTGTTCAGGGTTGCTTAAATGTACCAGCACTTTGTCTCTCCATATAATACTAGTTTATATTCTTTACCTTTAGATAATAGCTATGAACTTTGTTTATTAGCTGCCTCTGAAGGGAAAATGAATACATCATCTTGAGGACATTCTTGAGGGGAGGTCTGCAGTATGCTGGCAAAGGACTGCGGGGGGTTGGTACTGAGTATGGGGAGGTTTTATCTGAGAAGCTAGTGGAGGAAATACATGAGTTTTGGATACTTCATCACACTAGCTGCAACTCCTAAGCCTCTACCCTGTGAAGAAAATGTGGTTGCTTTTCCTCTGGGGTAAGGGGAGGAATCCCTGATTTTTAAGACAAGCTCTGATATGTTTATGAAAGGGATCAGGTGATGTGGTTGCCTGCAACAGCAGAGAACTGAACTCATGACCCATGGGTTCCCTTCCACTCCCATATATTGGTACAGTAAACATTTAATTATTCAAACAATAATGAAAGGGTGTGCATGATCTGTGGTGCCATACTCTTCTTAAACAAGGACATGTCTGTTAAACAAAGCAAGTACCACCAAAAGCTTCCACAAAACTTGAGTTCCAGAGTTGCTTCCTTGGTTTCTGAGAACTGATTTTGCATAGTACCTTTATAGTCTCCTTCATTAAATTCTCCGTTCAAAGTAAAACTTTTGGCCCATGTTCCCATCTACCAAAAGCCTCACAGCTGGTCCACTGAACATCGGTGAAAGCCATTCCTGAGGCATTGGATAATGAATATATGATCATACGATCCTAGGAATAAAGGCCCTTTGGGGGCGAGATTCACTTTGTTACTTTATACTGCATACATGATACAAAGCTGCCATAATTGCTCTCTTCATCTAGGTCCTCTGCATCTAGAGCTAGTGTGAGAAATTCTTGTTCTGTATACCAGGCTGTGCACACATAATTTAAGGTTGTACAGTTTATCTGATTATTGTTAGCTGGTGGAAATAAGCCCTGTCTGCTCCCCACTCATGGAGGGCTAAATTCAACTTTGTGCAGATTGCCAGCATAAAGCCTAAGTACCACTTAAGTCCCTCTTAATCCATACTTTGAGGATTTAGGGATATAATTATTTAATTTTTTTAACAAATTAACTAATTTAGAAATCATCTGGTCAAGAGCCTTGCAGAAATATGAATATTTCAGATGGGCTGAATGGGGGTGCTGTTTTCTACTAGTTCACCTTGTGGGCCTGATAAATATCAGGGCTTGTTAATGCTATTCTGAATTCTAGAATATTTTTCTTTTAGAAAGAGTGGAAGATACTGTTAATTATTAAAGGATAAGAGAGGACTGGAGGAAGAGCTATGTGGACCAGGCTATATTCTGAGGGTTTGACTCATAACTGATATTCCAACTTCTTCCACTAAAATAGGATTTTAGGGTCTGAATCAAAGCCCATTGAAATCTCATATCAACCTTGCTGGGCTTTTAAATTGCTCTTTCTGGGCCTGATCCAAAGACAGTTGAAATCAAAAAGGGGGTCATTCTGTTGCCTTCAGTGCATCTTGGATTAGATTCCATACCTGAAAGGGAATAACGGTAATAGCTCAGACATTGACAAAAACACGAGACGGCTCGCAGCACTATAGGAGTCTTTCCCCTAAAGATTCTGTTCCAATGCTGTCATCCCTGAAGTGGTTTCACCATGCAGAAATTATCAGAGAACGCCTGGAAATTAAAAACAAACAGAACAAAGCCAACAATCATGATTTAGGGAACATTTTGCCATTTAAGTTTGGGGTCTATTTTAGCCTGGCACTTGTTGATTTTATTTGCTGTGGAAATAAGATAAATGTGACACCTGTTTCATTTCATCTCCTGTTTTTACAATTTGGTACCAGAGAATGTGAGAGAGATGTTAAATCATGTATCTGATTAATGGCTCTCTGGGGGAAAAAACCATTTAACACAATATAAAGCATTTTTGATTGAAAAGAACTCTAAATTCCATCTTGGCGCCAGGAGCAAAAACTGAAATAATAAACTAACTAAAGCTCATGTCCATTCAGATTATAACTGCTGGCCTTGAGGGGCTTTGTACGTTCTTTTTTCTTGTTTTAATAGAATAGTTCTTTCACCTCAAAATTCAAGAGTAGGCACTGAGGTGAATGAAGGAAGATAATGAAAGGCAAAGAAACCAAGGAAGTAAAAGGAAGAAATGGATTTTGTACTGAAGAGAGCAGAGACTTGACTTTTTGTTTCCTCTGGTCACAAATTGTACTGTGTTTCCTTGTCAGAGTTGTGTGATAACCATTTATTAACTCAGCTATTCATGGTTATAGATGGCATGGTGATTTTTGAGGAATCTTTCATTGTACAACTGTGGATTATGGCTGATGTCACAAAATTCCTGTGTAATGAATGCCTGAGGGATTCTGGATCTAATATTTGCTATCAGCATTGTGTGTCTCTCAGCTCCAGAACATTGGAGAACTGTTAACTAGAATGTCTCCCATTGACCTTGGAACAATGTTGGGGATGAGGGAGATGCTTGAAACTTAGAGAGAACTGATTGTGCTTAATTCCTGTACAGGAAACGGGTATAGAGCAGTGGAATTTCCTAGTAGACTGAACAAAGAAACAAGGGGTTGGTGCAGCCTTGTAAAACACAGAGGCTGGGAAGTTAGAAGACTCCAAGCCACAAAGAGCTTCGGTAGGAGAGAAGAGAAGAGCACGCTTTTTCATTGCAGGGGAATCTGTTTTAGCTGAAAAACTAGCTAGGGGACAAGACAACTAACTGCATGACAGAGACTCCATGATTAGGGAGGAAGGCATGTGTAAAAGCAGGGATCACAGACTTGTCAGAAATGGGGATCGTGGAGTTCTCCATGGTCTTGTAATTGTTTGGGGGTGTAGGTCAGAATGGCAAAAAAACGGAGGCAAAGATTTGCTCTATTTTAGCTAGCTCTGTGCTAGCTAAAGTAAAAAGCAACTGGGTTAAGGAAATTTAACAAAGGCTGTGTCTTTTTGCTATCACCTATCCCTCAATAAACTGAAAATCAAGTTGCTGGGGAGCCTGGGTGCTGATAGAAGTTGGGCTGTGAGGACTCATTTCTAAGATGATAGAAACTAAAAGTTAAGCCAGACAACCCAAGAAAAAGGCTATATTGCAGCCTACCAGGACCTAGAAACAACTGATGTTCTATACCAGGTCACCCCACACCAGCAGCCCAGTGAGTGCCCAGCCCACTAACAGCTGAAAAGGTTGCTTACAGCCTCTTCTACCAATGTGCCTACAACAACCAGTACCAGGTACTTTAACACCTCTTGATTATTTAGTCACTTTGTCATGGGGATAAGCCCTGTGTGTCCAGGGGATGGAACTTCCTTGGCGACTGACCCCATCCTAAAACCTCCTACCTTCTGCTCCAAATACAAAGTGCATTTCTCCTCTCCCAGTATAAACGTGGGGCAATGGACGATATCACCCTTCCAAATTACACCAAAACAAATTATTCCACTACAGACGCGAGTTTGCCTTGGGGAGAACATTTAACAGATGTTGGCTGTGTTGCTTAAGCTGAATCACTGATGCTTGGTTTGTCGATACAGGGAGGGCCCGATCAATTTCCCAGGAAGGTTACTGGAAGACTTGCGTTGCCTTCCAAGGGCTTTTGAAGCCTGCAGCCTTTTCTAGCTATATGACACACTGCTCTTACCTACCAAGTTCCTATGCATGCCTGGTTTTGGGGACACACAGCTGTGGTGTTGATATACCCACAACTAGACCAGGTTGGGGACCTTCCATTACAATGATTTTGTGACACACTGGGTGTGTTTACACAAGACTGACTGTGCAGTAACTGAATAACACTCTGCAGTAGTGGGTCACAGCACCAACAGTGCTAATACACTGCTGCGCAGATTATTAGGCTGCTGCACAGTAGTATTACTTAAAAGCTGCTCACCAGGACTAATGCGCAGTAGGCCCAGTTACCGTACATTTATTTAGTACTTGATTATGAAAGTACTAAATAAATGCACAGTAACCACTGTGCAGTAGCGGCACATTTGCAACAACCTCCCTTCTCGCAGCTTCTTTTCTTCCTCAGTACCCAGAAGAAGAGTTTACTTCCAACTAACTGTCTACCCATTTTGGGATCAGGTTGAAATGAGAAGCCCTTTGTCCAAGATCATAATAGAACAATTTTGATGCTCAGAGGCAGCAGTGGATGCCTGGATTTTTGCTTTCATGTGATGCTTGCAATTTTAATTTATTTATTACATTCATTCTTTTGTTCTTTTTTTATTTATATCCCTCTGTAGATTATTTTTCCCTATCACAATCAAAAACTGCTGGCTGGTCTTTTAATGTCCAATGAAACAAACCAGCAATTTACTATTCCCCCCTACTAGAACATAAAGAATGACAGAGAAGAAAATATTGTCACAGTTGTGTTAATTCTATCAAGAGGGTTCTAATGAGCTATTTCCCTGTTCAGTGAATTGTTTTTTGTTCCCCCTCTCCACTCTTAATTCCTTGACATCAAGGGCTTGGAGTATATTTGAATGCAGAAAAGTGAAAGCAAAATGGGAACAGGCGTGCTCAGAATAAGCTGTTTGCTTTCCTCTGATTGTTGCCATTAATAAAACATTACATTAAATCAGTGCTGGAAGAATATAATTGGGACCATCCATCAAATTTCTAGAGGGAAAGGACTACTGTTCATCAGGCAAATGGAGCAGTCACTACCGCTCAGGCTGCAAGCGTAAATGGAGAAGAGCGGCACTGTGAAAGTTGAGTCCTGATTGGCTGAGCATATGGGGCAGTGCTGTCATCTCCCAGTAAACTATTTCATTCTCAGAACATTCTTACATTGGGTGAGAAAATGGAACAGCGATGGGCGGTTCAGGGGCATCTAAATTGGGGCATGAATAGAGGGGGAGGAGGCAACAGGGATCAGGACTCGGTGGTACCATTCCTGACACTGACTGTGACTGGAGAGGAGTCGCTCTGCTCTCGAGCCTTTGTGTCCCTCTATATAAAATGGGCTTGCCCTTCTGGGTGTTGTGACACTTCAATGCCTTGCTCCTGAGCTGAAAAGTGTTTATTAATACCCATTCATTTACCCCTAGCTTGCAGCACCCAGAACGGACGGCAGTAAAGGGCATGTCAGAGGCAAGAAAGGCAAAGGAAGAAATTGGCAGTGCTGCAAGCCACTGTCAGACTATTGGTACCATGGAACCTGCATTGCATGGCCAGGGCTTTAAGGATCCAGTGACTGGGGATCCACAGCTGCTCTTTGCCACCCAAGGATTTTCCTTCACTGTGCAGCAATAGAGCAGTTTAGATGCCTCCAGTACAGAGCAGGCTGAGGCCAAAATAACACATGGGGCTATGTCACCTTATGGGCATGTTCATTGCTGGGGGATAGTGGGGTTCCCTTTACCTTCCATTGCCACCTCCCATCTGTTCCCCCTGCTATGGATCCCAAACACAGCAGAGATATCTTTTTGGCATCTCAGAAAGGAGGGAAAGGACTGAGAAGTGTGGCTGTTCTCACATCCACATGAATAGGAAACATCCATGCATGGAGAGGACCCCCAGGCACAGATTCATGAAAAGACTCAACCAGACATTTGAAGCTTAAACATTTTCTGTGCATTTCAGGACTGACTCTGGTTACACCTTCCTTCTTCATTATTTAGAGAGAGATGTTGCCCAGCAGCTAGAGCATTAGGTGGACCCTTCAAGACATGGCTTCTATTTTCAACCATGCCACTGGATTGTTGGGTGATCTTTGGCAAGTCATGTCCCACTCTGTGCCTCAGTTTTCCCATCTGTAAAATTAGACTAATGATACTGACTTCCTTTGTAAAACAAACATTTTATCAATCAATTTCAGTGTAAGGTGAGGTCTTGTTACTGCAAGGTGTATTAATAGCAGTCCTATTACAATTAATGGTCCATTAAAAGCATGGCTGGGAGGGGAGATGGATACAGAGGTTTTGCAGACAGAGTTGCAAAGGTCACAAATATTGGTGCTGGGTGTTGAGGACTTCTGGAGTATCTTAATAGTCAGCTGGGTACATAAGCTGGGTTACAGCCTCTGGAAGAAATGAAACTACATCACAGCCTGCTAATGTGATTGGAAAGGTATGGGCTTGTTTCTACACAGAACCTCAAAGGCTTTTCAACTGTGTTGAAAGAGGTAAGTTAGGGTGGGAACTTACAGGGCCCTTATACATGTACTCAGCATTTAGTCACTAAAAATGTTCCTGGTTTAATTTTTCTTTCTAACTTTAAGACACCTAAATAAGTAATGTGGACATGATTTACCACACAATGGCTTATTATGCTATAACTAGTAAAATGTGCTAAGGGGCATGTCAGAACAATTTTACCCTTCTGTCCTTTCAGTACTACTTTACTCCCAGGTGGTGTTTTAGGACAAGGTTTGATATTTTGGTTGGTTTATTTTCTTGGGTTGTGCCAGGTTGTTTTTTATTTTTTTTTGGGGGGGGGGGTTGTTGGCGGTTTTGTTTGAGAGACATGCATTTTAGGGGGGAGTTGAGTTCAATAGGCAGTGCTGCCTTCCTCCCCTGCAAAGCCTCCCGCTTTTTTCTGGGCATTTATTCCTTGTTGCACAGGGTGCTGCTGGTTGGGAAGGCAAATCTTTTCATGCAAATGTCCACAGGAGTGAGCCTGCCTGCCTCCCGCTCAGAAGTCTGGATTGATATTTGGTGTCTGTACCGCAGTCCTCCCAAAGGGGCTACCCCCCTACCCAAGCCTGGTCCCAAAGCAGTTCTGACCCCTGCCTTTTCTGCACACTTATTACACTGGACACTGGATGTGGGGTACACTTAGGGCTACACAGGGGTACACAAAGGGTCTGCCTGTCTCCCCCCACAACCACTTCCCTGTGTGTTGGCATCTGGGTATCATGTACTTGGAGGTCATCATTGACCACAAGATGAACATGAGCCTGCAATGCAATGCTGCAGCTACTAAAGCGACCAAAACGCTGGCTTGCATCCATGGATGCTCCTCAGGCAAATCTCAGGACATCGTTCTCCCTCTGTACTCGGCTTTGGTGAGGCCGCAGCTGGAGTGCTGCATCCAGTTTTGGGCTCCACAATTCAAAAAGGATGTGGAGAAGCTTGAGAGAGTCCAGAGAAGAGCCACACATATGATCAGAGGTCAGGAAAACAAACCTTATGACGACAGGCTGAGAGCCATGGGACTCTTTAGCCTGGAAAACCGCAGGCTCAGGGGTGATCTGATGGCCACCTGTAAGTTTATCGGGGTGACCACCAGTATCTGGGGGAACGTTTGTTCACCAGAGCGCCCCATGGGATGATGAGGTCAAACGGTCATAAACCACTGCAAGACCGTTTCAGGCTGGACATAAGGAAGAATCTCTTTACTGTCCAAGCCCCTAAGGTCTGGAACAGCTTGCCATCGGAGGTGGTTCAAGCACCTACATTGAACACCTTCAAGATTAAATTGGATGCTTATCTTGCTGGGATCCTATGACCCCAGCTGACTTCCTGCCCTTCGGGTGTGGGGCTGGACCTGATATTCTTCTGAGGTCCCTTCCAGCCAGGAAATCTATACCCAGGCTACCCAGGCTAAAGCCTAAACGGAAACATTACTACGGGAATTATTATGCAAAACAGAAAGCATCGTGTGTCTCCTGGCTGTTGTTTGTATCCTCACGTCAAAAAGCAGGATTTTTTCCAAAGCTGAGAACCAGTGTGGGGGTGGCCTGGGGTTCTTACTGAGGTTGATTTTAAGATTCCTTGGCTACCAGGGATCCTGGTGCCCGGGACAGCTTCCCCAATAGTGGGGTTGAGGGGGCTGTGATCAGCCTACTCCAACTCCCTCCTCACCCCCCTCCCCGCCTTGGCCATCAACACACAATGGGCAGCATAATCTAACACTCCTACCCCCCCCACAGCAGGGGCATGGTGTGTGTTGAGATGAAGAAAGAAACACCCTGTGCTCAATCAGAGGAAATTTCTTATCACTTAGTCTATTTGCATGTCAATCTTTTAACTGATGGATTGGCAGATCACTGCCTGCAGTCATATCCCCCCAGCCTACAACCAGATGCCTTCAATACTTGTTCCCCTTCCTGTCCTCTACTCCCCCAAGCTTGCCACTCTTCTCTGGTACTTCTGCTCCTTCTAATCCTATTTTTGTCCCCAGCAGTGTGTCCCTATCCTCCTCTGACCACCCTCTGCTTGCCATTGCTCTGCCTGACAGTCATACTGCTGCCTCTTTCTGGGAGTGCAGGGTGCTGTGGGTCAGGAGTGAGGGGCACCAACTGGGCTGAAGGGGTGGGGGGCTTCAGGTAGAGAGTGAGGTGCACCAGCAGGGTTGGGGGAGGGGAGGGAACTGCAAGGGCAGGGGGCTGCAGGCCCACACCAACCACCAGCCACTGGAGGCAAGCCCAGCTTGAGCTTCAAAACTCAAAACATTTCAGAAAATTTCAAAACATTTAGACTTGCCTTGTTTCATTTTGAGGCTGTTTCCAAGTTCTCTGTTTCATTTTGATTTTGCTGTTTCGAGCTCAAAACAAGTGAAAACAGCATCAAAACAAAACTGCTGGCAAAATTTTGCACATCCCTAATATATACCTTTAAGGGGAAGGCTGTTACTTAGCTCCCCTCCAGGACATTATTGTTATACTTGGTAAAGATCTCATGCCCATGTGTGCTCGGTGCTTTTGGTATGATTAAAGAAACCTCTTTCTTAAAGTGGCTCCTGTATCAGTGAACTGAACCAACTAAATGATACCTTACAGAAACTTCTTAAGTTTTTTAGATTATAAGCATGTAAAGGACCCTTAGGCCATCTCTTTCTGCACAGCACAGACCAGAGAATCTCATTTAGCCAAACCCAAAAGGTACAGGGATTAATGCAGAGAGACCTAAGGCAAAACTTCCAAAAAGGCCTTTGGCCCTGATCTGATGGGAAGAGATGGAAAACGCCTCACTTCTCTCAGTAGATTGTTCCAGTGGTAAATCACTCTGGCTGTTAAAAATCAGTCACTTATTTCCCATTTGGATTTGTCAGACTTTAATTTCCAGCCATTGGTTCTTATTAAGTCTTTCCCACTAGTTTAAAGAGCCCTTTAGTACCTGGTATTTTCTCTCTGTGTGGGTACTTAGATATAGTAATTGAATTACTCATGAATTATTTGGATAAGCTAAAAAAGACTGTGATCCTCTAGGCTCTGAGTAAAGCACTTTCCTAGCCACCAAATCACTTTTTAAAATCTTCTCGGCACCTTCTCTCTTTTTTCCACACACTTTGATGCAATATTTCTGCCTCAGTCTCAGCAATGCCATTGGTTAGAAGTGGCCCCTAGTACAGAGCAAAAGATGCCCAGATCAATTAACCTTCTCTGTTTTTCATATCTGATTTTTCATCTTGGAATAAACTGAGAACTAGGACAAATAAAACGCCTACCCAATATATCCTACCTATCACAGGTAATAATAATAATACTAACAATACTAACAACAACAATAATAATAATAGAAATAACTTGAAAAATTAATGTAAATGTATAGGTTGCTAGCTTAGTTTTGAAATATCTATCAGATTATAAGGGCACAATCAAAGCTAAAAATATCAGCATACTTCAAATCCATGTCATATAGAAGAGCCTGGGAATCATTTTAGAGAATAAAGAAGAAAAAGAATGCTGAGTTTCTCAAAATATTAATACATAACTAAGTGATCTAGAAGAGGATATTACATTAATGGCATAAATGAATCATCATAAAAGACCATTTTTGACATGCCAGTGCTTTTACTTAGTTACATTACAGAGATCAGAAATGGAAAAGGCCTTCTTAATAGGGGTGGATCTGGATGAATTCTACATTTGTCATTCAGGTGATATTCTTGTTAGAGTTAGACAATTGCTCTGGATAGAATAACTCATCCTTCTCCTCCTGCATGAAAAGGGGAGGGTAGACTAATGGGCACACAACTGACAACATGGAGGAAATCTCAGGTCAATGTCTACTTCAGCCATGTCTTTGGGCAAATCACTTATATTAATGTTCTACATCAATTCACTGCTTTGTAAGATCACCAAATGACTCATCTCCCTGTATGTGTATGTACAATGAATAGGGAGTATCAGGACTCCAGACACAGTAAAACCTCCCCATACTGAGCTGTGGGAGTGAAGGTGCGAGGCAGAAGGAATATTATAGCAAAGTTAGGACTTCTCATGGGAGGAGTATCGCTAGATTGTATTAAGTAGCATGTGTTCTGCTATTGGTGGAACACTCCATGCAGATAACAGGAGCAATTTGCAGTATGGGCCTGGGACCTACAATCAACTGATTGTTGATCTCAGCCCCGACACTATACCAGAGTCTTGAACCAGCTCAAGTGCAGTGCAAACACGGTTTTTAGGAGCTTTGAACTTGTTAGGGCAGAACCTTGAACCAGATCCCAGTGTGGTCCAGTGACTCTGATGACAACTGGCTGATTGTGAGTCCCAGCCCTCTTACCACATTGGAGTTTGGAATCAGCATAGATATGGTACCAGAGCTTGGACTCACAATCAGTGAGCTAGAGATTGTGTTAGAGATTGTAGTCTTCTTGTGTCCTTGTCATAAACTAGATGTTTTTCCAGAATCATGCACATTTGATGGCTGCTGCTATTGCTGCAGCAAGGTCCTTCTTCATACAGGTCTTACCAAGAAGTTGGCAAATAAGCATGTGCTCCATAGTGCGCAGTTCATTGCCCTTACATATATTCATGTCATTAGAGTAGCCCCATTTGATCATGTTTGTTTTTGATCTTCCCTTTTGCATGCGCAGGTGATTCATGCATCAGCATGTTGGCCAATCTAGATCCGCCCCAATTGCAAGATCCTCCTGTGGTTCCAGTCCATTTCAGACCACCTGATCGCATGTCATCTTTCCTTCCATAACCTCAGTCATATCTTGTCAGCCGTTCATGTCTAACAGTGCAACACTGGTCACAAAACTTTCGTGTTTTAAATCGTTTACTTACTTCTGTGTGCCATAGAGTAGATGCCTGGGGTCTTCTATCTGCCATGATCTTTCTTTTTGGCTCATTTTCTTTCTTTTGATATTACGGGGTGTGTCGCAGTGCACTCAGGTGCCCTGTGCCTGAGAGCAGAGACTGCTCTGGGGAGACCCCTAGTGGCAGAAAGGGGGAGGCTCAGCTGCCAGTCACCAGGGCTGCACAGGTGCTGGTTGCTGGGACAACTGGTAAAACCAGCTGACCAGGAAGGGGCAGGGCTTATCCCTTCTTAAGCCCAGGTAGGAGGCCAGGAGGGCAGTCCCTCTCCAGCAGCTGTGGGAGTAGGGACTCAGCTCGGACAGACAGAGGGGAGGATTCTGGCATTGAGAACATCCCTTGGTCACTGCTGAGGGCGGGGAGCCCTCCTTCCCCCCCGCTCCCTCACTCGCTAGTAAGGAGTAGGTTTTTGTTTGACTGGACAGTCTAGTTTTTATGTTGTAGCCCAAGGGCTTTATGTTTTATGTTTGCTGTTTTGACCGGAGGACTGAGCGAGGCTATTAGGGGTGGAGGAGGCCTCATAGGAGCTCCACGGTAGCGTGGGGTCTCCTGGCACCAGAGAGGGCGCAGCTTTGTTTGAGGGCGTATTGGCCCCAGCCCCGGAGCTAGGGGGGTGGAGAGAAGCCCTGGAGCTAGGGGGACAGCGAGGAGCCCCGAGGGAGAAGGGGGTAGCAGGGAGCTCCAAGAGAGAAGGGGGCAGCGAGGAGCTCCAAGAGAGAAGGAGGCAGCGAGGAGCCCCGAGAGAGAAAAGGGCAGCAAGGAGTCCCAGGAGAGAGGGCGGTGAGGAGCCCCAGAGCGAGCGAGAGGGGGGCAGTGAGGAGCTCCAGGAGTAAAGAGGAAGGCCAGAACATAACAAAGCCCAGGTCAAACCACGTCAACTCCATCTGCGAGGCTTGGGCTGCAGTGTAGGGGAGGAAAAGGAGCCGCAGGTAGTGCCCTCTGTCACCGGGGTGCGGAAAAATGGGCAGCCTCCCGCTGATTACAACCATCTTCTAATCAAGTAAGATCAAGGCGTGACAGACGAGTAAGCAAGCGGTTGGCCCATTACAGGAGGGCGGGGCCACTCCCAGAAAGGCTCCGATATTGATACTCCTGTCACATGGTGCAATGCAAGCACCTAACAGTACAGGCTATCCTTTGGTGTTGGCTTTAGACATCCTCTTATTTCATGACAGCTGTCATTTAGAACTGTTCTTGGCATGAACAGATCATTCCCATACTAGACATGCATACTCTGCTGTGCAGTTAGACAAGGCAGTGGTTTATAATGTGGCTGGGCTTGCTCCCCACTTTGAGGTGACCAACTTTTGAATTATGTTGGTGGGGGTGCTAACTTTCCCTTTTGTCTTCTCTACATGTGCTTGGAAAGAAAGCATTCAGTCTAATGTAACTTCCAAGTACATAAGGTTTGGGTGATTAGTCAGTGAGATTCCACCCCAGATAATGTTTAATTTCTGCTTGGCTTCTCTATGGTATAGGTGAAAAGCTGTGGCATGTGTCTTGGTTGGGGTGGTATGAAGCTGTTTCTTATTGTAGTTATCTGAGAGACGGTAGCAAACATTACTGTGTCTGCTCAGAACGCATTCCAACTCTTAACACAGTGTAGCACTGCTTCCTGCATGTGACAAGGCCCTCAGACCACATCCTGGAAGCACAATAGTGCCAAGCATTTCCAGTCAGCCCACTCCACTGACAGACAGACTGTGGTGCCTGGTTCACAGCTCCAACAAATCACCAGTTTGTGCCACTTGAGTAATTGGTTATCCAGGCACCTCAGATTAATTACTGCTACTTAATCCTCTTTGAGGGTATTTAGCAACAGTCTGAGTTTCCATCGTGAGGATTATTAATTAAAACCATTTGTTCCTTCCTAAACGGTGATAATTTTGTCAGTAATATTTTGTGTTGTTCAGGCAGCTACATGGAGTGTTGTTATATTGGACATGTGTTGCAGCCCTGTGCTGGACAAAGGGACAGTGCAGGCTTCAGTATAAGGCAAGGCTGGAGTACTGCAAATAGGCTTATCAGGAAAGTTGGGCCACATTCAGACTGGAGGGAGTACTTGACCATTTTGACCCCGTGAACAAATACTTTTCTTTCATAGGCGACTGGCACCTCTTGAGTCAGGGGGAGCACATGCCCCCCCCCAACACCAGTCAGCAACTGGGGGGGACGACCATGGCCAATCTCACTGACTGGGGTGGGGAGGGTCCCCCAGTGACCAATCTCACTCACTGGTGGCCACTTTTTTGCTGAAGGCCCCACTCCCCAGCCAGTGCTCGCAGGGGGGGGCACTGGCACTCCCCTGTCCCCCTGCTCATTGCCTGAGCAGGGACTGTGGTCTGAAAGGGGGTACACTGGTGCTCTTACAGGGTGCACCCCCATGCACCCCCCTACATGTCACCACTGCTTTCTTTTGCCTGGGAGTTGCAAACTGCACTGCAAAGGTTAGCATTTTATACACAAAGGTACCTGTGCTCAGAGATACCCACACTGAAAACTACACAAGTACATGCTGTGTACATGTGAACATTCATGTAAAGAATGTGTGCTGATAAGCCTGTATACAAATACATTTGCTATGCACATGCATCATATACATATGATGCACCTACTGCAAAACACATCCACATACACACACATTCACTTTCAGCGTGTCCAGGTACAAGCACATTGTAAGCATGCAAAAAATATACTGTACATGTATACACTCATGCTGCAAATCTGGGAGCATCTAGCTGGCAGGAGATACTTCAATTAGAAGAAGAGAATAAAGAAAATCTTTGTATCGCTGTTCTGTGTTGTACGGTACCTGGCACAATGGGATTTGTAGTGACAGAAGTTACAATTTAGAGTTGCTCCCTAACAGGAGACTGAGGGAGCTGGGAATTGGGAATTGATCCATCAGGGAGTAGCTAGGTAGGAATCAGTAATAGACAGGCCAAGGGTCTGCAGTCGTTGTATACTGCTGCAGAATAAAACCTATTATCTTGTTCTCATCTACACACGTCTATGTTTATTGAACCCCAGAATCTCTATAGAATCCTGGTCTGTGATGGTGGCTCTCAGATGTTACTGCAGAATTATTATTATTGATGATTATTATCTACTCCGGCATCAGCTATTGAGTGACACAAAGTTGAATAGTTGAGGAGGAAATACTGTATTTACAGCAGGTTGAAACATTTTCCACTGTACTTTTTTTCAGACAAAAATACCCCTTTCAAATTACATGAACACTTTTGTGAACAGGAAAACTGAAACTGCACAATTTGAAAAGCTGTGAATCAAGAAAACTGGAACATTCAGAACAGGAAAACTCCTTAATTTCTCTGTGTTTTCTCATCTGCTTCATTCTTAAATGATTCAAACCAAAAAGTACTTTTTTGAATTGATTTGAAAAAAGAAAACAGAAATTCTTCGAATTGAGGAACTAAAACTTTTGAAGGCTCTGGGTTTTTCCTTTACTTTCTAAAAAAAGAAAAGGTGGTGACAGAAACCAAGCAAACCAAAATTAAAAGTTGAGGAAAAATCAGAATGAAGCACATTTCACATTTCAGCTTCATAAATTTTTTTGCAGAAAGAATGCTTATTTTTTTAATTCATGTAACTGGGTGAAATTTTTAGTTTTGATCCTCTTGAAAACTATTTTTTTATGAACTTATATTTGGGGAAAATAACCAACTAGGTAGTGCTGTGAATGAGTACATTCAAATTTATAAAGCTCTCAGACACTACAGGGACAGAGCCACAGAAAAACCGATGTGAGGTTGTGATGTGAATGATAAAACTCCCTGCTACCTTCAGAATCTATCTGGAAAGAACAGCTTGGCACAGTGGATCCTTCTCATCCACATTTCCCTTTTAAAGTCTAAAACTGGATTCAAGCTGCTTATAAGCTTCTTGCTATTGGGTGCTATTGGGATCCAAGGTCTCTTCAGGCAACCATAATGCATCTTGCTGTATTCCTGGGAGGAGGGGCATTTATTCTGGTGGGAGGGCCACTTAACGAGTTTTGGTGAGTTGTTGAGGGCCTCACCCATAAAATCTTTTATAAAATATAATTTTAACAAATTATAAGTAAGAAGAACAATTCACATACTAAAAATCAAGTATCTACTATGAGACATTTTAATTTTATTTTTAAAAAAAAATTGTCCTGATTTGTTTTTTTGAGTGATGTATACAGAGATGATTGCATAATAGCTCAAAATAAAGTATTACTCTTGTATATTGTGTGTGAGGGTGTTTGTGTACGTGGGGGGAAGGTGTGGAGTGTGTTGTGGAGGGGCTGCCCGCCTGTTAAGTCCCGGGAGCTGGCCAGAAGTTGGGAAAGGGAAGGGGGTGGGCACCATGTGCAGCAGAGCTTACCTGGGCTGTGCAGGTGTGGTTCCCCCACCTCCCATCCTGCCCAGGGCAGCCTGTGCCATGCTCCCACCTGCATCCACCAGCTTCAGCCCTGGCCAGTGCACACAGCTTCCCAGGGGGCTGCTACCAGTGCAGCTGCAACCATCCAGGTGCTGCTCATCTCCCCTGCCTCCAGTGGCTCCTGCTCCTGCTCCTGCTCCTGCTGCACCGCTTCTCTCGGGGAGATGGGGGGCGAGGCAGAGCTGAAGCTGAGTGCTCCTGCCTTACTGCATGGGGCTCCAGTTCTAGCTCCTGGCCACCTTCCACCCACTCTGCTCGCCTCTCCTACAGCACCAGAATCAAATCAGGGTCAGAGCAGCTAATTGATAGCCCCTTCTCTCTTTGGAAGTGAGCTAAGCTCTGTGCTGCTGTTTAGCAAACTCTCTCTCCTTGTGTGGTAAGCTAGTTTATCTCCTGCTTAGCTAGGGAACAGTCTGTAAACTCCCAGAGTTTCCCTTCCATGCTGGCTTGTTCTGATCCCCACACTTCTGCCTTCTCCTTTTGATATATGACTCTAGGAATCCAGTCAAACCCAATATTGTTTGCCTTCCTCTGCTGCCAGGTCCTGCTCCCCTTCCTGGATACTGACACAAGGGCTCAAGGCTGAGGTGAAATATTAAGGGTGACAGGTCTGTCACCCCAGATCTGGAATATGTCACTTGAGTGTGAACTGGAATTCTCTATCTCCTGGGGGGACTACACAGTGATAAAAGGGGGAATGAAGGAAACATTGATCTACCCTCTCTGAAAGGCCTTGTGTAAGACGTTCAGGCTGAGGGGAGAGGAAGCAGCAGGCTGACACTCATTTCACTGGATGCACAGTGCAGGTCTTGCAGCAAAGCTGAGCTTCTACAGATGGATCTCATCACCTGCCTCCACTATGCATTGCTGTTTGGAAGAGAGAGCATGAGCAGGTGTCATTTATACCTTCATCCACTTCTCTCAGATCAGTAATGATACTGGCTCAGATTCTAGTTATCACCTCTGCAAGCCTCAGGTGGAGTAGCTCTCACACCAAACCAGAGCTGCTGGAAGAAGTAACTGGCAGGAGAGAGTAGATCTAAGTGGATCCAGTCCACTTCTAACAATCCCTGACTCTCTCATCACTGTCAGCCTCATGGGTGCAGGTAACCCGCACATCTGCCTACCTGTAGGTGGACCTTGTCCTCTGCTCTGTTGACAACTCCCAGACCCTGCACGCAGGGCAGACAATTTCTAAGGCTCTATAATGATGATTCTGCAGACCGTGTAGCTACCTGGCATGATTTCTTAAATGCTGTATTAGAAGGACCCACTTTATTATTTCATGTGCTACTATGGTTGCTGGAATTTAGCCCTGGATACAGAGACAGAAAACTTCAATACTGATGTTATTAATTGGAGGAAAATATGATAAATCACCAGAAGTACATTAGTTCTATTTTCATGAGTTGGTTGATTTGCTGTTCCCAGAGCTTCTGGGTTTGAGACGCTTAGTTTTACACTGGGCATATGAAATCACTGGTTGTTTTAAAAATTGCCAACCTATGGGGGACAGCCATTGCAGTAGCATAGATAAATGAGGGTGACTGTGGCACCAGCTGGTAGCAAAACACGGAAGTGCCTAGGTTTGTCCGTGGGCCAACATGACACAGCATGGCAGAACCAGAAAGGCGTCTTCTGATGCTCCTGTCTGGGTTGAAGCTAGGGTTATGATTTTTTTTTTCATTAAAGCTGCTCTTTGATGGAACATTGGGTTTTCCAACTCCATTTTCAAGAGGAATGACTGCTTTCAGCAAAAATTGTTGATTCTTTGTAAAAAACAAAACTGAGACCTAAAATATTTTGTTTTGTCACTGAAATATTTTGATTATCAGCTGAAATATTGTGCCAAAACATCTTTTTTTACAAATAAAAATCCTCTACTTCCAGTTTTTCACCCAAGGATTGCCAGTTTAGGTGCTGTCACCATTTCCTCATAATAGATACAGTCACAAAAGAGAACGCAAATACATTTGCTTCCTGTTCTTTGGAGGAATGGAGCCAATCTGCAGAATGAGAATGCCAGGGCTGATGACAAGTGAAAGGCTAGGAAGAGGATCTATTTCTTGCATTGTTGGTCTCAGAAGTAGCCGCCAAACAATCTGCTTTTTCTAGCATCCACTTTGTCACACCAGTCATGGTTTTTTATGTTTAAAGTTCAGCATGTTTATGACACCTAACATCATAACCCATTCATCTCCACTCCCTTTCTTTTTCCAAATGTCCCTTCCTCATTTCTGGCAGCCCTCAGCCCTGGTTGGCCTGAAGTCCACTCTTGTCACTCCATCTCCTCAGTTTCCATCTCCACTCTCATCTGATCCAGGAAAACTGGACAAGTGGGAGACAGTCTCTGGTCTGAAAACCTAGCTGTCTCTTACAAGAACAGGCTCCCTGGGACTCCACTTCCTTTCAAAGCCTCTGTGAATGCCATCCTTCTGAGAGCTTCTAAAAGGGTGAGGAACACTTCTCAGGATGCTTCACTGCGAAGGAAGATAGATGTCCTCATAAACAGTGAGAATGAGGACAAGTGAGAATGATGACACCAAACTTTGGGCAAAGTATCATAAAATACTGCAAGACCATTTCAGGCTGGACATAAGGAAGAATTTCTTTACTGTCCGAGCCCCCAAGGTCTGGAACAGCCTGCCATTGGAGGTGGCTCAAGCACCTACATTGAACACCTTCAAGAGCAAATTGGATGCTTATCTTGCTGGGATCCTGTGACCCCAGCTGACTTCCTGCCCTTTGGCTGGACTTGATCTTTCGAGGTCCCTTCCAGCCCTAATGTCTATCTATCTATGAAAGGTGGAGGAGAGGCAGGGGAATGGAGGGAATGTAAATCCTTAGACTGAGAACAATCCCCAGCTGTCTTCATAGCACATGATCTTCCCATGAAGCCCAGGTGGGAACCTTAGTATGGACTATATGTGACACTAGTGCCTCGAAATAAAGGCCAGTTCAAAAGCCTTTTAGACTGAAGTCTCTTCAGATAGGGGGTGTTTATTAGTATGCATTTGTATAACATTTAGTACAATGGGCTGACAGCTTACTGAAGCCTGAAGATGATATCAGAATAAACCCCCCAGTAACAACAGTGCTTTGCAAGGAGTCATTCAAATGTTTCCATTAACTCTGTTTTTAGCCAAGGCTACACCCTTGCCATGACTGTTTCTATTCTTGTTTCTATTCCAGGGGTTGTCTATTCCGGGGGGTACTTGGAAAGGGGTTAGGGGTATGCATTGGTGGGTGGGGACAGAACGCTGCCATCCATCACCCCCTGCCGCTGCCTCTCAGGACCAGGGCCAGGGGGGTGAGGGCAGCAGCTCCCCTTTGAGGGCCACACAGGCACCACCTAGCCAACCGGATGCGGGGCAGGGGAGCTTGTATGCGGTTGTGGCCGCCCCTATCCACCACCCTGCGCTGCCATGTGCAAGCCCCTCCCACTCTGCGTCTGGCCACTGCCACCCCCTGCCCCCTGCTCTGCCAGAAGTGTACCCAGAAAGGGTACACTCCTTAAAGGTTGAAAACCTGTTTCTATTATGTTTCAGTTTCTGTTCTATTTTTACAACCAGGACATATCAGCACCAATGTTAAGTGGGACAAGAGTCTCAAAAACACCATTCTACCTGGCAGAAGAACTTTCATCTAGTCAGAGGACAGAGATGCTAGCATGTGACTTGCCTGACCAATTGCAGTTGAGCCTCACAGCTAGAATTTCAAGTGTCAAGCACTTAAGCTGATGAATCTGTAGAGGAAAAATATTCAAAGTGATTTCTGCTAAATAAATCTAAATGAACACGGGAGAATCATAATCAGTTCCTGGATACTCAGCAATCAGAAAAGAAGGCACAATCCATTCCATTTGGATTATTTTCTCCAGACTAGTCCATAGAAGTGTGTTGGAACTGCATTGAACCACTCAAAGTGTTTATTAAATTTTTCTTCCAATAAATGGCCTTTTCCCCTAAGTAAAAGTTTGTGTTGAAAAGAGTTTGTTTGATTTTGTTCAGGCTTTTTTTTTTTTTTCCCCAAAGAAGAAAATCAAGAACAAAAAGTTGGGAAATTTCCTTGATGATCTTTCTAATATTTTCTTTTCAAGATCTTAATTTCTTTTGAAAAGTTTCGTAAAGACGACTTACTGGTTGTTATCCAGCTATCTGCTATTGTTTCAGACACACTGCTAACTCATACATTCCTTTTTGCAGTATTTAAGGCTAGATATTAGACCATATGAAAGCTTGCAATCAAGTGCAGGGATGTGTTCAATTCTGGGCCAATGAGATGAGCAGTTTCCTGTCCAAATCATCCCATCCAAGTACTGGTCTAATCTGTTCCTAAAACTGCACAACAACGCTGTTACACAACTATAAGACACATTGCCCGAAAGCACCCAGGGCACCCTAAACTGGCACAGATAAAGCAGGGTCAGGTCTGTATAAAGCAATCTCTAACATTACTAGTGGGAGAAATGCAACCAAGAAATGTATCATTAGAGGAGACTTTAACTTCCCAGACAACAAATGTGACTAATAATGTTAGGATCCAGGTATTTGTTCATGTGAGAGCTGACAGATTTCTGTACCAAATTGTCACTGAGCCCCAAAAGAGGTGATGCTATTTGAGGCTTGGGTTTAATAAATAGTGAGGATTTAAAATAAATGTAACCTTAGCTGGAGTGATCATGAGTACATTCAGCTCAATTTAAATGGAAGGATAAAGCTGAAGGTTCATAACTTCAACAGGGAAAATTCTGATCAACTAAGGGTACTAGCTGATGAAGTCAAAAGTGCAAAATCTCTATGTAACTTTTATCCAAAGCAAAAATTAGAAAAAAGAACTTGTAGAGAAGTTATTATCTTAGAATGAATATGAGTGCTAAGCATAAATCTGACAAGGAATGGATAAAGGCATCGATCTATAAAGAAAAAATACTTGTAAAAGTTCAGAAAGCATTAGGATAAAGTGAGGACTGTCACAAGGCAATCTGAGTTAGTTCTTGCACCCTTCCAGTAGGAGCAGAGGGGCTAATAACTGAGCTAGTTTTAAGATACAGTTTGATAAGTTTATGAAGGGGATTACGTGATAAGGCTGTCTGTAATAGCAGAGGATTGACGTCGGTGTCCCAGGAAGTCCCTTCCTTTCCTATGTTCAGAGTAGGTGATAGTATGTGGCTTCCCTTTAAGAGCTCCATCCAGGCTGCACAAAGTGTGGTCCCAGAGCGGGTGGTTTAAGAACTGGGCACCTTGCAGTTAATTCCATGATACTCCAGTCACCCAGGTGGTGACAGTTTTCAAGCAGTTTTTCCAGGTCTCCAGCATGGCCTTTCCTAGATAGATGCTTGGCTGTCCAACCATCAGAATGAGAGGCTCCTTCCAGTCATATAGATGGAAAGAAAACATCTTCCGGCATGTTTCCTGTAAGAACCAATGGCAGAGTCCAGTCACTTCTCTGCAGCTTCTCATGTGTCAGGCTGAGGTGCATGAATATAAAACATCTTCACAAGAACCTCAATTTTCCACTGGCTGCGCCTGGTCCTTGATAGCCATCTGCAGTTCCCCTCTGGTGCAAACTCCTTCAAAATGGATTTGGAAGTATTAAGCAGGTTGGGGCTGAAGGTATCATCAGGCAGAAAAGCTTAAGTCTGTATTTGGCTTCCTTTTCCTGCTGGGGAGTGTGCAGCCAGACTCCCAGGCCAGATCCAGACATGTAGGCATGTACAGTTTGTGGCACCGCAAATCTCTTTGCAGTGCCACAAACCACATATGTTGCATGTTAAAACATGTGGGGTTGGGGCAACATTTGCTACCAGGATTCCCCCCCAAAAAACAGCACAAAGCACATCTAAGTGCTGTGTGCCAGGAGAAACCTCATCTCTGTGTGCTGCGGAGCACTCTGAGTCCCAACTGAAGTGCTCTGAGCCCCAACCAGGCGCTCCCTGACTGGCTGGAGCACAGGGTGCCTTGAAATGGGGGAGCAGGCAGCCCTGAGCTGGCTGCTCCCCTGTTTCTGCATGCCCCAGCACAGGGGCTCTACTGCAGAGCCCCCATGCTCAGGCACTTGGAGTGGCTGGGTGGGGCGCAGGGTGCCTCAGCATGGGGGCTTCGCACCACACAGAGACAAGGAAACAGGTTGCCTTGGTCTGGCTGCTCCCCTGTCTGCATGTTTTGATCCCTGGCTGGCTGGGGCACTGAGTGTCTCAGTATGGGGGCTGCCTGCTGGCTACCTCTGTGCTGAGGCACCCTGTGCCGCAGCCAGCCGCCTCCTGCAGTACATGGAAGAGCGGGACAATGTATCCTGCTGCATACCATACGAGCAGGGGTATGCACTGCAGCACAAAGTAGTGGCACAAATTTGTGCTGCTGCAAACGCATGTCCCTGCTAGTGTGAACGTAGCCCCGAGGCCTTACTTTGCTTTAAAACTTCCCTAACATCTTCATAATTTTCTGCAAATCATAAATAAAATCAGCAAAAATTTTGGAGCTTGGTATCTCAGTTTGCAGAGCTTTAAAGTGAGGTAAGACTTTAGTGGGCTGGGAGGACAAAACTGGAACCAGCTGGACAGGGATGGAGCAGAGATAAAAATTAAATGCCAGGGTCAGACAAGAGCTTGCTGGTGTGTGTGGTGCCTGAGCACTGATCATAGTTATTTCCTTGGTGGTCTCCTGATCGATGGGGGGGAATACTACCCATCACAATGGCTTGGCAATGAGATTGGGTTGGACCTATCCACAGAAACTCAGCTCCCTGCCCTCTCACCCTTGCGCATGTTATACTGGTAGGATCATAAAAATTATAGTTGTTATCCCAGCACCCAGGCCCTCCTAACCATGATATTCAAGTAGCGTAGGCAAACGGGAAGAGTAATATTTACACTTCCTCTATGTAAAGATCTTACACAATGGCAGTGTGCAGGAACCATGGCTGAGACTATCAGTACTGTTATTTGTACTGCTCTGGTGGCTAGAGATCATGGACAAGATGCGGGGCCCTATTACGCTGGGTGATGCCCATTCTTGTAAATAGGTGCAGCCCCTGTCCTAAGGAGATCACAATCTAAATTTTGGGGCAGTGCAGAACCCTGCTTTCCCTCCCAGAGACTCTGATACATGGGGTTATGGAAGAGTACCAAAGGATCTCTCTATATGGGGGCATGACAGTTGCAAGTAACTGCATGTGCAATGCCCAGTTGCCATTAAAACCAACAGGCACCAGCATGAAGCTGGGTGCTTGGCACTGGCAGGGACAGCAAAAGAGAGATCCCTCTTGAGCAATGATATGGGATCCTTCCTGGACTTCTGGCTGGATTTCTGGGGCCACCAGCAGACAAATGGGTTGGATCCTGAAAGGAAATGTAGCAGCAGCCCCTGTTACTGTGCCCCTTGGAACCGTGAGAGAGGGAGCAGTTGCTTCAGAAAACCAGAATAAGATCAGCATGGTAGAAGAAACAGCCAGATCAAGGCCCTGAACTCACCTCACAGCCAACTTCAGAGTGAAAGAAGCTGGAATGAAACAATGTGGGATTGACCTACAGGCCAAAGAGATTCATCCTTGTATGGCTAAGTGTGGGCTGAAGGATGAATGCTGCACTGGACACCACTGAGGGAGATGATCTGTGAAAACTATAGAAGGGCTCTTTCACTGGGTTTACTCCTGGGAACCCACCACTGAGTACTGTGCTTTTGTGAATGTGCTGTCTCTCAGAGAGGAAATCCTGCCTCCTTGAAACTGGATGGTTTATGGTTTTGATAGGGCTTGTGACAAAAAATTTGACTCCTGCTTCCTGGGATATGCTTGTCTGACCAAAAAGTCAAGGGAGATGAAGGGTGGGAGGAAAAAGAGAGAGAGGAGAAGAACACTCCTGTCTCCTGCTTCCCACTCTGGTCCCTCAGCCGCTGGACCACGCTGCTTTCTGTATTGGCTCCCTGACCATCTGGCTCATTGAACCACCATCCTCTTCTCTCCCTGTTTTACTCCAGGGGAAGAGAACAGCCTATCTCCTCCCCACCCTAGGTCAGCAGGGCTGGCCAGCCCATGGAAGAGCAAAGCCAAGACCCTGCCCATTCTAGGCCCCTTTCCACCCACTCTTTTCATGCTACAGAGGTTGAGAAGCAGCAATCTGTCAGATTTCTGTTATCCTCTCTCTACATAGATTGAAATTCCAAGACAGTTACATAGGCAGAAGTAAGGCGACATTATTTGACTAGAAAAATCAACAAGACACTAAGCACAAACTATTAGCCTCAAATAGAACTGGAGGCCCGCTCCTTTGAACTGCAATAAGAATGTGAGTTCTTAAATCTTTTAATTGCTTTTGAAAATCCCAGCCAAAACTTTCTTCCCAAGCAAATAACCTGGTAATCACCATGATGGGAACGAAACACAGGAGTAAGGATCTGTACAGGACGGCATCTGGCACTTGGCTGGGTTCCACATTGTAAAGAGTGACAGCAGCTCTTTATCATGTTAGCTGGCTTTCTGTTTTCTTGCTGTGTTCGGTGCCCAGAATACATATTTGCTCCAACAGGTGGACTTCTGATAAGCAGCAGGTAAGTGAGGATGTGAAATTCTAGGTAAGACTATTTTCATACAATCATTTATTGGTTGAAAAATGCCTTTTCAGCCCTGCTACAAATTTGGGCCCAATTCTGTGGGGTTTGGAGGAAAAATAATTATGGGCTAGATTTATAGAGTGGGAGAAGGGTTAAGCATCATTCCTTTCAAAAATGGGAGGAGACGAAAGAGGCAGTAGCATCTTCTCTTCTGCTTCATTATCCATTGATTAAATAATGCTTGTGTATGTGGCAGGCACGAGCGCTGTCTGACCAAAAGCAGGAATTTGCACATAGGTCTCTAATCTTACAGGAGAGTTCTCTAATAACTGGGCTGTGGGGTATTGTGTGCTGAGTCTTGAAATCCCTTCTCTTGAAGCTGGTTTGCTTTATCAAAACAAGTTTATATTCAGTACAGCAGTCACTTAAACATGTATCCTGTATCCAAGGCACACACATGAAGTTGGGATCATACTGCAACTAGGAACATTGCCTGGTAGGTACATGCACCTTAAGAATGCATTTGGATTACGAAAACATAGGAAAGGAAGCCCAGGTGGGACCTCAGGAAGTCATTTAGTCCAGCCCAGTAGTCAAGGCACGATCATCCCTGTCTGAACTATCCCAGCCATGCTGACACAGGCAAACAATAGATTGAATCTGGGTAGGTTTTCTTCCAACCCTTGCTTCTCCTGAATATTTCCACTTGGAGAAGCCATTGGAGATGAGACATTATTTTGTTCCTCTCTGTCTTTATATATTGTTCTCCAGTTTCTCAGCAATGATCCATCTATCACATACATGTAATGGGCTAATCAGAGAACCCTATGCTCAGTTTTAACACAAACTAACGAGTTAAATCGAACCATTCCCATTTTTGTTCTATCACTCAGATATTTACAGATCCTTTTTCTTTCCCTGGAACAAATGCTTCACAACAAGGATGTCAAACATATGGCCTGTGGGCTGGATCTAGCCCACAAAACTCTTGTCATCTGGCCCACAGAGCTCATGAAGCAGCTGGGAATTCAGGGGCAGGGCCAGCGGGTCGCAGTCTGCCACTGAAATGAGGAGTATGAAGACTCTTTAGGGACATGTTTTGGCAGTGGAGAGTGAGTGATGGCTGCATTAACCCCCACACCTCCCTGGTGCTGCTCACCCCACTGCCCAGAGATAAATCTAAGGACACCTGAAGTCCTGATCCAGCCCAGGGGGACAAATCAGTTTGACACTTGTCCCTCCCTCTAGCTCTTATTGCACCATCTTCTGTAGAACATTTCAGGAGAGGGTAGATCTGTTCTGGACTTTCTCACCTCATTTCAGCCCATAGGCTTTGTGTTTTTAGCAGCATAACAAAGTTAAATGTTAGTGGAGTTATTTTGATGTTGGAACAAATCTGGAGGGCCAGATCATCAACTGCTGTATTGTTAAGCTTAGCAGGACTCAATTTTTATCAGTAAATGTTGATAAATGTCAATTTGTAGTTTGACTGCAACTCCCAGAAACCTCAGGGGACTGGGAATAAAGGAAGAGGAAGTGATAAAGTGGACAAGGGAGCTATGAGCCGGAGAGCTAGGACTGATGGCAGCTCTGCTGCTTAGCTGGCAGCAGTCCTAGAGTAGTTATGTTTGTTGCAGTGGGTGGTTAAACTGCACTGTAATAATAGTATACTATCATTAATAAATTGCCTGCTCCCCACACACCTAATTTTGCCTAATCCTGAAAGTTCAATTCAATAAAAATTGAAGAATCGTTTAAAAATAAACATCAATATTGTCTGCTGAAATTATGTAAAAAAATCGAATTCTGTCAAACCAATGTATTTGTCAAAACCCCACTAATGTCAGGCTGTGGTCTTAGCTTGCCTGGCATAGCAGCTCATCCTGGTCTGCCACCTCCTCAGGAGAGTGTTGGCACAGAGGTGGTCAGTACTCTCCAGCTGGGCCTAGCCATACACCCAATCCCTTCAACTGAAGTGCCCGGCTAGGGTCAGCTGACCCCTTGCCCCTTCCAATAAACTCCTGACTCAGAAGAGAAAGTGTTTGGGCAACAAGGTTTAAAGGTGCACCCAGGCTGCTGCAGTCTTAGTTTATGCTGTTAGTGGCTTCCTGACCTGGCTTGCCCTTGGACCCTGCATTTGGCCTGACCCAGTTCTGGTTTAATTTCCTGGCTACCTAACCCCATGCTCTGCCTGGCTCTCTGGCTCAGTTCCCTAAATGGATTTTCAGGCTTCCCTGTGCTCCAAACTGATGTGCTCCCCTTGGACCTCAGCTGCTTCTTCTGACCCAGACCTGGCTACCTATGACCTACCATGACAATTAAGTCTTTTGGAGCTAATTCAATTGTCACTAGTTGTATGTCTGGTCCTGATTCTCTCTCTTACCAAGGGAAGAGTGTTGTCCACCCTATTACTTCTGGAATGTGACAGGGTCACGCAAGGAGCACTTCTGCCATGGCCTCAAACTTCAAACTCTGGGCTGTTAACTGTGTGCCTTAGTACCCACACTACCACCAAACTCTTTTTACCCAAGATGGTTGGGATGAAACAGCAGCTCTTACTACTACATCCTCAGCAGTGAAGGGGTGGACCACACATTGACTGGGGTGGGCCTTGGGTACTGGTAGCAAGGCAGAAAAAGTTACTGAATCACCATTTCTTCTAAGAGCCTGTTCATCCAGATTACCCCCACAGCTGGGACCACCTGTTCCAGCTGCATGTTGCGCTGACCCACTCTTGCAGGAGGCAAGGAACTTGTATATTGAGATGTTCCCCTCCAGCAAGTCACCTCAGCCCAGGCTCCCCTGTGGGCCCAGCAGGGTTGGTGAGAGAAAGGCAGCTGTGTACATCTTAGCTCCAATTTCTGTCAAATGATTTAAACACGGTAATGGTTCAGCAGTCTGTGCTGACAACCACTGTCTTGGGAGTGGAGCTTTGTTAATTCACTTTCAGCTGGGGCACTGACACAGAATAAATCTGGATCCACCAATACAACACATGACTGATCTCTTCTTCCTTTGTCTCCTTTTCCTGTTTTTTCCTTCCCAGCCAAGCTTTTTGTTTTCTTTCTTCCTTTCCCCAGTGACCATTCCTCACCCCCTCCCTCCATCTTGCTAGGATTCGCCTTCATTCTTTCTCAGATATATCTCAGCCCAGAAGTGGGCTGCTGTTGCATAGGCATTTCCCATCTTTTCTAATAGAGGAAACTGCACCTCAAACTGTTCACAGAAAAACACTTGTAAGTGTGAAGGCACAGAGAAAGCTCAGTTCAAACAATGCTTTCTATGCTGTTTTTCCATCCCTCCCCAAAAGCACTAGGATTGGAAGGGACCTCAGGGAAGGATCACAGTCACTGGCCAGCTGCACAGTCAATACCAGAGCAGTCCTTCCCCCCTTTTCTCCCTCCCTCTCCTTAGTTTCTGTTTACCTTCAAGCAAGCTCGGCTTTGAAATTCAAAATGTTTCAAAACTTTTGAAACATTTTGACTGTCCTCATTTCATTTCAAAGTTGTTTCAAAGCCCTTCATTTCATTTCAATTTCGCTGTTTCAAGCTTGAAACGCATCAAAACAGCTTCAAAATGATACACTTGTCGAAATTTCGCACAGCCCTACTGTTTAGCTCTTATCAAAGGGTCTGATCCAAATTACGTGAAAACTATGTTGCTTGAGACTGGACAAGAAAACAAATTACTTCCTTTTTATGATCCCAGCACTGTCCGATACAGGGATTCCAAGATCATTGGCTGGCACTGCCTAAAACTTTGCTCCATAAGAGAAGTTCAAAGCAAACCTCTTTCCTTTCCACTTCTCCCTGAAGATTTTCCTGCTACAATTTCCCTGTGGCTCAGTTGTCATATGGCCCCATAAGCCTCTGCCAGGAATCCTTCTTGGATTCTTCCAGGGAAATTCACCTTCCCCTGGCCCATCCCTGTGTGGGATGTTTAGTAAGGATATTTCCTATCAGCTCCGCCTCAGCTTCCCCAAGGCTCTACTTTACATATATCTCTGCCTTGTTTGGTAGGGGAGTATAGAAATCTGCATAAGAAATTCAGCCTGCTGACTTCCTCCCTTCCAAAACTTAGTATTTAGTAGAACAACATATGAACCCCCTCTCTGAAGACTTCAGTAAGATAATACCCTCTTTCTAATGCAGAAGGAACAGTTTATAGTCAAGAGGCTTCTCTAACAGATTTGGGTGATTTTTTTTTTAACACGGTGAAAATGACAAATTTGGTAATACTAACATTTTTTACAGCTTTGTGTTACTTTTTGCCATATTGCTTATATGGGGGGGAAATGGGAGGAGGGGAGGGAGGAGGGAGGAGAGGATATTCCAAAAATGAAAAATGCCAAAATGTCCCATATGGAATATTTTCTCATATAAAATGAAACTTTTTTCAATATAATTTTTTTCAGTTTGGCATTGAAACAAAACCTTTTTATTTGAATCACTTTTTACAAAAATTTTCCTTTCACTCAATTTTGAAGAAAAGCTTTCTTTAAGCTTGACCCTTCCTTCCTTTTTCATGTCCTTATGACAAGGCATTTCACAGAATTTGCAGATTTCTTGGAATCTGATAGGTCACACTATGAATGCTTCTGCTTTGGCCTTGAACACAACCTCTGGGCCATGCACCTAAGCACCTGAACTGGCATATAATGTAGACTGCCTCCTCCCGGTGCACCGTAGATAATGCTAAATAATCTACAATTTGATGACACCAAACTGTCCTTTGGACCTCACAGCCAATGATCACAAAGACAAATGAACACCAACAGAGAGAGCTTTCAGAACTGTAAGATTGGGACCTTAGTCTGCATCTGCCATCTCAGTAGTGAGGGGAAAGTAGAGCCAAGAGTGAATATTTGTCCAAAACTCTGGCAGAAAATTTCATTGATGTCCTTGCCCTTCAAGAAACTCACTGCTGATGATCATCAGCTACAAAATAGGGGGACAGTATCTGGATTAAGGCTGGCTGCATCTTTTAATCATTGACCTATGGTATAGCAATTTACTTTAAAAATAACATCAACAACTATAAAGTCATAGCAGCAAGCTACACTAAAGACATTTACATAGTTTCAGTTCAGTAGTTTTCACCATATGCTAAAAAAGCACCTGCACTACCCCAGCTTTCCTAAGCTTGTCCCAAACCAAACTTTTATTTTATTTTTCACAACTGCCAATGAACTATGTTTGCACAATTCTGACCTCTTGCCTTCTGTGGTTGAGCATTTCCCTAGGCCCTTGGGTTTAGGTATATTTGGGTGTGGGGTATATGTACCGTAGACTGTAGCCACATTATTATCTCTGATTTTCTATGACTATATGGCAACTGCCTTCTGGGGTAATACATCCTGGACCTCCAAAGAGAGAGGGATGAGCTGCTGAAACGTGAGGAAATAGCCATGGCTTCTTATCTGAAGGTCTACAAAGCCATGTATGTTCTCTGGCTTTGGCACAGAGCAGGAAATGTTATAAGCATACATGTAGAAGATAATGCAAGCAATGAGAGAGACCTGCAACAACTCCAATCACATTTTAGCACTGCTCCTTGGGACTGTCTCAGTGGGCATCTTCCCTTTCCAAAGTACATTGGGATGATGTGGCTGAAAGTTTCAATCTCATGACTCCTTCAGTTTAAGAAGTCAACGGTTATGCGAAAGCAGTAGTAAGCAGCGGACAAAAAAAGGGCTATGTGCCATGGATGTGATGTGGCCAGAACTCACAGACAAATGACTTAGAAAAAGGCACTCCATATCGCAGAGTATTACTACTGTAATGACCACAGAGGCTAGAGTTGAAGACAAGATCCATAGACTGGAAAGATGCACATTCTGGGTCACTCCATCTAAACTGGGATTAGGATCCCAAATCCCACTGCACTGGTGAATCTAGTGTTAACCCAAACATCAAGTGATGGGCATTACACCAGCTCGTGGGTCTCACTCCTATTCCTGGCAAGTGCATGTCCCCTTTGTAAACATCAGCCAGTTTGTGCACATAATCTGCTGAATACTGGAAATTAGGGCTGTGAGAAGCTTTGGGTGGTGATTCAATTCGGAGGAGATTCGGCCTGATTCGGTGGCTCAAAGCTCTCTGAATCTTCGGCAAAAATTTGGACAGCTTTGATGATTCAGGCAGTCCCCGGTGGCTGCAGTGTGGAGCTGAGGCCACTCCAAGCTTGTAAGTACTAGGGGAGGGGACCATGGGAGACCCCTGCCAGCCCTCCTGCTCCCCCAGCCCCCCCCCCATGGCTGCTCCCACCTGTCCCAGTTCGGTACTTTAAAGAAATGTCCCAGTGCTCACCGGTTGCTGCCAGGCAGGGGAGATCCCCACTGCCCCATGCTGCATGTGGAGCTCTGCATGAGACCCCTGACCCCCCACCACTCCCCCAGCCCCACCCCAGGTGCCCTGCCTGGGCCAGCTCTGGCCCTTTAATAAAAAAAACCCACCAAGAAAAGCCCCAGGACTCACGGCTCCTGCAGTGGCCTTGGAGCTCATGCAGAGCCCCCCACAGGGCATGGAGCAATGAGGGGCAGGTGGGGATTGCCCTCCACCCCCCCCCCCCCCACCGGCAGAAGCGGTGAGTATGGGGGGGGTTCAGAGTTTTCTTTTCTTAAAGGGCCAGAGCTGGCCCGAGCAGGGCACTGGGGGGGGGGGGGGGGAAGGGCTGGGGAAGTAAGGGAGGAGGTTGGGGGCTTGTGCAGAGCCCCCCATGCAGTGTGGGGCAGTGGGGGCAGCAGGAATCACGCCCCCCCCAGCAGCACCCGCTGAGTCGGGGCTTTTTTTTAACAAGCACTGAGACCTGGGATGGGCTGGGCAGCCATTGCTGAGCTGGGAGAGACAGCAGGGGATGGCCTGTCCTAGCTGATTTGGAGGTTTGGCCAAACTGAATCAAGCTAACATGCTAACATGTTTAACGATTTCTTTGCCTCTGTCTTCCTAAGTAGGAACCAGAACAGCCACCTCCCTGCTGGGCCCCCCTCGGGCCCTGGGGGAGGCACACCTGGGCCACGGGTTAGCGAGGATTTAGTTAGGGAGCTTCTGGAGGGGTTGGACGTATTCAAGTCAGCCGGCCCGGATGATCTCCACCCTAGAGTTCTAAAGGAACTGGCCGAGGTCATTGCAAGTCCCCTGGCACGGCTCTACGAGCACTCGTGGTGCTCTGGTGAGGTACCGGAGGACTGGAAGAGGGCCAACGTGGTTCCCATCTTCAAAAAAGGCAGGAAGGAGGACCCGGGAAACTATAGGCCTGTTAGTCTTACCTCGATCCTAGGCAAGCTGTTCGAGAAAATTATGCTGGCACACATCCAGGAGGGGCCAGCAGGGGACTGCATGCTTAGGGGCAACCAACACGGGTTCATCAGTGGCAGGTCCTGTCAGACCAACCTGGTGGCCTTTTACAATCAGATCACCAGGTCATTAGAAGCAGAGGTAGCAGTGGATATAATCTTCCTGGACTTCCGGAAGGCTTTTGACACTGTCTCTCACCCCGTTCTCATTAAGAAACTGGGGGGCTGTGGTGTAGACACCCACACAGTCAAATGGGTCGCCAACTGGCTGGAGGGCCACACCCAGAGGGTGGTAGTGGATGGGTCCTTCTCAACCTGGAAGGACGTGGGCAGTGGGGTCCCCCAGGGCTTGCTCCTCGGGCCTGCACTGTTCAGCATCTTCATCAGTGATTTGGACGAGGGGGTAAAAAGCACCCTGTTCAAATTTGCTGATGACATTAAGATGTGGGGGGATGTGGGCACACTGGAAGGATGCATCAGGCTACAATCAGACCTAGACAGGTTACAAGGGTGGGCGGACGATAATAGGATGGGTTTCAACACAGACAAGTGCAAGGTAATGCACCTCAGGAGGAACAACCGGCACCATACCTACAGGTTGGGGAACTCCCCTCTTGTCAGCACGGAGGCGGAAATGGATCTTGGGGTCATCATTGACTCCAAGATGAACATGGGCCGGCAGTGTGGGGAGGCAGTCAGGAAGGCCAACTGCACCTTGTCATGCATCCACAGATGCATCTCGAGCAGGTCCAAAGAGGTGATCCTCCCCCTCTATGCGGCACTGGTCAGGCCGCAGCTGGAGTACTGCATCCAGTTCTGGGCGCCACACTTCAAGAGAGGTGTGGACAGCATGGAGAGGGTCCAGAGGAGGCCACTCGCATGATCAGGGGACAGCAGGGCAAGCCCTGTGAGGACAGGCTGCAGGACCTGAACCTGTTCAGCCTCCACAAGAGAAGGCTGAGGGGGGATCTAGTGGCCTGTTATAAACTAGTCAGGGGGGATCATGAGGCATTGGGGGAGTCACTGTTCCCCTGAGCACCGCCAGGAGTGACCAGGAATAACGGTCACAAGCTGGCAGAGGGTAGGTTTAGGCTAGATATCAGGAGGCGCTACTTCACGGTCAGGGCGGCTAGAGTCTGGAACCAACTTCCAAGAGACGTGGTACAGGCTCCTACCCTGGGGGTGTTTAAGAGGAGGTTAGATGCACATCTTGCTGGGGTCATTTGACCCCACTACTCTTTCCTGCCATGGCAGGGGGTCGGACTAGATGATCTGCTCAGGTTCCTTCTGACTCTAGAAACTATGAAACTATGAATTGGGGCAGTGATTCGAATCACTGTCCCCTGAATCGGCTGAATCTGAATCAGAAGCGAATATTAGTTGCTTTGCACAAGCCTATTGGAAACTTGTGTCTCTCTGGACTCTACGTGCATTCTCAGCAGAGCGACTGAGGACTGAATGTACCATTGGCCCCTCAGGAGTAAGGATGGAGACATACTGAAGCTGTAGTATCCAGAAAACTTGTTTGTGATGTACCCAATCCGGGGGATGAATATGGCCTTCAGCCGCTGGGGTGTTCACTCCAGCTTTCATGTCATTTGAGCAAATACATTAAGACAACTAAGTGGGACTATGGATTTTGACATTGATCTGTTTAGAGGTAGCTCTGAGTCAGCAGCTAAAATCCTAAAGCCTTGCACAAAATAAGTGTAATCTATAACACCCTTCTAGTTCTTTTTCTGTCTCTGTGGGGATATTGACGGTGAGGAATAAGGGTTTGGTTTTCTTGTGTATGTGTGTGTGGGGGGGTGTACGTGTGGGGGGAGGGGAATCTTTCCCTTGCAGTGCCAATGTGGGGACATGGTGATAGGAATGCAATGGAGCCACAGCCACGTAGGACTTGGAGATCATCACTGCACTGTGTGCCACACCCATTTGGCTCATAAATGCCATCCATTATAGTGCTGTCTCTGGGTGCCACTCCATTAGATATGTTTCTTTGATTTCCATGTTTTATTTTCATCTGCCTTTCCCATACACTATAGAGAGGTGGTTTTCTGACATCCTCTGTCTCTGTAGGAGGATACCAATATTCTGGGTGTTGGATCAGTTATCATGTGCTGTATGATCATGGGCAACTTCAGCTTGTGGGTATTTGCTGCATCTCTCTTGCAGCCAGAAACAATACATCTGGGTTCTACCTGCCAGGTAGGAGACTAACTTGGAAAGCAGTGACTTAAAGGAATATGTCAGAGTCATTAAAGAGTATCTTTTCAACCAGAGCTCTCAGTGCAATGCTGTAGCAAAAGGGCAAAGGTGATCCTTGACTGCATGAAAGGGAGAGCACAAAATTAGAGCAGTGAAGCAACATTGCATTTGTACTCAGCATGGAGTATTATGCCAACTTCTGGTGTCAATACTTCAGGCAGGGAGTAGAAGTCCTTGGAGAGTTCAATGGAGGGTCACAGCAGTGATCCAGGGGATGGAAAGCAAACTGGAAAGTGTGAGGTATAGGGAGTTCAGCTTATTCATCTTATCAAAGAAAAGTTTGAGAGGTACTTGACCACTGTGCCGTGCAGAATGTTTTATAAATGGAAAATCCATCTGACAGAGGGGTGCTGTTCAGTCTTGTTGACAAAGCCATAACAAGATCCAGTTGCTAGAATTTGCAATTGGATAAATTCAACGATCAAAGAAGATGTACTCCCCTGGACAGGAGGGTAATTATATTGGGATACTTCCTCAAGGGAAGTGAAAGGCTCATTATCACCTGGAATCTTTAAAATTATATTAGAGGTCTTTTAAAAAGATATACTTTAATCTGGCTTCTGGGACAAATACCACATTTACTTGAATCTATGATAAGGCTTTTCCTCCCACTAAAGATTCGGGGGGGTTGGGGGGAAGCGCCTGGTCTTAAATTCTCATACATAGTAGAGGGGTGGGGGCAGACAGCTGCTGCAGATCTGACCCTGGCCCTGAGCCTAGGTCAGGGTCAGGTTCAGACCCACAGCAGCCTCCAGACTGTCCCCCCCCCCACACACACTTGCATGTCTCCATTAAGATACAACTATAATCATATCTCCTACTTCAGGGTTTCAGCTATGCCTGCAAAGGTCAGGGAGGAAAAGTTTCCTCAATTAATCAGATTCAACTGACCAGAAGTTAGTTTGACCTTCCCCCCCGCCACCTTTTCCCCCTCCTTTCCTCTGAAGTATGAGAGATTGGCCAGTGCTGAAATAGGACCAGTTCTTGGAGGTGCTACCAAGGATCTCTATTCTTGGTCCTTCAGTTATGTGTCTTCCTTAGCCAAAATGATCTCTAGATTTGGGGTCAGGAAGGGCTTTCCCCTTCATTCAAAATGGGAGGGACCTTGGGTGAGCTGCATCCCTTTGTAGGATGGAACATGTTTTGCCTGCTGGGTTCCACTGGATAGCTCTTTCCCAATCAGTTTTCCATCACTGCAGGGTATGGGCATTGGTGGCACTTTGGTTTCCCTTGTCCTCTTCCTCTTGCACACAACATTTTGGTCTTCTGAGGACAGAAATGTTTTATTTTAACTAAAATCTTTGGGTAAAACTTAATAGTCTGTGACAGGAGGTCAGACTAGATAGTCCCTCCTGGCATTAAACTGAGTGATGTTATGAAACCCTTTGTGTTTTTGGTTCAAGGCCTTATTCAAAGCCAGCTGAAGCCAATGGAAATATACCCATTTACATCTCAGGATGTTTGATCATGACCTAAGACAGAGACGGGGAATCTGGAGCTGACATCTCTTTATCTGTGCTTGCACAACGTTCAGCACAAAGGAACTGGGCATAGACTACAACTGTTGGATGTTCTCACAATGTACATGTTTATTAATAATAGCAACGACTGTTGTTATTTTAATGATCATTACTATTATGAATGCTATGGCTCATTATCCAATGTGCTGCCAGATCAAGCGAATCGTTCCAATGAGCTGCACTGCAAAACCTGGCAAAACACATTAAAAGAAAAGAGAGAGAAGTTTGTAGAACAATAGCTGTGTGATAAAAATATCTGGCTCCTGCCTGGCAGTCAAGCTAAATTCCAGCAACAGACAAGGGGAAAAATTCCCCATGCTGTTCCTGTAGATCAATGTGCCATACATCGCCCCTTGCGTATGAGTGCCACCCAGCCAGCGTTACTGGAACAAATGCAAAGCAGCTCTGGAGTGAAGGGAAGGGGAAAATTTCTGAAGTCCTTCTCTATCACTGTGACAGATTACCAAAAACCTCTGTTGGCTAAGGCATTCTAAAAGTGCTTTGATGCTCACAGCGGTGCTTGCTACTAGGCTGCCTTTGCTGCACTGCATTCTGGGGATTATGCAAGTGAGGCCAAGTGAACAGCATTTTCTTTGAGAATGATGTCATTGCTACGAGCCCTTCAGAGTAATGGCTGCCTTTTGCTCAGTGTTTGTACGTTGCCAAGTACAAATCTGAGATTTCTAACTGGTGCTTTCCACAAAGAGAATGGATTTAGCTTGGGGAAAGGCCTGCAACAGATTTCTGTGTTACTTGGAACAGACTCTTTGTGAAGCTTTTGGAGAAGCAAGCAATAGAAATGGATTTCCTGGAGCAGACTGCAACATAAGCAGTGTCGTGCTGCATCAGAACAGCGGTCCATCTAGTTCACTGTCCAGTCTTCAACTCTTGCAAGTAATAAATACTTTAGGAGAGTATATGAATGTGATTCCATGCCCTGTCGTACCTTCCCTGGCATCAACTACCTTTCCTGTGGCTCTTGTTAGGCCTGGCTGCAGTCCCTTTATAGTATGCCTTGCAAAGCTCCATTCACACTTTTAGCAGTGTACTGTGATCAATAGTGTGCTGTGAGGTCTGTTCAGATAACACCCAATAAGGCAAAATTCCTATTCAAGAAATATTAATTTTATTAATAAATAAATATTATTTTTAACTAGTTCTGCCAAACACTTTCCAGGCTTTTTAGTCTTATTACATGAAGCCATAATAATGGCCAAAAGGAAGCTGATAGACTGCCCATCTCTGAAAACATGTATAGTGAGACTGGATGCCTCTCTAAAAGATAAGCCTGGTGGAGAAATGACTGAATGGAGGTCTGTGTCCATTTTCAATATTTAGACAAGATGTCTTCACGGCTGCTTCTGGTCTTAAACTCTTTGAATCTGGGAGCATCTCCCTGATACGTTGAGCAATGCTGGCAGTTAAAGCCAAATGAAATTCGTATCAGAAATAAGGCACAAGTTTTTGTTGGATTTTTTTGTTGGGGTTTGTTGTTTTTTTTTAAGCAAGAGATGAGCCACTAGAATACATTGCAAGAGAATTGACAGATTTTCCATCTCGTAAAGTCCTCAGAAATAGAGCCACATGCCTTTCATGAAGAGATGCATTATAGATTTCATAGATTTCATAGACATCAGGGCTGTAAGGGACCTCGGGAGATCATCGAGTCCAGCCCCCTGGCCAAAGGGCAGGAAGTCAGCTGGGGTCATAGGATCCCAGCAAGATAAGCATCCAATTTACTCTTGAAGGTGTTCAATGTAGGTGCTTGAACCACCTCCGCTGGCGGGCTGTTCCAGACCTTGGGGGCTCGGACAGTAAAGAAATTCTTCCTTATGTCCAGCCTGAAACGGTCTCGCAGGAGTTTGTGACCGTTCGACCTAGTCATCCCTTGGGGCGCTCTGGTGAACAAACGTTCCCCCAGATCCTGGTGGTCACCCCTGATAAACTTATAGGTGGCCATCAGATCACCCCTGAGCCTACGCTTTTCCAGGCTAAAGAGTCCCATGTCTCTCAGCCTATCATCATAAGATCTGTTTTCCTGACCTCTGATCATGCGCGTGGCTCTCCTCTGGACTCTCTCAAGCTTCTCCACATCCTTTTTGAATTGCGGAGCCCAAAACTGGATGCAGTACTCCAGCTGCAGCCTCACCAAGGCCGAGTACAAGGGGAGAATGACGTCCCGGGATTTGCTCGAGAAGCATCTATGGATGCAAGCCAGCGTTTTGGTCACTTTATTAGCTGCAGCATCGCACTGGAGGCTCATGTTCATCTTGTGGTCAATGATGACCCCCAAGTCTCTTTCTTCTGTAGTGCTATCCAATGTAGCACTGCCGAGCCTATAAGGAAGCTGCAGGTTTTTCCTCCCAAGGTGGAGAACCTTGCATTTTTCGGTGTTAAACACCATGAGGTTCTCATCTGCCCATTTGCTGAGCTTGTCCAGGTCAGCCTGGATCACCCGCCTATCTTCTGGCGTGGATGCTTTGCCCCAAAGTTTGGTGTCATCGGCGAACTTGGCCAGTCCACTCCTGACTCCAATGTCCACATCATTAATGAAGATGTTGAACAGGATGGGTCCAAGGACAGAGCCTTGAGGGACCCCACTGGTCACAGGGCACCATGATGAGTGACTGCCATCAATTACAACCCTCTGAGTCCGACCACGGAGCCAATTTCCCAGCCAGCGGATTGTGGTGGAGCCAAGGCCGCAACTGGCCAGTTTGGCCAAGAGGTGATCATGGGTTACCAGATCAAAAGCTTTTTTGAAGTCAAGATATATGACATCAATCTCTTCTCCCTCGTCCAGGTGATAGGTCACCTCGTCATAGAAGGAAATGAGATTGGTCAAACAAGACCTACCCGCAACAAACCCATGCTGGCTATCCCTTAGGGTGTTAGCCTGGGCCAGTCCATCAAGGATGGCCTCCTTAATAAACTTTTCTAAGATCTTCCCCAGGATAGAAGTCAGGCTAATGGGCCTGTAGTTAGCCGGATCCACTCTCCTCCCTTTCTTGAAGATCGGCACCACATTGGCCCTTCTTCCAGTCTTCGGGAACTACACCAGAGCGCCAGGAGTTTTCAAAGATCCGTGCCAGGGGCTGGGCTATGACGCTCGCCAGCTCCTTGAGTACCCTGGGGTGCAGACTGTCAGGGCCAGCTGACTTGAAGGTATCCAGCTTCTCAAGGTGTTCCTTCACGAGGTCAGCATTTATGGAGGGTAGGGGATCCCCATCACCCAGATCTCCCTGCCCCATAGCAGGCATGGGCGTCCCATGGGACTGATGAAAGACTGATGCAAAGTACCTATTTAATAGGTTGGCTTTTTCCTGGGCGTCAGTTGTCAGTTGCCCCATCTGGTTTCGCAGGGCTCCAATGTTGCCCTTGCTTTTCCTCCGGCTCCCCACATATCTGAAAAAGGACCTTTTGTTGTCCTTGATACTTGAAGCTAGCTGGAGTTCAGTTGCAGCCTTGGCTTTCGTGGTTTGCTCCCTGCAGGACCGGACCAGTGCAGAATAATTCTCCTTGGATGTGAATCCCGTCCTCCATTAAGTCAAACACAAGTTATAGGGCTCGATTCAGGAGAGACTGGCTGAAATTCTTTGACTTGTGCTATGCTGACTGAATCAGTCTTTTAACCAAATGGGAAAAAGCCACCCCTGTGGATATGTGGTTAACTTCAAGAGGTGTGAGAGGAAGCCATGGAAAAGCAGAAGAAGGGAAAGGTGCAACAGAAATGGAGGAGAAAGAAGAAAAATAAAAAGATGTGACATGAACTGTTAGTAACTGATTACACAGAACCATATAAATATAGAGCTGTCTAACGAACTAAAAAGAGGTAGGTGACCCAAAAAAGTTGGAGCGCCATTCCTTTAGATGATATAATGCTTCCAGCTGGCCTTCAGATCTGTGCATCTATGAGCACAATAGTTCAGAGAAGGGGCCGGGCACTGGGAATCACATGCATTATTCTTTTTAAAGCTAAAAATAAATACAATGATTCCCTGCTCCCACACTGAAATCACAAGCCAGTCATGAATTATTTACTCTGAAATAATTAATTATTCAGCTTGTTTCTTCATTAGCTGAAGAACCCAAAATCAATTGGTAATTTACATCCCATCAAAAGCACCTTAAAGTGAAGTCATCTTCCTGAGGAATCCAAAGGTGAACCCTAGCACTAGGCTCCCTAAAGATTCCCCTGAAGGACAATGGCACAGCTCACAGTGGTGCCAAGGGTCATTAAATTAGATCAAGGCCCCCCTGTGCTCAGTTCTGGGTAATTACCTAGTGAGCAACAGTCTTTATCCTCTGCCATCTGAGGATATGACCCACTGGCTGCAATGCAACTATGCTAATTTACATCAGCTTGGAATCTGATCCATCACCCTCAACAGAGCTGCACCAGTTTATACCATTGGTACTCTAGACCTATTTTTTTAAATTGTTATTCTTCACAGTGGGGCCTTCACAGCTTTTTATCCACCTTTAACAAGCCCCTCTAACTCATTTGTAGAGTATATGCATTGTCTCCTAGTGATTTTGCTATGTGGAAGATAATAGCCTACTACTACTGCCAGTCAATGAACTTAGTCAATGACTTCTGCCAAATGGCAGAAGTCTATAGCGTGATGCTAAATAGTATGGTATAAATCCTGTTGGTGATCTGGAATTGGAAGCAACAATTACTATATCTATCCAAGGGGCTGCTTGTCTCTCTTTTTCAGATCTTTCATTGGCCTATCGTTACTATTGATGGCTGCTTATCAGTATGAAACCCAAGTCCTTTGAGAATTGCTGAAATTCTTTAGATTTGTGTGTTGCTCCATTATTCAAAATTATCTCATCACCAATGTGATGTCTGGAGAATAAATGCCTTCTGATTTGCTTCAGTACTAGCTGAGTCACTTTGAAAACAGAATTTGACAAAAACAATGGTGTGATGAAAACAATGCTGAAATCAAAGCCCTTCTTGATTACAAGACAAGCTTCTGTGACTTGCAAAACTATCCTATGTCAAGTCAGAAGTCAGGAGCTTTTCAATGGCTTAAAGCTGCAGCTGAGGAAGATTCGAGAAATCAAAAATAAATGGTGGGAAGAGAAGGCAAAAGAAATCCAACAATTTGTTGACAATCATGACATGTGAAGCATCTTCAGTGCAATCAAGGCTATGTATATACCAAGTTCTTACAGACCATCCTTCTTAGATCTGAAGACAGCACAAGCACTACCAAAAACTCCTGAATCGAGAACTGACAGTGACTGATGAAACAATCGAATCCATCCTGCTACATTGAATCCTTCCAGTAAGGGAAGCACTTGCTCATCTGCCAACCTTTGAAGGTGATAAGACAGATGAAGAACAACAAAGCATCTGTCCCTGATGGCATACCAGCTGAGATCTTCAAAGTTGGTGGGGAAACTATAACCAACAAACTCCACACACTGTTTCTTAAAATCTGGAACACTGAGGAATGCCAACATTGTCACTATTTTTAAAAAGGGAGATAAGACCAATTGTGGAAACTATCAACATCCTCTCCATCACTGGGAAGATGCTCACTCAAATTCTGCTGAACAGACTGTTCCTTCTTGCCAAGGAAACCCTTCCTGAGTCTCCATGCAGCTTCAGAGCATTGAGAGGCACCACGGATATGATTTTTGTAGTTTGGCAGATCCAGGAAAAATGCTGAGAACAACACCAGGAACTGTATATGGTCTTTATTGACTTACCAAACCTTCAACTCTGTTAGCCATGACGCTTTATGGAAGATCTTACCACAGTTTGACTGCCCATGGACATTTATCATCCTAAGACTCATAGATTCATAGACTGTAAGGCCAGAAGGGACCTTGGAAGATCATTGGGTCCAGTCCCCTGCACCAAGCAGGAAAGATAGCTGGTGGTCAGGTGACCCCAGGAAGGTGATTCTCCAGTCTCCTCTTGAAGATTTCCAGGGTAGGTGATTGCAGCACCTCTGGAGGGAATTTATTCCACAGACTGGACACCCTGGCTGTGATAAAGTTTTTCCTAATGTTGAGCCTGAATTGGTCTTCCAGGAGTTTGTGGCCATTACTCCTAGTTTTCACCTTGGGTGCCCTGGTAAATAGTTGCTCACTGAGCCTGTTATGTATTCCCCTCGTGTAGTGGTAAGCTGCTACCATGTCCCCTCTCAGCCTTCTTTTCTTCAGGCTGAAGAGTCCCAGATCCCTCAGCTTTTCCTTGTATGGTTTTCCGTGTAAGACTCTGATCATACAGGTGGCTGTTCTTTGGACTTAACCACCATGCGACAAAAGGGGCCAACTCCTGGCCGGTCACCATGCCAGGCTGCCTCTCTGTCTAGGGCAGTCTGCCCTGTCTCACCTGTCATGACTTGTGATAAACTTGATGTGGAATGTGGGAGGCTGCCCATTTAATGCCCCGATGCCTAGGGCATTACACGCAGCTCCAACCTTGCCCGTACCATGTCCCATGCCTTGCAGATGGCATCCATATTGCACAGTGCCTCACACCAACCCGTGCTCACTCAAGACTCTTACTCCCCCCTGGAGTTTACCATCACTATGCCATCACACTGTGTACTAAGCTACCCACTATAGCTCTCCCAGCACCTTACTGGCCACCCTCAGCCTTTGGCTCTGCTTGCCTCAGGTATCCTTAGATGCACACTGCACATCTTCTCATAGATTCATAGACATTAGGGCTGGAAGGGACCTCAGAAGTTCATGGAGTCCTGCTCCCTGCCCCAGGGATCATAGGATCCCAGCAAGATAAACATCCAAATGTGTCTTAAAGGTGTTCAAAGTGGGTGCTTGAACCACCTTTGGCGGCAGTCTATTCCAAACCTTGGGGGCTCAGACAGTAAAAATAGTTCTTCCTTATGTCCAGCCTGAAACGGTCATGGTGGAGTTTGTGACTGTTCAACCTTGTCATCCCTTGGGGCATTCTGGTGAACAGATGTTCCCCCAGATCCTGGTGGTCACCCCTGATAAACTTGTAGGCAGCCACAAGATCACCCCTGAGCTTGCGCTTTTCCAGGCTGAAGAGTCCCATGGCTCTCAGCATGTCTTCATAAGGTCTGTTTTCCTGACCTCTGATCATGCACGTGGCTCTCCTCTGCACTCTCTCCAGCTTCTCCACATCCTTTTTGTATTGTGGAGCCCAAAACAGGACACAGTACTCCAGCTGCAGCCTCACCAAGGCCGAGTACAAGGGGAGAATGATGTCCTGGGATTTGCTCGAGAAGCATCTATGGATGCATTCCAGCATTTTGCTTGCTTTACTAGCTGCAGCATCACATTGCAGGCTCATGTTCATCTTGTGGTCAGTCATGACCCCCAAGTCCCTTTTGTCTGTAGTGCTAGCCAGTGTAGCACTGCAGAGCCTATAGGCATGCTGCAGGTTTTTCTTCCCAAGGTAGAGAACCTTGCATTTTTCAGTGTTAAACACTGTCAGGTTCTTGTTCGCCCATTTCCTGAGCCTGTCAGGGTCAGCCTGGATCACTCTCCTGTCCTCAGGTGTGACCTCTTTACCCCAGAGTTTGGTGTCATCAGCAAACTTGGCCAGTTCACTTCTGACATCAGTGCCCTCCCACTCACCCTCCTACGCAAATTCCCGTGTTAACTCATCCGCTGGGCCTAGAAGCATGCCTGTTTGCAAGTCCTGTTTCCAAGGCTCCAGTCGCATAGCTCCCTGCCACTGCTACAGCAAAGACATTAAATCTAGGGGGTAAGGTAGCCCCTTTGCCCTCTGCTTCCCCCTAACTTCTCCCCCCTTTCCTTATTATCAGACCCTGCTCTCCCTGAGCACGTGAAAGTGAGGAGCAAATTTAAAAACAGTGACCTTGAAATTAAGTATAACTGTACTAATTTGCATATAGCACCCATAGACTTCAGTTTATCTAGAATTGATGCATATTATCTTTTTAAAAAACTGCTACAAGTTTTAGCACAGGTACTCCATAAACACTTTTTTAAGCAGCACTTTGGCACCTACTTTAAATATAGTACAAACTGGGTGCATCTACATGTGCTATTAATGTGCCTGAATAAACTCTGGCACTGTTCACATCGGAGTTTATTGCTCCCAGGCACAGCATTTAAATTTGCATCCAGGACTGCAGCATAGTGAGCTGGAGTGATGCAGCCCCAGCTGGCAGGAGGCCCAGGAGGTCAGCCTGCCAGCCTGGAACTACTGTGCCCCAGCTCTACACGCTGTGGAGGGGCTATCTGGGGCACGAAGGTGGTGCAGGAAGCCCCTGCACTGTAGCATCGTCATGCCTCAGTCAGCACCATTCGTGTCTACATATGTATTGCTGTGTAGTAAATAACTCCTCCACAGGATAGTACTTGTCCTGGAGTTAATTAGTTTACTGCGGCCTAATAGTTATGCATGTCTAGATGGTGACACTTTTATGGCAGAGTTAGTCAACTCCACAGTAAAGCACACATGTAGAAACACCCATTATGCATGATTTAAATCCAAAATAAAAAGGCTTATGATTTACCCTTGAGTTTATTGGGTTTGGCCCCACCAGAGTCAACAGAATTTCAAGCCATGGTGACTCCATAGCTGAGCATTGCTCAGTATGTGTGTGTATTCCAGATACCAACCCCCACCCCCACCAAAGGATCCATGTGCTAATTAGCCCAACTCATGACTGGAACTGCGTGTTCTTGTCGTGAGTCCCGGCATACTTAAAACATTTCTATGCAGATGAATTGCAGGGCAACCTGGTCCAACTTCACCTCATGGCAGCCAGACCACACTAATCATATGTGACAGGCTGAAAAACGGAGAAAATGAGAAATGAGAGCTTCTGGGTGAACTGTTTGACACCCTGTTTGGTGATCTTTGCCAGGCATTTAAGGCTGGTGAAGAAACAGAAATCACTGGAAATGGAAGAGAAAGGCACAGCTCAGCTGTGGGAGTAAGTCAGAATGTATCCAATATAGTGGCTCTTTATGACTTGAAAAAGAGTCAGCACTGAAGGGGACTGTGCTTAATGGGCACTACTGTATATCTTATTCAGATGGACTACACTAATCTATCTTTGTGGTAGGTTCCCATATAAGCCATATGTTTTTTACTCATGCTCAGTATTGTTTGTATGTAATCAACTTCATAGTTGATTTCCATTACTGAGCATATATGCTTTTGAGAGCAGTTTAATGATAGCCAATGTATTTAATGAGATTAACATGTAAGCAAATATAAGCAAGGGGCTTTTTTCTCCATGCTGATTGGAGGAAAAAACTTATTTGATAAACACAGTACTTCTTTTGTGATCAGAGTACTATTTTGCCTTGTTGGTGACTGCATACTCACACTCTGGTTATGGAGAGACATAACATTTACAGAACTTTCAAGTGCCTTTTAGGAGCTCAAAAAAGTGAGAGTACATATGACACACAGCAGTGAAGTGCTATGATTCAGCCCTTACTATATAAAAATGGCCCTGGATGAAACAGGACCAACTTTTAAGTGCTTCACAAGGAAACCCTTCATCTCACATTTGTACTCTCCAAGCACATCCTAATAGGGAGTTAGTCAGTCAACTGGCATGCCACAGTACTTTGCTTCCCACACTCTTCTCCCCACTCTCACCTTCCTCCCTCCCCCACCACCCAGGCCTGAGGCATCCCCTCTGTGACTCACCTACTCTGGGACTTCCACATGTGGGCTGTATCCAGATGAGCAGGGGCATGCAGGTTGCGGCACCACAAACCTCACAAGGGCAACGTTAAAATGTGCAGCGCTGCGCTAAAACTTGCTACCAGAAAATTCCAGCAACAAAAAAAAAAGTGCCAAGAAAAAATGTGATGCAGTGCATGTGACAGGAGCATGCACTCTCTAGTGTTTTCCCTAGGCCTTTGGGTCCCAGGGATGGGGGACTCACTCCCCATCGACCTCCATGCTCCTTGGGTTCTGTCCTCAAGTCAACATTCAGCAAAGACTGATGGACTGATAAACAGATTTATCTTTAATAGGAAACAGGATTCGGCAACACATACACTCACAGCTTGCTGGGAGAACCACCCTCCACCACCAAACCACCCCCACACAGCATTGGGGGGAAAACTGGATCATTCCATTGAGGGTCCCTTAAAGGTACATTCCATATACCACATCCCCCTTCTTTACTCTGGGAGCTTCTTCTTAAATAGTTGAATGTTCATCAGTAGTTACTTTAAATCGTAACACTTCGGGATCATGGAGCCAGAGGTTGCTAGTACTTGGCTCACCAATGGGGTCTAGCCTTTACCCTGTCCCATTACATAGTCTTCGTACTTCACAGGAAACTTCATCACACATCCACTCTTAGTTTGTGTGGTGTCAACAGGTGTCTCCGTGGGTGCTAGTTGATTCTCTGAAATGTAACAAAACTCTTGCTCTTGGTGGTCTGGTTCGTCTTCTGATGTTTCTTCTGCTGTTGTCTCTTGAGATGCAACAACATGTTCTGCTGGGACTGACGAGTAATCCTTTCTGAAGTGTCTTCTCTTCCTCCTTGTAGCAGGAGTCTTACTTTTGGAGCCTCTCTGGACGTGGGGCTCCGCCCTCCTGCAATGGGCCAACTGCCTGCTTACTCTCCCCTGCCACGCCTTGATCTTACTTGTGATTGATAGATGATCTGACTCAGTAGGAGGCAGCCCGTTTATATACGCCCCGATGACAGGGGGTGCTGTCTGCGGCTCCTTTTCCTCCCCTATACTGCAGCCCATGCCTCGCGGATGTTGTTGGCATGACCTAACTTGGGCCATGTTCCTAAGTCTCGGCCCTTCTTTCATTCTCAGGGCTCCTTGCTGCCCCTCCTCACTCTTGGGCTCCTTGCTGCCCCCTGGCTCTGAGGCTCCTCACTGCCCCCTTCAGCTCCGGGGTATCTCATCATCCCCTGACTCCGGGCTCCTCACTGCCCCCTTTTTACTCCAGGGCACCTTGCTGCCCCCTCGCTCAGGGTTCCTTGCTGCCCCCTCACTCAGGGTTCCTGGCTGCCCCCTTGCTCGGGGCAGCCTAACTGGGCCAATGTGCCCCTACACAAAGCTGCGCCCCCTTCGGCGCCAGGAGATCCCCGCTATTGTGGGGCTCCCATGAGGTCTCCTCCAACCCCTTATAGCCTCACCCAGTCCTCTGGTTAACCATAACTAAACAGAACCATAAGCCAATCAGCTGTAACACAATAAGCCCGCCGGCTATAACATACAATCCAGTCCCACCTGTCTCTCCTGCCAAGCCTCCCAGCCAGGGTTCTTTCTACCCTGCAACATGATGCAGCTACTCGATTGGTTGGTCTGCTCGACTCAGCTCGGCTCCACTGCAGAGCTCCTGCTTCTCCGCCTGCCAGAAGGGAACTGCCTTCCTAGCCTTCTGCCTGGGCTTAAGAAGGGCTAAGCTCCGCCCCTTCCTGGCTCTAGGTTTTCCCCGGTTGCTAAGGCAACCAGCACCTGCATAGTCCTGGTGACTGGCAGTTGCACTTCTCCCTTCCTGCCACTAGGGGTCTCTCCTGAGCCATTTCTGCTCTCAGTAGCAGGGCAGCTGAGAGCTCTGCAACACTCCTGTAGACATTACCACTGGGGGGGGTTATCTCACAGGGATGCAGTTCACCCCTTTTTGCCATAATGGATACTGGTATCTAGTCTGTACTTGATTGCATTCTTGCCACCTCTTCGAGAGGGGAAGAAAGTAAGGACGCAACCACACAGTCATAGTACTTCTTTTGGCTCCTTTTAAGTTTCCACAACTTGTGGGAGGCATTCAATGGTAGCCTAGGAGTCAGCACCACCATTGTAGCAGGGAGGGGACCGCGCAAAAGTCTCCCCATCAGAAGCTGTGCTGGAGCTTATTCAAGACCGGAAATGGGCACGTTGCTCAGATTGAGTAAAGCCAGATGTAGATCACAGCCATCGTGCAATGTCTTCTTAAGCGCTGATTTGATGGTCTGAACCATGCATTAAGTCTGACTATTGGATGTGGATAACCTGGACTAGAATGGGTGATGGTTATGCCCCAGTCAGTCACAAATTGTTTCATCATGGGACTTACAAATGTTACGTGATCACTAACAATTTCTTTAGTATGCCATGGCGAGCAAACACAGACTTCATTTTGGCTACCACCACGTCTTGTGTACCAGGTGCAAAACTTCGGGGTACTCGGAATAATAGTCAACTACTATTAAATAAAACTGTCCCCATAGGTCAAAAATGTCCACTGCCAGTTTTAGCCAAGGCAGGTCTGGGATCATGCACTCTTTCTGAGTACTGGGGTGAAGCTTTTGACAAGGTGTGCCATTTGAGATCTATTGTTCAATATGGGCATTCACCTTAGGCCAATACATGATTTGTCGAGCTTGTGCTTTTGACCTTTGTGTGCCTTGATGGGTGAGTGAAGCAATGTCAACATGCTGGTCCTCGCACCATGGAATGATTATTTTTGGCCTAATCATGAGCAAATCATCCTGAATCTGGGTTTGGTCTTTGAGAGGCCAGTAAGGTCTAACTTTTTTTTGGTTGCTTGGCCATCCATTAAGATGCTGAACTCGAAGGGCTTGTAGTTCCCTGTCAGCCTTCATGTGCTCCTGTAACTGCAGGAGTAACTAGCTGCTGGGTGGCTCTGTTTCAGTCACACCGTGAACCAGCTTTTCTGAGTGGAAAAGAGCACGTTCAGGGGGAGGAGCAAGCGTTTTGGCTCTAGAAAGCGTGTCAGCAACTAACATGTCTTTGTCTTCAGTATAGAGAATCTGGATGTCATATTTTTGGAGCTGCAACAGCATCTTCTGTAGCCGTGCTGGAACCTTTCCTATGGGCTTTGCAAACGTTTCTTCCAGGGGTTTGTGGTCCACCTGGACCCTTCCCTCAGTGCCATACACATATTGGTGGGACTTCGTCATGGTGAAGACAATTGTCAGAAGTTCTTGAATGCTGCAAGCACCTTGGTAAGGGTTTTATTAGGGTCTGCAAACACCCCTTGCGTGTTGTTGTAAACTTCTGGGCTTTATCCCCAGTGCAGTGAAGCATGACTGCAATTTTATAATCCTCTGCCTCTTCCTCAGCCTTTGTGACTACAAGGTGTAATCAAAGCTTCTGTTCCCATCTCCTTTGATTCTCCCCAAAATTTCCAGTAAAGGACAATGCTGGTAGAGGCTTGAAATGCTCCATTATATTTTTTAGTTGTGGGTGAAAGCTGTAACCCTCTTAATCAGGCTGCTGGTGACTCCACTGAGAGTGGTAAAGGTACATTCTGTATATCACATACCTGAAGAGACAGAGGCTTAGCCCCCCAGGAAATTGCTTTTGCCAGTACCCACAGTGTCTCTACTACTTCAGTTGTAGTTGGTGGAAGGAGCTGGGCACAGGCAGTTTTCCTGAAGCAGGACAATTTGTCCCTCCACAAAGCATCTGCACAGTGGTGTGCACTGTGACAAAGAGTGATACAAATTTGTACTGTTACTATTTTTGCCACTGCAAGAGCATGCCCCTGCACATGTAGATGTGGCCATGGAGTCCTCTTCCCCTTTAGGCCTTCTTGATAATGCCAGTTCTTGCAACATATGTAATACTGGCACTGGGTTTGTAAATAGGTTTTCTACCAAGACACTTCAAAATGAAGTTATGTCTTCAAGCACACCATGGAATATTTTCTTAATTTCTTCTGTGATAATATTTTATAGATTTAATAGATTTTATGTTTTTAATGGGTTCCACATGCATTAAGGTTTTTATCCAATATAATGATTTGAAGATGTTTGGTCCCATTACTGTTTTTGCCTTCATGGTTATGGCATAGAAATCTGGTTTGGGACAATTTTACCTGAATTTAACATTGAATTTCCCCACTCTGTGTAATGATTGCCTTCCATAACTTGCTTAGTTTCACTGATAAAGACAGAGTTAGTGTTGTAATGCAGGCTAGGCTTTTGCTGTATTCTGTCTCAGTGATGCACTTCGTGTGTGTCTTAATGTCAGTTTTGCATTTTATGTTAATTTTTTCTGGATCTATTAAGAAAGTGCTGTGTGCTAAATCAGTATCTTTTTTCTTATTCTGCAACCAAAAAAAAAATAAAATAAAAGAACCCTGAGTCATTGCTGCTAAATTTCTTTCTTCAGAGGTGTTCTTCATTCGGTACCTCTTTTGATTCTCCATGCAACATACTTGTGCAAAATAATTTGTCTGGGGTACTTTGTACATATCTTTCCTAAGGCATTTGTATTGCTTTGTTTGCTGCAGTACACACCTACTGTAAATCTCTTGTGTCTGTACCTTTGCACATACTGTGTCTCCTTAAACTGTCTGTGGTTAGTGCTGTTTTACTGTTCCTGGGTGTATATGCATTAAGAGCCTATTTTCTGGCATGTCTTCCTGTATGTGAAAGTAGTCTTTTATTATCAGTGGTAGCTAGTTACCCAGTCATCAGTTGTCTCAGGAGATCCTTGAATTTTTTGCCATAGAAAAAATGTCTTTTGTATGGAGGTGCTTTCCCTTGCAAAATGGTAGGTATCAAATAGCTCATACAGTTTGCCTGGATTTTTCTGCCTGCTTCAGTGAGAATGCTGCTGGAGATCCATGCTCTGCAGATATTTCTGCCCTACTACATGGTGCGCAGAAGAAAATAAGTCACTTTCTGGGCTGCAAATCATTTATCTGCTGCAGGTCCTGCCACAATCATCTTCATCAGTTCCTTCTACCTTGGCCCGTTCTCTGGAACCCTTTCAGTTTCAAATAGGTAGCATATATGTTGCATTATTTTGTAGCGAAGCCATAGTGAAGTTGCTTTTTTTTTTCCCCTTCCTTCTTTTTCGGCTGTTCACAGGAAGAGAGCCACACAAGACAAGATAAAGTAAATGGGTTTGGACTAATAAAGATTTTAAAACAAACTCTGTTCTCAAACACAAACTTAGCTGCATACACCGGTACAGAGCTAGAAGTTGTATCCCTAAAGCCACCTTCTTTGGCTTCGCATAAGTGGAGAGTGAACCTGTTATCAATGTTATCATTCCTGTGACAAATGTATGAATATGCTACATTTCCCAAAAAGCATTTCCTCTGGGTCACCTGCAGTAGGGACTGCTCCCAGCCCCAGGGAAGGAAATCAAGGAATACAGGCAACCCTCGCTTAACGCTGTTTCGCTTAGCCCTATTTCGCAATAATGCTCATTTTAAATTGATACCTGATTTCACTTAGCACTCAGCAAGTTTTGTTATAACACTCGTGGTTGCCATCTTGGGTCATGAAAAACACTCGTGGTTGCCATCTTGGGTCATCAAATACTTTCTGTTTCGCTTAACGCTTGTTTCGCTTAATGCCTGGTTTGTCAGGAACCAATTCAGAGCGCTAAGCGGGGGTTGCCTGTAACATGGCAGCCAGAGAAGGTGGATCCTCCATAAATTCCTCCAGTGCTCATCACTTCCAGAGCCTTGTTAGGGAGCCAAACCTAGAAGCCAAAGTACATTTGTTAGGCCTCCACACAATCTGATGGTGTCCATCCCTTGATCTCCCTGCCTTTTGTCTCCTAACCCTCCATGCTCCCTCTTAGACTCTTTGCAATGAAGAATGTGGTTGTGATCATAGAGCTCCCCTCTGACGATCCCAGTACCAGGGGGTCAGTACTGCAGTCTGCAGTACTGCGTTGCTTGGCAACTCATCTCCCATCTCCCCCAGGCTGATGTGTTACCATAGCAATGTCTGCTAGAACAGGTGCAGGGAAGGCAGACTGAAGTGAAGCAGCTGCTGTTTTTAACTGGTCCACAATGGTTTAAAAGATATGCACCTGTGCAAGTGTACAGACACGTGTGTGTGTGTGTGCGCGCACGCGTGTGCACCCAGGAGCACTTGCATGGCTGGATGTACACCTGTGTAAGAGTGCATGCAAGTGTGTATAGGAGTGAATTCATGGTTGTACATGCATATGTCTGCACCTGCATGAGTGCACATTAGTGTGTACAGGTTTGTGGTGGGGGAGGGCTGGCTCCTGTGAGAATGAGTACATGGGCATGTGCAGGGATGTGTGTGTTCTGGTATCAAGAAACTGCATAGGAGTGGTGTGTACATGTATATGCATGTGCATTTGTTTTCAGGGGTGTATGTGGGTGTGTTTGTGCATGCATATGTGTGTATGAGTGCATGGAAGCCTGTTTTGTGCATGGATGGCTGTGTGTATGCGTGGAAGTGTGTCTTTGTGTCTGCATGCGTGACTCAGAAAGTATAAGTCCAGGATTGCTTTAAGTACTTATGTTTACATGCATGAGTCAGTGTGCATGTGTGTGTGTGTGTAGGAGTATGTATAATGTGATCTCTGCCCTCTCTCTTTCATTCAATCTAGTGCTCTAAGAGTAACCCAACTGTCTGTACATTATTTAGCTGCACACCAAGAGATTGTACAATACTAAAACCTAAAATCCTCCACTCTGTCAAACCAGTGTCAGTGCTTGGTACACCCTATGTGTTTATGTGAATGAGTGAATCTGGAACTAGGCTGTGTAAAGCCAGCCATTCTGTCATCCTATTCATACGCTTATTTGCCTTCCACCCGGTTGTGAACATAAGAGATGTCACTGTTTCTGTAGTAGTGTGTGGGCACTGAAGACCCACTCCTTGTAAAACATGCCCACTGCATGCCATTAGAGTCTGAGGTGTATTTGGGCCTCTTTCAATGCACCATAAGTTGCTGCATGGGTGTTTTGAGCTAGTGCAGGTGATGCTCTAGAAGGGGCTGTTGTAGAGTCATGAGCAAAATCATTTTCACAACACAGAGCCTGGTAGGGTAAAGGGCACTCGTGACAGTGATGAGTGCAGTATAAGAAGCTAAATAGACTAGAACCTATACAGGTAATAATATTGGGCCCCATTTTGGCTTCCCTCTCTGCAAGGACATAAGCAAGCAATGGGTCAGAAGGCTTTATGCCATACACTCCAGGCCATGGGTACCCATGCTAGCTAATGAACACAGTCTGTGTTCTATGTAGTCCTGAGCTCCACAGTCTTAGTGCTGAACAGTTTATATCCACTTTGTTTCCTGTAAGGCACGGAAAGTTCTTCCCAATTTATAGGCGGAGACCTGAGACAGAGGAAGGTGAGTGACTTGTCTCAAGTCCCACAGAAAGCTTGCAGCCAGCATGGGAATTGAGCCCATGTTTTTTGCATCCTGTGCCTGTTCTGTCAAGCTGCCTTTCCCACTGTGCTTCCATCTCTCCTGTGTAAAAGGGTTTGGGATCAGAGCAGTTTTCAGATCCGTCACGGGCAAGACGCAGACTTCTCTACCCCTCCGTAAACTGGCATGCCATATGGCCCCAGAGCACCCCTTGCAAAATTCTGGCTGAGTCCACCCAGGATGCCTTGGCCCATCTGTGACAGCCCCTTCCAGGCAGACTGGGCTGGACTATATTGAGTGTCACCCCATCATCCTGCTAGTATTGAGGACAGACTTCCTCTGATAGACATATCTCAACCCCTCCTCCAGACGCATCAGAAAATGGTGGAAAAATCTTCCTTGTAAAACCCACTGATTCTGTTGCAAACTGTCCCCTCTTCAATCATCCAGTGCTGCTATTCCCCCAATCTGCCAGTCAATAAAGCCTGCTTTGCTTTAACATTTATTAGCAGTCTTGTAGGGTAGCTTTTTATAGCTTAATTAACAGGGACTGAATGTGAATGATAAGTGTGGGTCAGCCCATGGGCTATGTTATTACTGCTTTTCTGAGCCATACAGGCTTGGAAGCCACGTGCTGTCCAAGGGAGGCAGGGGAGACAGTCTCCAGGAGCAGGCAGAAGGGGCCTCAATCAATCATAAAGTTTAAAGAGGTTCAGTTTGTATTGCAAGGAAGAAGCTGGGTACCCGGTGTATAGCCCAGGTAGTACCATCTCTTCAGGAACTGTGTAGGTGAGGAATTCAGGAAAGGGCACCTAACCAGTGAGGTTGAGATAACAGGGGGCAATTCTAGAGATCATGGGAAAGGTGACTATAGATGCTAAATGTTAACGTGTAATAGGGCAGGGATTGACAGCCCTGGTGGCCTGAAGTAACCCAGCTTGGACCCAAAGTGGGCTGCTGCTTCTGACCTGTTCCCCCAAGTGGCACCACGGCCACATCAAATCTTTTCACATCCCAGATCCAGGCCTGAAGGTGTATGGACCATTGCCATGTATAAGGGGCTGGTTGGCTGGCTCTATGACTGATGTGTTTGATCCTATGGGCCAGATCTGCAGGATTTAGGATTAAATCTTCAGAGGCAAATCAACGTTCAAGTTTAGCCAGCATGGCATAACTGACTTTGGGCCAGCTGCCATGCAGGCTGACCTGTAGGACTCACAGCTTCTCTACCCTGAGTTTTAAATGGCACTCTTAAGTTTGCTCCCAAGCAGCTGCACTGAGGCCACTGGAGGCTCCTCACTACACCTGCTGTGAACTGTTAATTCTGGAACTGGAGGGGGTGACATAGTGCTGTTTGTGCCAGTCTCAGGCCAGCTGCAGAGAACCCCTAGCTACTGCATTAAGGATGTTTTAGTCTCTTTTGCATCGCTGCAGAAACCCAGGGTCTAGTCCAGGGTTAATTGCTGGTTCATCTCCTAACTAGTATGCTACTCTGCTTCCTGTCTTGTTAAGCGATCTGAGCTGATAACATTCTGAGTTTCAGACCTAATGGCTGCATCTACATGCGATGCTGACTGCTCAGTAACTTGTTGCTACTGAGCAATAGTGTTGCATGGCATGAAGCGTGATGCGACACTACTGTGTAGTAGTAAGAAGCTACTGGCAGTAATGCCAGTTACTGCACAGTCGTTTAGTACTTGTGCATGCAAGTACTAAATGACTACGCAGTAACTACTGTGCAGCCAGCATCTCATGTAGACGTAGCTAATGCCTGCTAGTCCCCAGCTCTGGAAGAAAATAGCCCCAGGTTCTGGGTTCAGTTGCAGTCCTCCTTCCTGTGGGTGTCATGTGGGTAACAAGAGAGATGCATGGGGGATTTATTGCTCAGAAAGCATCTGCTTCACCTATGTCATATTTCTTAGGGGACTGCCTCTGGGATGAAGATGTAGGACTCCTACACAAATTTTATTTCATGCCTCTCAGTCAACATAGAATTCCCTGGGCCAGGTCTTCAGCTGTGCTCCTGCTACTCCTTTGCTAGTATACAGCTCTGGAGCATTTTCAAGGCAATTAATTGATCTTGACTGTCCTACATGGCTCCTTCACCACCCTTTTCCCTGACCTCTGACACACTGAGAATATCTTGGAAACTGCTAGGCTCTTCGTACACTGCATTAGTTCCCAGCTAGTGGAGCAATCTCTCAGGAACCCATTGGGCAGCAAGCATGAGTTATTTATCCTCAGGGTTCAAACCAGCACACATCAGTCCTAGATCCAGCTTAAAGCCACTGCTCTCCACCCCAGTGCAGACCTGAGCATTCCTGAGCTGCATCAGAGGGTTCAGTTAGTTCATCCCCAGTCCCTGCTTTGTAGACCCTCGGCCCGTATTCCAGAGCTCCAAGGCCAGATCCCCAGCTGGCACTAAGAAATATAGCCTCCAACCTTTCCCCTTTTCAGACATGCATGAGCTCCCTAATCTCTCTTCCCAGGGGACTGTTATCCTTGGACCCCTGGGACCCTGTTCAGCTTTGACTATTGCTTACATCAGGGGGAATTTAGCTTCCAGCTGTTTCCTTGCTGGGAGAGAAATGAACAAGCGTAGACTCTGGCTGTGCTTCCTGAGACCATATGCATTTCCAAAATGCTCAGAACTCCAGATCCTGTTGTAGGCAATGGGGGATGTTTTACACAGTGAAGGCAGAACTGAGCTTTCAGCTCCCACAGAGCAGTTAACTTCAAACCCTCAGTCAGACAGCAGCTTCTGGCCTGCACTGCTGGGAGACGTATTTTCTCCCCGACACTTTGTGCAGGGCATATTTTAGGACAGCTGGCTGACATGGCAAAAGATCTGCTCCCAATTTATGACTTAAGGTCCTTTTTCTCAAACAAGTGTCTGCTGCCATCAGACCAATTGTCATAAACAATTAGCATGTCCTCCTAATCTGTTAGATGAATGCAGCTTCAAGGGCTCATTGGAAATTTAACACTAAAGCAGTTTCCCACTGGAAAGCATTGATTCAGCTGCATCAAAGTGTTTCACAAAAACACAGTCATCCCACTGGAATTTTCACCGGGAATTATCCCAACATGTGCTGGTTTGTAAAGGTCAAGACATTTTGGCTTTGGGGTTAATACAAGAGACAGGGCAATCAAGTCAAAATGCAGCACTTCAATAAGGTCAGAACCAAGTTTAAAAAAATCATTACAAAGTCAGAGATTTCAATTTTTTCCTCCTGTTACAGGACAAAACCCAAATCTTATAATTTCCCACAGGATGGATGTTCCCCACCTCAGTCAGCTGTGCCATGGCCACAGCCTTAGGGGTATCTGACAGACACATGCGTTGTCCTCCTCATGTTAACTCAGGGCCAGAACCTCTGCTTCTGGAAATCAACATAGCTCCATTGAAGACAAAGTACTGAAGATCTGCCCTTTAGCGTTCACCTTTGTCTGTTTCTCTTCAAGCTTCTCTTGGCCTCAGACTCTTTCCTTGTGATCTCTTGGGATCAGGCCCTCTGCCTCTGGTACTGTTGTAAAGCATTATGGAATAAAAGATTCAAGAGTGTTTCAGATCCTGCTGTCTTGAGTTGTTCCAGTTTTTTTTCTTTTGCCTTTCCAAAGCTGTATGGCTACACATATAACAACATGGCTAGTTAGTTCCAACACCTTTATTAATCATGTGCTATAAGCAGACATACAGAAATTGAAGAAACAAGCTAAAATCCTATTCCTAACAGGGATGTGCCCTGAATCTGATCCACCTCTGCTCCATGAATTGGTTGCTGGTCTCTGGCTGGAGTGTCAGGGAAGCACCTGCTGGGGAGGGAGAGGGGATCCTGGTAAATAAGAGCTGACGGCCTGATAATTGTGGACAATCAAGGCCTTTCAGCAGGGCCATAAATCAAAGAGAGATGGAGAGACAATGGGTGGCCGCATTGATTTTTCCATTTTCCAACCTTGGAATGGAAAGGCTCTGAAAGCGACGTGTCAGGAGGCTTTCTCTCTGTGTGAGCCTCATTGACTAGCATGGCAGGGGGTGCCTGCCTTCTCCCATGAGGGCTGCAGTGCCAGCAAAGAAAGCCACTCAGCAGTTATACTGTGAAACAGTCAGCTGCCCGAGCACAGTGTTTAGCTGCATCGCTCAGGGAGGGAAAGGGAAGAGGTCACCGTGCTGAAATCAGGGTAAACCCAGGACACTCACAGGTGACAAAGGGGAAGCTGTGAATGAGACTCACTACAATATGTGAGCTCAGAGGAATGTCATCCCCTCTATGTCCATCCATATCTCCAATTATTCGCTCTCCCTCAGCCTGTCCTTTGCAGAGATGAGTAGTGGTGAAGTGCCTTAGGCCATGGATATTAAAAGAACACAGTCACCAAAGTGCAGTGTTGACATGGGGCCAATCTGAAGGGTCTAATGGGCAGCAAAAGTAAAGTCATCCCAGGACAAGGAACAGACATTATGGTGGAGGATATCCCTACACTCAAGGCAGCGAATGCCCTGTAGCTGGCTAAACAGCAGAACTCCTGGGTTCTGCCATGCTTTAAGCTGGTAGATGTGAAATTCCAGGATAGCTTCCTTGCCATTAAAATATAGTCTGTGGGATTATTACTTATCTGCACAAGTGAATGACACAGTTGATAAAGCAAGTTCCCTACAGTCTTGTATCAAGGATGTCCCCTCTATGGGGGCTACAAACCAGAGGTGAGTGTAATCTGCTGGTAAGGGTACTCCCATCCCTGTCCTGGGAGGCATGACTCCTTAGCTCAAGTGCTGCTCAGTGTATGTTTTAGCTCTGGTAGTCCTCTATTTAGTGCCTGCTGTTGTTCAAGTTGGGTGGCTATCATATAAGCCCCATCTGGTGAGTGCAGAGGGGAAAGCAGAAGTGGGGCAGGGCCAGGAAAGGAGCTTTATGATTCGTTATTGTGATATCAGGGCTGCTTTAAGATGGGCTGGGATCTGTCGCTGCCTATACACATGCTTGTTTGCATTCTAATTAGAACGCATAAGTACAGACTTGATTAACTGAGTCTATTTCTTGTTCTAGTTAGAACACTCCAGTGTCACCTCACTGTCATGTGTTTTAAAACCCCATATGTTTTAAAATGGCCATGGGGGCGCTTTATTTAGAGAAAGCATCCCACGGCCACTTTTAAACATGTAAGGGCTTAATACACATGATGGGGGCGTTAATTAGAGTGGCTGCTCTACTTAAAACGCCCCTTCCCCCCCCACCACCTAAGCATGTGAATAGGCTGTCTGTAGTACTTCTTGGTTACTCCTGAAAACAGGAGGGGAAAACTGTCCCCACTTTGTGTGATCAAGAAAGCTACTAGGCTAAGTTCCTGCCTGTTGGTTTTAGCAGCTCTCCAGTAAGCTGAGACAGACCAATGCCAGCTGTTTTTGAAGTCCCTTTATTATGGCATTACAATTCTTTATTTTGGCGGCAAAAAAAGTTAGCCAGTCCCTGCTGTTTCTTTTCCATTTGCTGGTGATGATAAAGACAAGGTTCCTGTATGAAGGAGGGATGCTTATGAGGAGAACAAGAACCTGCCATGCAGAGGATTAGGCCTGCTCCATGGGGTACGTTCTCTGCAGTGGATGGGGTTTGCTGCCTGCACAGGGCAGCATGCTTCCATCTAACATATTGGAACCCATGCAAGGACACAGTCCTGGGTGTGGGTTCCTTTGACCAGCAAGGGTATATTGGATTGGATAGCACAGGCAGCTTGCCCCATTGAATGTGGCATTGGATGAAGGCTCAGTAGACCTGGGTTCTCTTCCTCTTGCTGCCATACACATACTCTGCTGGACCCTGAACGCAGAGTCTGACCCACTGCATAGGTCCTGGTGCATGGGTTTCGTTCACAATTCTAGATATGGTGTGAAAAGCCAGTTTGCATGTTGAACCTACTGTGCAGAGTCTGACACAGAGCATGGCCTCATACTCAGTGCACAGAGCTGGTTTGTAGGTTGGATCCGGTGTGTGGAGTTGGTCCATGGCGCTCCACTCATCTGGCCCATGTGCTGGAAGGATTGAGCACCTGTAGTCTAGATCCATGGTTCTCAACATTTTTAGGCTCAAGGTACCCCTTAGAAAATGTCAGCTCTTCACTTTCACTTGTATTTTCTCACTGTGAAAATATAACAGAACAATTCTTCTGTTATGAATGAAGAACTGAGAAAGACCACAACAGGTTCCAGAATGTTTCGGATGTTATAGTTTCCTATGCTAAGTTTTACAGTTTCATAGTTGTTAGGGGCTGAAAGAAACCTTACAGATTATTGGGTCCAGCCCCTCTGCACTTGAGCAGGAAAGACTTGTAAATTTTATGTAGGTGTGTACACACCTGACCATGGGACTATTGAGAGGCATCCCATGACACCCTTAAAGGATCTCATGGCACCTCGGGGTGCTGCAGCACCAGGGTTGATAATCACTGATTTAGATGCTTTTGGTGGTAGGGACTGCCTCTCGCTAGATGTCTATGCAACATCTGGCTTTGATTGGTTTCTTTTGGCATCCCCATAATGCAGGAGATGATAGCTGCTTACCTTGGTGTGTATTTGCTTATGTGTGTAATAGCATCAGCGGGGCTGCTCAGGTGAGTAACTCCTCATTGACACACTAAGGACTGTATTATCAAAACCAGCCTGGGCTGCATGGCTTTGGCACTTGTGCATTGCTCCGCAGAGCACTTTGGAATTCATAAACCAGTAATTTATTGAACAAGTCTTTGGAGAAGAAAAGTAATGAAAACTGCCGTATAAATTACGAGGCCATTGGTATTATATTGTAGGCATGAACACAATGGCTTTGAAGTCACTAATGAAGCAGATGCCTATCTTAATGCAGTTGCCTGCTGCTGATGTTCTGGATTAGCCCCTGTTATTTCATGTTCAAAGACAGTTCCTCGGTTGGTGTAGAAGGACATATCTCCATTGAAATCAACCCTGATTTACCCAATTGAAGATTAGGGTCAGCATGCTTATCAGTCCAGGGTGCATACCAGGGGAATAAAGACTTTCAGGAGTGGATGTGATGATGCCATTTAGTTGTTTATTACTATTGGGGTGGAGATCTCTGCTTAGCCATAGCATCCATGGGGTAAGCTTCCCCTCACACCAGTACCTAGGTACATGGATAGGGACCATCTCTAGGACAAGAAGATAATTCCTGCCCTAAGAGCAAAATCACTTGTAACACCTGGGGAAGTTATAGTTTGTGGCTTTGAGGAATCCTGTTTCTGATAATCTCACCCAGTAATTTGCATCCATGTTTGTTAACATTCTCTACCGAGGGTGCATTCTTTAAACCCAGATATTTGTTGGTTTGCATGGGGAAGACTCCAAGTCCTAAAGTTTGTGCCTCTTTCTCCACTGCTATTTCTATTTTTGCCAGCTAAAGAAAGCTATCAGAGGTGTGTGTGTATGTGTTACAATCACACCTTCATCCGGCTGTGTTGACATACCCACTAGTGGAGGACGTAACTCTAGCTGCTGAAAGAAGGTATGATACCAAACATGAAAGAAAGTATGGTACCAAGACCCAAAATTATTTCTGTGTATTCCCAAGCCTGGAGAGGACATCTTTGCAATTAGCAGAGGTGCTGACAACTTTTGGGACCTTTATTAGTACCTCGGAAGTGTGTTTACATGAGATGTTTACTGTGAAGTTCACTAATTAACTCCACAGTAAAACATTACTATCTACATGTATGGTGTTATTAGGATGAAATGAACTAATTAACTCTGTTGTAAGATAGTACTGCCAGGGTGCAGCTACATGTATATATTAAAATGGAGCAATGAACTCCAGCACATATTGTGACAGAGTTTATTGCTTCTGGGCGTGGCATGTGCACCTGGAACTGCAACACAGAGATCCAGAGCAGTGCAGCCCTGGCTGGCAGGGAGCCTAGGGAGTCAGCATGCCAGCCTGGGGCTGCTTTGCCTTGCCTCAACATGCTGCAGAGGGGCTGGTTGGGGCATGAGAGTGCTTCAGTGTGGGGTTAGCCAGCATGCAGCCCACACACTGAAGCACCCCTGTATCCTAGCGACCTTTGTGCCCCAGCCAGCCCTATCAGTGTCTACTGTGTGTGTTGCTGTGCATTAAATAATGCTGCCAGATGATAGTATATGTATTTACAAGTAATAACCTGCTGCAGAGTTCATTGGTTTCCTGTAGCCTAACAGGGCCTCATGTGTAGACATTTACTGCAGAACTAAGGAGGAAACTCCACAGTAAACATCTTGTATAGACGCACCCTCAGGCACAAGTACTATCCTATGGCAAAGTTATTTACTCTGCTGTGATGAATGTGTAGATGAGATGGGGCTGGCAGGGGCACAAAAGTGCTTTAGTGTGGACCCTGCCTGTTGGCTAGCTCTGCACTGAAGCACCCTCATGCCCCAGCCAGCTCCTCTGTAGCATGTTAAGCTGGGTCAGAGAAGCTCCAGGCTGATAGGCTGACCCCCGGGGACCCCTGCCAGCCAGGCCTGTGCTGCCCCGGGTCAATGTGCTGTGGTCCCAGGCATACACGTACATGCTGTGCCCAGAAGCAATACACTCCAATGGAAACTGTGCCAGAGTTTACTCAGCTGTGTTAATTCCATGTGTGGATATGCCCTGGGTGTATTATTTTGAGATGAGGAGGGTTAACCCCTAGTTTTTTATAGTCTGTCCTTTCACCCTAGAAAAACATGTGTTTGAAGGGAGGCCATAGGAAGTACAGTAAGTATATAGAGGAGGAAGAGTCCTTGCAGCAATTGAAATTCTGTCTCCATTGCATGATTATATCCCAAGAACAATGATGTTACTTCACCCTGCGAAATGTAAGGTCTTAATAAACTGCAATATTTACTTGAGAGTGGAGGGGAAGCCATTGGATTGAAATTGCATAGATCAATATTGAATGTCTCCAACTACCTTCTGTGAACACTTTCCAAAAAAATGCCATCTGTGGCCTTCCCTTCTCCCTCCCCTCCCCATTATTGCTAAGTATAAATCTGCTGGAGGGCAGCATGAAGCACAGAACATTATTAATATGGAGATTCTGAGGCAGGAGGAAATGAAGCTGCCTTTTCTAAGAGCTTGTGCAATTTGGTGATGAGAGAGGAAATGAAAAGAGAGGGGTGGGGGTGGGATGAAAGCATGTACCCCCCACACCCATATTTCATCCTTCAGACCGGGGGTGGGGGGGGAAGGGAGCGGGCAGCTGGAACAGTGAGGGGCTGAAATACTGCAAGCTGCAACATTTTCCATCTTTCCGGACCACATCAGTTAATTAAGGTAATGGGCCACTTACCCTTCCACTGTTGGCTCCTGTTCAACATTTTGTCCTCTGAGGCCTAGCCTGGAATGGGGGTAAAGTTGAAGAAGTGACATCCTTGCTAGGGCAGGAGATTGAATGGGCTAGGGTACAGATACAAAGGCAAGAGAGCTGATTGTTATAGCACGCCATTTTGTTCAGGTGATGCCCAATGGCTAGTGATTTCATTCCAAAGATCGCACTTCCATAACAGCACGTGTCCACAGAGGAACACACTTGCAGGGAGAGGGGCGCCTTAAGATCTCTCAACACTCCTTTGGATAGGTCTGGGGTAGAACAGCACTCCAGGTCTGGCATAGATTAGCACATCATGGTACACTCTCCAATGCTGGTGGGTGGCATGTAAGAGCTAGGTCAGCTGGAATGGAGCAAGGCTTAGCTCAGGGATGATCTATTTCCAATAGCTCACTGAGACGTTCTTACCCATCTCAGACTCCTCTGCCAGGCCAGAGCTGGGGGTGTGGATCTCCTCTGCTTCTGTGGCAAAGATGGCAGCATTGTCACCCCATGCTCCAAGCCATATGGAGGCAATTTGCCCACAAATCAACTAGTACAGCCTGGAGCCGGGCAAATTCTGTTCCCCATTATTATTATGAATTATTGTCCCTACTGTAGTAGGAGCTGGGAATCTTAGTCACAGAACAGGACCCCACTGTGCTAGTGGCTGCACAAACCCAAATATAAAAGTGATATATACCCCAGAGAGCTTACAACAGCCAAAAGACAGCAGCTGGATACAGGCAGACAGAGGCTGAAGTAACAGGAAACAATGAGAAGAATGGCATCTAATATGAGCAATACTCATATTATGGCTACAGCATTTTCCTCCAAAGGAACCGTAAGAATCTCACTCAATTTGTATGCAGGGCTGATCTATAATCAAGCCCCCTGCAGCCTTGACTTTTTGTGCTCTCACTTTTTGTGCAAGCAATAAAAACATTAAGTTATGCTTTTTCTAGATCAGTTTATATTTTAGTATTTTTAGTGCATTTAACCTTCTGGGTCCCTCGCTCGATTCCCTTATGAGAGTTCTAGATCAGTTCAGGTCCTTATCTGTGGTTATCAACTTATATTAAGAGACAGGGTTGTTTTCCTAAATATGAACCAGAAAAACTATGGGTTAAGTTATACACAGAGTCGACCTATAATTGGAACAATACAATACGTTGGACGTTGGTGTACAGAGATCTGCAGTTGTAGCAATTTTCTCAGAAGAACAGAATGGTCCAAAATCATTTCTGAGAAAAAATATCAAGCAAAATTATTTTAGTCAACTTTCTAGTTGGAAAATTTCTAGCCCACCCTCCAGGGAAAAAATTCAAAATTTAAAATGTTCCTCCTGCCCTCTCTAATTCTCAGTTGGGTTAAAATCCAACTTGTTTCAGGAAATATTTTGATTTTGACTAAGCTCAATCATTCAGCTATTAAGAAAAGAGATGCTTTTCAAAATGTTTCTGCCAAGTCTAAAACAAGGTATCTATTATATTAATCTACCTAATCTACAAATTAATCAAGGAATAATGATTATAATGATTCCCGTGTAGAGTTGCAGAGTGTTTCAAATTCATTATTAGCAGAAGTAGGTACACAAAAACACTAAACATGCATTTAAGCGTGATTAAATTTAATGCGCATTAAGTGATTTTTGGCAAGTGTCTGTGCATTCAGGAACTTGGAACTAAAGTTAATGCCAAGTCCGTGCAGCCCTGGCATGTGCCCCTAGTGGCTGGGCAGACCAAACACTAAAGTTAGTGCTGGGTCATGTCTACAAGTGTGTTAATGCACTTTAACTGGTCAAATCTAAATTTGATACCTGAATTTGCAGCTATCAATTTAGGCATGATTAGCCTAACTTCACCATTTTTAATGCATATTGAGGGCATGCACGTGTAAATGCATGCCCATAATGCACATTAAATTAGGCTAATGTGCATTAATGTCAACATGCCCTATGAGTTCTAATCCATCCTACCATACACAATTCTGGAAACACATATAAAGACAGACAGATTCTGCCTCTGAGTTTGTAGCTTTCAATCCAAATAATTTCAAAATCACATAAAAAGAAGGATATTTGTTTCCTATGTTATGATCTACTGATAGCGGAGATGTGGCATAGCTGTAAAGGAATTACAGAGTAATGTAAGATCAAAACAGCAATGTTTATTCCTCTGTGTCCAACTATTCTACAGTCATTCAGACCAGAGTTTAATCCAGAAAATGGGGCAAACTTTACAAATGTAGAGATGATTCTGGGTAGGATTTGTCCCATCACTCATAAAAAATAGAAGCAGTTTGTAATCATGGACTGGACAATCCATCCCAAGACAGACATGTCTAGCCCCTCCCCATACACTTTTCTGGCTGCTTGACAAGGGTCAAACCTGCAACTCACTGGTACAGAAAGAGAAAAGCAGGGTTAGTACCTGAGCAGCATAAATAAATGAATTAATAAACGAATTAAATGCAAATTTAACAGCTTTAAAAATGAAAGGCACAGTTTCCAAAAGTGCTTTTAACTGGTACTTATTTCTGCAGCAATATAACTGCCAGCAAGAGCTTAATTCATTATCACCAGAACAAAATGAAGATCCTGTAAATGTGAAGTCCAATTTAATTTCCTCTTCGAAAAGAGCTGCTCTTTTTTCCTCTCTCTCTCTGTCCTTCTCCCTCTCCTCCCCCCCCATTCTCCCTCTCCTCCCCACCCCCATTCTCCCTCTCTCTTTCTCTCTCTTTCTCTCTCTTCCCCCATCACCCAAGTAGGAAGGAACATTTTGGTGCTTTGAAGGAGTTCTATTCCTGTTCTTAGGAACTGCATGAGCTGACTGGCTTCTTCCTTGGATGATGAAGCTCACCTTTTAGGAAAAATGTGGCAGTACCTGAAGGTAGCAACTGACATAATGGATCCAGTATGCCCGATGCTGTAGAGACACATTGCAAGAGATGCTCCTCCCCTCACAAAGCTAATGATCAATATAGACAAAGGGTTGAAAGAGAAGCACAGGCATGCAAAAGAGAAGTAACTTGCTCAGGGTTGCAAAGTAAGTCAGTGGCAGAGCTAGAGAGAGTACCTTTTCTTGCTGATCCCCACTCTACTATATCAGCCCCCAGGTGATATTGCCTCCACTGCGTTCTTTGGTATCCCAAGATTGGCTTGGCTCTCCTTGGACGTTCAGTGTGCTAGTTAGGGCTACTAGAGAGGATACCATTCATCCTGGAGCACCAGGGAACCATAAGGCCAGTGACACACAGGGCATTCAGGGAAGATCAATGTAAACTCCTTGGAACTGCAGGGAGATAGTCCTGGGATAGCAATGGGGCCTGATTTGCTGCCAGATGGATTCAATATCCTCAGGGAAGCAGACAGGCAATGAGGCTGGCTTGTACTGGAGCATGACAGCCATAAGAGGCCAACAGTTGCGGGCTGTGCATGTATAACACCTGGCCATGGAAAAGGTGTCAAAAAGTTTCCGGGCATGGAGGCTGCCCCTGGAATGGCATGTTCACTACTGTGGGGTTTGAGGTACTGTAAAGACAGGGAAATAGATGGGGATCAGCTGTGAACTATGAGAAGGGCTGGGAGGGATGACTCAGGAAGAAAAAGCACACAGATTATTCAAGATGTTTTGCTAAAAAAAAAAAAGTTGTTTTATTCCCTCAGCTAAAATACTTTTTTAACAAAGCAGATTTTTTGATAAGAGAAAAAAAACAGCATCAAAACCTGACATTTTAATTCTTTGGTCATGAATAAGATAAATAACTTCTACATTTGCTCAAAAAAAAAAAAAAAAGTGAACAAAAACCCTTGCAAAATTTCTCAAATTTTCATTTTCTTAAAGCTTTTTTGTTAGCTTTCCAAAGAAAACCTGAAATTATCTTTTAAAAACTTGATGGGAAATAAACTTTCTTTTCCTTTTGAATCTTTTTTAAGGTCTTGTTTTGGTTTGTTTCTCAGTGAAATCCATAAAAAAATTCCGAAAACAGAATGTTGATGGAATGAAACTTTATTTTTTTCAAATTTTTTCATTAAAAAATACGCTATATTTCCTGACCTGTTCTAGCTAGAACAGGTATGTTTGTCCAGTGTGGCTGAGGTAAGACATAGGAAATGTGTGTGGAGAGAGATCTGAGGATTTTGAAATGTTGATGATATTCTGACATTTGAAAAGCAGTAAAAAAACAAAACAAAACTGGAATTCATAGTTTTATTAGTTTCTAGGGTCGGAAGGGACCTGAGCAGATCATCGAGTCCAACCCCCTGCCATGGCAGGAAAGAGTGCTGGGGTCAAACGACCCCAGCAAGGTGTTCGTCTAACCTTGTCTTAAACGCCCCCCCCTCCCCCCTCCGGGTAGGAGCCAGCCCCACTTTGCTTGGAAGTTGGTTCCAGATCCTAGCCTGCCCTTGGCTTCCACCTGTGACTTACGCTGGCTCCCGAGTTCTCTCCATTTGGAATCTGACCTCTCCTGCGTAAAGTCACTGTGAGGAGAACCTGCCATTCCAAAGTCCAGCACGAGATACCCAGTTGCGTGGAGGGCTGGAGAACGTATAAAGAGGATAGCCAGCATCGATTCACAAAGGGTAAGTCATGCCTGACCAACCTGATTGTCTTCTAGGATGAGATGACTGGCCTGTGGATGCAGGGAGACCGGTGGATGTGGTATACCTTGACCTTAGCAGGCTTTTGATACCATCTCCCATAACATTCTTGTAAGCAAGATAAGGAAGTATGGGTTGAATGGCTGCACCATAAGGTGGATCCGTAAGGTGAATACAAAACTGGCTGGATCATTGGGCTTAGAGCAGTGGTTCTCAAATATTTTCATACCGGGACCCATTTGCCAAGATCAGTGGCTTGTCCTGACCCACAGTCCCCTGCCCCCCAGGCCATGCTGGGGCCCCTCATTCCTGACCTGCAGTCCCCTGCCCCCCCAACCCTGCTGGAAGGGGCCTCCAGCTGCCCCCATCCTACTTGGGCCAGACTATGAGCGATGTGTGCTGCCCCTATCCCATCCACCAAACAGAAAGTGCAGATCCCTGCATGTATGGGCACCAGCTTCATGCCAGCAGCCCAGGCACATGGCTCCCTATTGCAAAGGACTTCCCCTTTCCTCTTCTCCCTCTGAAGGGCCAGGCATCTTCCCCCTCTGCTCCCCCTGCCCTATTGCCACCCCATGCCCAGGCACCTTCCCCTCCCCTTGCTACAGCCCTCCAGACAGTCCACAGGACCTCCAACACCCACTCCCCATACACTTACCTGCGTCCAGCAGCTGGGGCTGCTCCCACAGCCTGGCTTTGCTGTATGCTGGCCATATGCATCTGTGCATGCAGATGCACATGTGCCTGCTGCCTCCAGTCATCCGAAGCAGGCTGCCAGACTGCAGGGGGAAACCTGTTCTTTCACATGTTTTTCTGGAACTTGCTCACAACCCTTTTAAACATTCTTGTGACCCACTTTTGATTGAAAAATGCTGGCTTAGAGGGTAATAGTCAATGGCTGAATGTCTAGTTGGCAACTGGCATCAAGTGGAGTGCCATATCTTCATTAACAATCTGAAAGATGGGATGGATTACACCCTCAGCAAGTTCACAGATGACACAAAGCTGGGAGGTGTAGTAGATACACTGGAGAGTAGGGCTAGGATTCAGGGGGCACATCTACACGTTCACTAATGCACCTTAGGTTCTGCGCATTTAGGACATGCTCTGGGAGGTAGGGGGGGAAGGAGTGCTTTAATTAGCACAGCTCTCAGAGCTGTGCTAATTAAAGCACCAGGAACATCACATGTATCATTATCCCTACACTGAAAAAATGGCAGTGGGGATGCTTTAACTAAAGATCGTCAAACAAGCTTTAGTTAAAGTGCCTCTACCACCATTTTTTCAGCACAGGGATGCTGATACACATGATGCTGGAGTCTGCTGCAACTTATTGTAATTACAGCACATTGGAGCAGCCTCCCTGCATGTGTGTAGGAGCCCTTAGTTAATACTTTATTAAGCAAGTACTAAACTAAGTGTGCAGTAACAAATACTGCACAGTAGTGCTGGCATGCAGTTTTTTTGTGACATATACTGCACATTAGTCTAATAACACTGTGCAGTAGGCTATAAGTATGGTTTTTAACTGCCATGCTACTGCATAGTGTTATTAGGCTAATGCGCAGTAAGTGTTTCATGTAGACGTGCCCAGGGAGAGTTAGCTAAATTGGAGAATTGCAGAAAAAGAAATCCCATGAGGTTCTATAAGTGCAAGTGCAAAGTCCTGCATTTAGGATGGAACAATCCCATGTACTGCTACAGGCTGGGGAACCAACTGGCTAAGCAGCAGTTCTACAGGAAAGGACCTGGGGGTTACAGTGGACAATAAGTTGAATATGAGCCAGCAGTGTGCCCTTTTAGTGAAGAAGTCTAATGGCACACTGGACTGCATTGGTAGGATTGTTGCCATCAAGTCAAGTGAAGGAATAAGCCCACTCTGTTCTGCACTGGTGAGGAGAATTCTGTCCACTTTTGGGCCCCCCACTACAGAAAAGATGTGGACAAATTGGAAAGAGTCCAGTGGAGGGCAATGAAAATGGTGAGGGGGCTGGGGCACATGATTTCCAAGGACAGGCTGAGGGAAATGGGCTGATTTAATCTAGAGAAGAGAAGACTGATAGGGGTTTTAATAGCATCCTTTGACTACCTGAAGGGGGTTCCAAAGGGGATGGAGCTAGAGTGTTCTCAGTGGTGGCAGATGACAGCAAGTTGCAGCAAGGTAAGTTTAGGTTCGATATTAGGAAAAAACTCTCTCACTAGGAGGGTAGTAAAATACTGGAGCAAGTTTCTCAAGAGAGGTTGTGGAAGCTCTGTCTTCGGAGGTTTTTAAGACCCAGGTAGACAAAGCCTTGGCTGGGATGCTCTAGTTGGGGATGGTTCTGCTTCAATCAAGGGTTGGAAGGGACCTTAGAAGGTCATCTAAGGTCCCTTCCAACCCTAAATTTCTATGATTTTATGATTCTATGACTGGTCAGTAGTTTTCAGGTTTCTCCTCTCTCCTGTGAGTGGGAAGCTACTTTCCTTGCCATTTAAGATGACTGGTACTCCCTGTTGCCAGGAAACTGCATGGCACTTCCACCTCCCCCACAATGTTCTAGTGCTCAGTGAGCCATCTATAGCAGCTGGACTGGGACATTGAGCATTTCTCTAGGTGTGGCTGGTACTGTACCTCCAGGTCCCTTGGTACTCAGAAATAGACTAGTCCATCTCCCTTCATCATAGATGTGATAGTCTTTCTGGTTCAGACAAGTCTGAATGGTATCCCAGCTGCTTACAAATCTGCAACATGTTAGACAATATATCTGACCCAACACATACTCAAATTAGGCCATTGATTTTTTGGGTTGGGAAGAGGTCAGAGACTCCAATGTACCCAGTCCCTCCAGCACAGAGTTAGAAATTCTCCTTCCAGATCTACCTGCTGTCAGCAAAGCACCAGCAGGGCACATAGATTCCACTGAACCATTGCTTTCCACCTGGTTGGACATAGCACCGTGAGTGTTCTCAGGACAGGCCAGCAGATATCGAGCCCTCTGAGAGCCAACTTAGTCTGCTGAAGGGAGAGATGGGCATTTCCAAAGAGGAGACTGCAGCTTTGCTACTTCACCTGTCTCCACTTTACTTCACCTGAGTGGACGAGTATACTTAGCTTTGGCTCCATCCTCCGAGCTATTCCTATCCCTGTATTAGCTCCCAGTCAGGCACAAGTAGAATTCATTAGTTTCCCTCTTTCTTATCATAAATCTGTGGGTGCTTTACCAGACCTGTAGAATAGCTGCTTGTGGTAAGTCACCACAATTCAGATTCCTCACCCTAAATGTCCCTATGCCTCCAAAATATCCCTTGGGCAAATCTGGGGATACACATGAACCTTGCTACATGCCTTGGTGAACAACAAGTAACATCCCACCAGGCTGGGGTCAACCAAATTAAAGAGAAGACCTCCTCAGTAATGTCCTGACAGATCATCTATCTAACTATCCGTCTGCCCATTTTTCTGCAAACTGTAGATCAGCTTATAAACTAAGAGTCAGACAGAATGGTAGCGGTGAGAGGACAAGAATGGTACAGCAAAAAGGGAGGGTGAAGGTGTGTCTTCTACTGAAACTATGGAGAAAGCTCAGGCCTGTAACAGAAAAGGGTGGCACACCCAGCCTGGGGATGAGTGGCAGAGTTGCTGATGTAGCCGTGAATGACTGGGAGCATAACGGAGCTGCAGACTTAATGGGCATCAGCCTATTCACATGGGGCACCTAGGATAGGAATGGTGAGTGCTGCTGACAGCAAGAAGGGTATTATTTTCAGGACTGTATTAATTCTAGCTTTGCTTACTTACTTCCATAACTTTTAACCCTTTGCTTCCCTGACCTCTAAATTCTGTCTCATTTATAAACTAGGAAGGCTCATGTATATTATTTCTCTGCTTTATCTCCAGACTTTTAATCTTGGTTTCCTTTTTGTATGTGATCTCACTGTGGTGCTGCAGAAGCAGGCTGCATGTGTTACACAAACTAGCCAACAAGCCACAGGGACAGTTTGATTTTTAACATTCCATTTAAGAACGATATCTCTGAGTTTCATGTCTGTATCCCGAATTAAAGAAAGCCATTAATAGCAATTCTGCCCTTAAAATGTAACATGTACCTAGGGAGATTTACAGAAAAAGCTCAATTAGCCTGCAGTCTCCATGGTTTCCTTGTTTATGCTATTTCATTTTTCAGGGAATATATTTAGTGTATAGGAAACAGAGCAACTCTCTGCATCACTGGATCCACGACAATAGTGGGCAGATGGTGTTCAGACATCTCATAGAGTGTTTCCATTCTGAACCACAGCCCACCCGCTAATGCAGTGCTGTACTCCCCACATACTGCCATGCTAACACCTTCCAGTCCCAACCTACAGCTTCCCTGATATTAGAATTTTAACCCACAGAGATACAGCAGAGAGTAATTTGAACCAGATTTTATTCCAGAATAAATTTACCCTGTAGTAAAATATGGACATACAGCTCTAGCTGACTGCCAGCATTAAGTGTTATTACAGCTCCTGGTTACAAGATGGTGGAATAACCAGCAGACGCTGGGCACATCTACTCATCCATTAATGTGATTTTGCTACTGTGCATTAAGTTTAGTACCTCTAATATGAGGTACACGATAAAGGCACATAAGACTGCCCTAATGCGCAGTAGTAAATGCAAATTCCTTTTTAGTGATGCTTAATGTGCAGTAGACTAATTCTACTGCACAGTAGCATATTAGTACTGTTTTTGATGTGATGCTTTAATGTGCAGTGAAATAGGCTACTGTGTATTAAAGTGCACATGTAGATATGCCCACTGGGCAAAAAGCTACCCTAGATTAAACTGACTGGAGGAATGGATACAAAGTTTTTCCTGGAGGGTAATTTTATCCCTAAGTAGATTGATTATACTGATACAAGGTTGTGTATCTTGTGCACATTCCACTTGCAGTCAGTTTATTCAGTAAACATGTGGTGCATCTGCATTCCTAGGGCTCTTATACATGTGCACAGAGCAAGATTAATCAAGTCTGCTGGAGCACGGAAATTGATGTGCTTCGGCAACCTTCCACGTCATTCTCCATGCTGAAAAAATTGAGGTGGGGTGATTTGAAATAGAACACATTCAATGAGCTTTAGTTCAAAGCACCCTGCCACCATTTTTTCATTGCAGGGATGCTGATACATGTGGTGTATGGGCACTTTACATTAGTTTGCCTTGCTAATTAAAGTGCCGAGTGCCATGTCCCACAGCACATGTAAAAATGCCCTTTGATTTCTATGGCTGTTTTGCTGCTGCCCTATAAGCCCAAACTGCAGCCCTTCTTGCTAGTCAAGTCTTAGCTTCCTACCCTCTTCTACAGCTTTGTCAATGCAATTCAGTCTTGACATACTGTTTCATATACTGTTCTAGTCCTTTACACACACAGGGCTGTCTAAGGTACCTTTAATCCGTATCTTTAATCTATAATCTCAAGACTTATTGATTTGAGCTATAATGTATGGTGCTTTTGCAACACAAAACTAGAGGCAAGGATGACGTTCTACTAAACTCATTTTGCTAGTGATCCCAGTGGAATCTGAACTTGGATATCCAGAGGGTTTTCTCTAAGGTAAGGCTTTATCCCAATAAAAACCTGTCTGGATTTTTACTGTGGGTCTAAAAAGATCCTATTCATGCAATATGCAGGAAAGAACAGGGATCTTAAGCAAACAAGATATTTGAATCTGCAAAATAACTTCCCAGCTAAGAAAGCAAAGCCATGAAAACTGCAACTTCTTCAGTGAGGAGCTCTCAAATACCAAGTGATGAAAATACTTTTTCATTGCATGAGCAAATGTATTTAACCCCTATATGCTGTGTCCTCCAGATCCCAGAATACTTCCAACCCGGTTTTATATGGAGCCCACTGCAATTAGGGCAGGACTCTAGGGGCATTTATATAATACCTTTTTGCCCCACAACACACCGGAGAGCTGCCACTTTGCAGCAGACTCAGTTAATTGAGTTGTATGCAGTTGTAAAAGTGGCGAAATGCACAGAAAATGGCAGCAGTGCACTTTTGAACTAAAGTACCTTCTAATGTGTTTTAGTTCAAAAGCATGCCACTACCACTTTCTCAGTGCTGATGTGCATTTCTCCACTTATATAACTCCAGGCGTTGCAGCACTGGGTGCTTTTCAAACTGCCCAGTGCAGTGGTGCTTTCATGTGTAAAAACACCCTAGAAGGCTTATGAATATCTTGTGAAGGCTCACATAGTGTGGCAGTTGTTTATGGAACAACATCACAGTTGCCTTATACATCCTATAGGTGGACAGAGCAGAGTCAAGAAAGGTGGTAAACAGGACATGTTTCATCCTTCTCCTGGGTGTTGCACCAACCATCCATACCAAATGGCCATAAAGACCCAGTTTGGGCCTTTCCCCCCTTCTATGGGATTTGCCTCGTGACAATACGTGGATTGAAGACTTCACCTGCCACCATCACAGACTGTGGATTGTATGACTATGAGCCTATGGAACAGAGTATCTCCTCTCCCTTATCTATCAGTGCCAGCCATTTCCTCTACCCCATGCCAGTATCACAGTTGTCTTTGATGTGAGGGAGATGCAGACAGAAGCCCAGTCCCATATCAGAACAATGATTACAAGGTCTCTGCAACCTGCCTGAGACTGATAGCTGGGGGGCCTGGTGTGATGGATGAATAAGCTCTCCATCCAAAAGATTGTTTCAGGCAGCATGCAGCAGAAGATTGGTAAAATGCTGCAGCTAGGGCCCCAATAGCAGGGCAGTGGAAGGCAGGGGAGCCTCATCACTGCTAACGGGATTTGGCCAAGGATTATTACTGCCTAGGGGAGGGAGTAATAGGGAGGCTAAGAATGGAAGAAGGGACAAGAGGGGAGGAAATAATCAAGGCCTGACCTTAAGTGCTAATGGAAGGGAAAGAAGTGTTTTACCTTACTGGAAATAGTGTGGTTAAGACATCTCTCTTGGTCAGGGGGAGGGGTGGGGAGAGACACTCTAACTCATAGTGCTTTCTGGGATGTGCTGATTTAGTGCATTATTGCTTTCTGGAGACAAGGATACATTGTAATTCACGTATGCAAGGACTGATTTGAAACTATTTGTATTATCTTTGGAAACTTAACTTGGAAATTTAAGACTTGTAAATGGTTGATGATTTATCTCCCTTCTGAAGAATTCAGAACCAAACTCTATGAATAGGTGCCTGGTTTCTTTTTTTGGCTCCACCAGTAATCTGTTTGTTTGCTTACTTTGGCCAGTTCACTTCACCTCTCCATTCTCTTCATCTCTCTAGAGGGCACAATGATACTTAGCTTTCTTTTTGCATGCTTTGATATCCATGAATGAAAAGCAAAATTGATGAGCTAGATATTTTAAATGGCATTAACATTTAGCAAGACATGCACCTAAATGACAATCTGCTGCTATTTTGATACCGATATTTTAAGCTACAACATTTTAGTAATGCAGTTGCTTTGTGTGCTGGCTCATTTAGCAGCCTTAACTTGCAGTTGGCAAATTCTTTTGTCCATGAATTTCCTAGGTTGCTTTTTCAAAGCATGGCTCTAATTTATAAATCCAAGAGATAAGGTATATACTTCAGGTGCTACCGTTTAGTGTCTTTTTCTCTTTAATTCCTCATCATTCTCTTGTTAGACTGTCCACAGTGCATTTAATTATATGTATTACACTATATCCCCCTACAAAGAATTACTCACAGCACACTTTAGAATTGATTTAAAACACAAAATTACCGGTGCGGCTTTCATATGGAAAGAAATAGCTGTTGTGACCTCTGGGTAATTAACTAGATGTTGCACGACCAGCCGTCTGAAAATAATTAGTCATAGAAATTGGAATGTTCTCTACAGAGTGCAATTTACAGATCTGTTAGCTGTCCTGCCAGCAGCTCTATTGCAATGCCTTGGGCTGCTGAAGGAGTAAGTTACACCTCATGGCCAATAAGGATAAAATCTTGCCTTAAATGGATGGTGTTTCTAAGAAAACAGAGCAATATGAGGCTTAGTGGGACTTTGTACTTTAGCTTAGTTTGTGCCACTGCAGACAGAGGAGTTGCGTATCTACCTTCAGGAGAAAGGGTATCTGTGAGAGGTGAAGGGAGATCAGTTAGGAAAGAAGGACTTCTGATCAGAGTACTACCTCCATCACATCATCCTGTGGAGAGCATAATATCTGCCAAGAATGCTGAGAGCAGAGCCAAGATCCATCTGCCCATTTATAGAAAATGGAACTGGTAAGGAAGTGTCACAAATTTCATGGGCCTCGCCATAGTTCACATAGGCACTGTCCAGTCTTGCAGAGGTGTATAATGCACTTCCTGCAGTTGGTAAGGACAATCACTGTAATAGATATCAAGTCTTACACATAAAGGAAGACCCCAATCTCAGATGAAAACTGCCCTGCTGCAAGTACCACTGATGTCATACAATTGTCACATTGGTGTATTGCATTGGAAGAGACAAGAAACCACAGTGCAGTTCTGTAGCATCATTATTATGACCCAGATACTTGGCCCTGGGTGGACCCAAACCCTCAAATCAATTGCAACTTCCCCATTCAATACTAGGCACATTTTAATGATATACAATGATAGAATATAAGAATAATGCATGGAAGGCAAACAAAATAAACCATCCAGATTCTATATTTACCAGTCCTACAGCTGTCACAGAGGGATGGTATGTCTGGCCAGTACGTGAGCTTCATCCTGTGGTTCTTTCTTGAGTGTCAGATGTTAGCAGCCAGGAGGTCAAGGGCTGAGGCCTACCCACCCCCTCCCCCTATGGGGTGGATGAAATGAGCTGGTGGTATACCTTTTGTCCATAGTGGCCTCAGGCTCCCCCACTGCTGCTCTGAAATCCCTCCTTTTGTATCCTTTTCCTCCTCTGATGACTCTTCAAATCTGGGCATCACTGATTGGTCTCCCTGTTGTCATACTATCCACATTCTGTCCTGTCAGTGTATTCCTTTGTTTCCCAAACCCATCATATGCACACATCTTAATTTGGTCATTTTCTGGGCCTCCTAATTTGGTCTATTCACCAAAACTGGAAATCCCAAGGGCTCTAAAGTTGGGCACTGTGACCTGGTGCCAGTGCTGCAGAGTCACTTATCTCTGCTATGAAACAGTGTGGTACATGTCTTCAATTTCCCAGCCTGTGTGTCTGCTGGCTTCAGACACAGTGGGCCTTGAAGGAAACTTTGTCACAAGCAGGCTTTTAGAAACCAATTAACTCTTGCTGTTGCCTTGGACCATTATTCTAATGCAATATCTACTTTACCCACATGCCAATTCCTAAAAACAAACCTCTAAATATCATTTTCTAGCCATGCGATGTGTATACGTCCATGGGACTGGATGCAGTGCATCTGAGGGTGCTGCTGGAGTTGGCTGATGTGATTGCAGAGCCACTGGCCATTCATTAACTTTGAAACCTCATAGCAATCAGGGGAAGTCTCAGATGATTGGAAAAGGGCCCATCTTTAAGAAGAAGAAGAAGGAATATCCAGGGCACTACAAATCAGTCAGCCTCACCTTAGTCCCCAGAAAAATCATGAAGCAGGTCTTCAAAGAATACATTTCGAAGCACTTGAAGCAGGAGAAGGTGACTAGAAGGGATCCTTCTGGTTTTCTGTTTCCCAGGGGAAAAAAGGAAAAAAATGAGGATTTTTCCCTTTTACTGAGAAAACAGATTTCTCATTTTAACAGAGAAACGCACAGATTTTCCATTTTTTCAAAGAGCTCTTTGCAGGCTGGCAGAGTTCCAGCCTGCAAGGGGCTGGGGGGAGCGGGAGGAGGGTGGTCAGGCAGGGGGCAGCCTGGAGAACAGCTTCCACAGGTACGTCTGGTGGGGGTGGGGGGTGGGACTGAGACTCTGATAGGGAGGGAGGGAGGGAGTTGGGCAGGGCTGGGACTGTTGCCAAGCCTGGCTGGTGAGTGGGGCTTGCATGACTGCAGGCTTTAGGAGGGGAGTGGGACAGAGCTGTGTGTGGCTCAACCTGGGAGTGGCAGAGAGGGGGCTGGCTCCCTGCCACTGCATGCACTCCTGGTGGAGGGTCAAAATTTATAGGTATTTAGAATTTATTGTATTATGGTGATTGAGGCACTGGTAGGCTTCCAAACTGCTTTAAAATTGTAAATATATCAATAAAACATTGTGTTCAATTGATACCTATATATATAGTGCCATTTCATTTTAATCGCCCATTTTGAGATTTTTATCAGAGAATTTGTGGTTTTTAAACAGAAAAAAACCCCAGGATTCCTGCTGATTAGGAACAGTCAGCATCGATTCATCAAGGGCAAGTCATGCCTGACCAACCTGATTTCCTTCTATGATGAGATAACTGGTTCTGCAGATGCGGGGAAAGCAGTGGATATAATATACCTTGACTTTTAACATGGTCTCCCACAGCATTCTTACAAGCAAGCTGAGGAAGTATGGGTTGGATTAATAGACTATAAGGTGGACAGAAAGCTGGCTGGATTGTCAGGCTTAGAGGGTAGTAATCAATGGCTCAGTGTCTGTTTGGTGGCTGGTATCATGTGGAGTGCCCCAGGAGTCAGTCCAGGGACTGGTTTTGTTCAATACTTTCATTAACAATCTGGAAGATGGGATAGACTGCATCCTCAGCAAGTTTGTGGCTACCAACCTGGGAAGTGTAGCAGATAAACTGGAGGGTAGGGCTAGGATTGAGAGTGACTTAGACAAATTGGAAGATTGGGCCAAAAGAAAGAAGACTGTGGCGCTGGTGACATTGGGAGGGCTTTGGCTTCCATGACCACAGCCCACTCTTTGGCGAGAGAGGCAGTGAGCTGCTGGGAAGAGATGGCCTCCACCTCTCTCCCCTGGGGAGGAGGCTCTTCTCAGCCAGACTGGCTGACCTGCTCCACCAGGCTTTAAACTAAGCCTGCTGGGGGATGGGGGGAATACCACCACTGCTGGCCCACTGAACAACCCTTGCAAAGCCAGGAAGCCAAGGCACTTAAGGGAGCCCACCCCTGCCCCAGCCCTGGCACAATCTGTGGGCAAGACAAGCACCAAGAGGACACTTGCCTGCCTGTACAAATGCCAGGAGCTTGGGGAATAAGGAAGAGGAACTCATCCTCCTGCTTAACGCAAATAATTATGACATCATAGGGATAACGGAGATGTGGTGGGACTCCATCCATGACTGGACCACGGATATAGATGGCTATACCCGGTACAGGAGAGATCGAGTAGATAAAAGGGGCAGGGGTGTAGCTCTCTATGTTAAGGAAAGCTACGCATCCCTGAAAGCTGATGTTGGTGACCAGGGTGGACAACTGGAGACCCTCTGGGTTAAAATCCATGGGGAACACGGCACGGGGGACACAACAGTGGGAGTCTACTACAGACCTCACACCCAAAGTGAAGAGCTTGACCAGGAGTTCATCCAGGAACTGACTGAGGCCTCATGCTCCAGGACCATGGTTGTCATGTGTGACTTCAATTACCCAGACATCTTGTGGGAAGATCACTCAGCAAAATCCGAGCGGTTGCAAAGCTTCCTATTGTGCATGGATGATCTCTACCTGACTCAAGAAGTCTACGGACCAACAAGAGGTAAAGCCCTGCTCGACCTGGTAGTGGCTACTGGGGATGACCTAATTGGCGACTTAGTGATCGATGGGAAGCTGGGTGACAGTGACCACAAGCTGATCACCTTCACCATCCGCCATAAAGCTGGCAAGTGGGTCAGCAACATGCAAGTCCTTGACTTCAGGAAAGCTGACTTAGACAAGCTCAGAAGGCTTGTCAGTGAGGCCCTAAGGGACCATGACCCCAGAAGGAGGGGAGTTCAGGAAGAGTGGTTGCTCCTCAAGGAGTGATCCTCAATGCACAAGCTAATTCTATTCCATCTTGAAGGAAAGACAGCAAGAGGGCACAGCAGCCCCCCTGGCTCTCCAGGGACCGAGCAGATCTCCTGAGGCTAAAAAGAAAAGCCTACAAAGGATGGAGGATGGGATTCATCTCCAAGGAGCATTCTGCACTGGTCCGGTCCTGCAAGGAGCAAGCCAGGAAAGCCAAGGCTGCAACTGAACTCCAACTAGCTTCAAGCATCAAGGACAATAAAAAATCCTTTTTCAGATATATGGGAAGCTGGAGGAAAAGCAAGGGCAACATTGGACCCCTGCTAAACCAGATGGGACAACTGACAACTGACGCCCTGGAAAAAGCCAACCTATTAAATGGGTACTTTGCGTCGGTCTTTCATCAGTCCCATGGGACGCCGATGTCTACTATGGGACAGGGCAGTCCGGGTGAGGGAGATCCCCTGTCCTCCATCAATGCTGACCTTATGAAGGAACACCTTGAGAGGCTGGATACCTTCAAGTCAGTCGGCCCTGAAAATCTACACCCCAGGGTACTCAAGGAGCTGGTGAGCATCATAGCCCAGGCCCTGGCATAGATATTTGAAAACTCCTGGTGCTCTGGTGAAGTGCCCGAAGACTGGAAGAAGGCTAATATGGTGCCTATCTTCAAGAAAGGGAGAAAAGTGGATCCGGCAAACTATAGGCCCAGCCTGACTCCTATCCTGGGGAAGATCTTAGAAAAGATTATTAAAGAGGCCATCCTTAATGGACTGGCCGATGCCAACATCCTGAGGGATAGCCAGCATGGGTTTGCTGCAGGTAGGTCTTGCTTGACCAATCTCATTTCCTTTTATAACCAGGTGAACTATCACCTGATCAAGGGAGAAGAGATTGATGTCGTATATCTTGACTTCAAAAAAGCCTTTGATGTGGTATCCCATGATCACCTCTTGGCAAAACTGGCCAATTGTGGCCTTGGGTCCACCACGGTCCACCGCCTGGGAAATTGGCTCCAAGGTCAGACCCAGAGGGTGGTAATTGATGGAAGTCAATCGTCATGGTACCCTGTGACCAGTGGGGTCCCCCAAGGCTCTGTCCTTGGACCCTTATTGTTCAATGTCTTCATTAATGATGTGAACATTGGAGTCAGGAGCAGACTGGCCAAGTTCACTGATGACACCAAACTTTGGGGCAAAGCATCCACACCAGAAGACAGAAGGCTGATCCAGGCTGACCTGAACAGGCTCAGCAAGTGGGTGGACGAGAACCTGATGGTTTGTCAGTGTGTCTGCGCAGAGTACCGCCCCCCGCCAATCCTCTTGGTTCTCACCTGCCATGACTTGAATCTTAATATTAATAGGGAGGAAGGGGGAGTTATTTGAGTGAGTATCCATGGGAAGTACCACACTGGATTGGAGTATAATGAAGGTACTATTATTCAGCTCCTTTCTTTCTATTATTTACAGGAATCCCCTTTGGAGGAGGAAGCAGTCTGACAGACTGATATTGGGGATCCCCCAGGCCTCCTGGCCAATCCCTGTCCACTAACACAATAGGTAAGCGCAAAGTCCCGGTATCTGCCACTAATTATCTCATCAGTTTCTTGTTAGCGGCACCTTTAGGGTTCTCTTGCTGCGTATTTCACCAGATTGGGGCCCACTGCGTGCTAAGGGTCTCCTGTTCCCGACCCCCTTCTCTTTGGGTGCGGGGTGCCGGATCCCTGCCTCCTCAGGGTTAGGTCAGGCGTTCTCTGCTCCCCTTTGCTCCCAAGTACCTTCACCGTCCCCTGGCCTGGAGCCACGGCTTTTCCTGCATTGTGGCTCCGCTTCTCTCTGACTTACCATCACCAGCATGGACTCCAGGTACATTGAGGGGGGAGGGGAGCAGCCAGTTCTGGAATTCCTTTATTGTCCTCGTATGGACCCTTGCATCTAGGATCCAACCTCAGGATCCTTTGTAGCTGCATCCTCCCTGGCACCTCCATGGATTGCAGTGCCCAAGGGCAATTTCTCCTTTTCCTTCTCTCCCTCTTATCCTTCGGGCCCGGGCCTCATTGGTTCTCCATGGGCGATGCCCAGCTCCTCCCCCCGAGTTGTAATTGTCTTCAGCTGTCCACATCCCTCTAGTAACAGAGTCTCAGTCAGGGCCCTGTTATAGTGTTTAACACCGAAAAATGCAAGGTTCTCCACCTTGGGAGGAAAAACATGCAGCATCCTTATAGACTCGGCAGTGTTACACTGGCTAGTACTATGGAAGAAAGAGACTTGGGAGTCATCACTGACCACAAGATGAACATGAGCCTGCAATGCGATGCTGCAGCTAGTAAAGCGACCAAAATTCTGGCTTGCATCCATAGATGCTTCTCAAGCAAATCCCGGGATGTTATTCTCCCCTTGTACTCGGCCTTGGTGAAGCCGCAGCTGGAGTACTGCATCCAGTTTTGGGCTCCACAATTCAAAAAGGATGTGAAGAAGCTTGAGAGAGTCCAGAGAAGAGCCACGTGCATGATCAGAGGTCAGGAAAACAGACCTTATGACGACAGGCTGAGAACCATGGGGCTCTTTAGCCTGGAAAAGCGCAGGCTCAAGGGTGACCTGGTGGCCACCTATAAGTTTATCAGGGGTAATCACCAGGATCTGGGGGAACGTTTGTTCACCAGAGCGCCCCAAGGGATGATGAGGTCAAACAGTCATAAACTACTACGAGACCATTTCAGGCTGGACATAAGGAAGAATTTCTTTACTGTCCAAGCCCCCAAGGTCTGGAACAGCCTGCCATCAGAGATGGTTCAAGCACCTACATTGAACACCTTCAGTAGCAAACTGGATGCTTATCTTGGGATCCTATGACCCCAGCTGACTTCCTGCCCTTTGGGTGGGGGGCTGGACTCGATGATCTTCCAAGGTCCCTTCCAGCCCTAATGTCTATGAATTATATGAAATCTCATGAGGTTCAATAAGGACAACAGCAAAGTCTTTCACTTATGACGGATGAATCCCATGCACAGCTAGAGCCTGGGGACTGACTGCCTAAGAAGCAGCTCTGCAGAAAAGGACCTGGGGATTACAGTGAACCATAAAATGGAAATGAGTCAGCAGCGTGCCCTTGCTGCCAAGAAGACTAACACGTGCCCACATACTGACCTGCATTAGTAGAAGCGTTTCCAATAGATCAAGGGAACTAGTTAGTCTGTTCTATTCTGCACTGGTGAGACTGTATCTGGAGTACTGTGTCCAGTTTTGGGGCCCCCACTGTAGAAAGGATGTGGACAAGTTGGAGAAACTCCATCAGAGATCAGAGAAAATGGTGAGCAGGCTTGGGCATGTGACTTCTGAGGAGAAGTGAACTGGGTTTATTTAGTCTGCAAAAGAGAAGAGTGAGAGGATATTTGATAGCAGCCTTCAGCTACCTGAAGGGTAGTTCCAGACAGAGCTGGATTAACACATAGGCAAACTAGGCACATGCCTAGGGCCCTAAGTGAACAAGGGGCCCAGTTGTGCTTATTTTGCTGCGTCAGTACTGCTACTGCACCACTTTAGTGCCACCTGACTCCATGTCCCTTACAGGGCTGCATTCTTTAGCTCCAAGCCCTGGCAGCGGTGACTGCTGCTGCTGCCCTATGCAAAACCACTAGGTGCATAGTTTGTTTCTCTAGGGCCCACTGGCCCGGGTTCCAAAGAGGATGGAGCTAGACTCTTCTCAGTGGTGACAGATGACAGAACAAGGAGCAGTGGTCTCTGGTTGTATCAAGGGAGGCTTAGGTTGGATATTAAGAAAAACTCTCCCACAAGGGAAGTGGAGAAGCATTGGAACAGGTAACCTAGAGAGGAACTAGTTGTGGAATCTCCATCCTTGGAGGTTTTTAAGGCCTGACTTGACAAAGTCCTGCCTGGAAAGATATAGTTGCGGATGGTCCTGCTTTGAGCAAGTGGCTGGACTAGATGTCCTCATGAGGTCTCTTCCAACCCTAATGTTTTGTGATTCTATGATTCTAAAACCACCTAGGTTCTGCCCTAGGCATCTAAGGCCTATTCAGGGTCTGATCCATACTCCTTCATTTACAGACTTACATAGAGGCAATGTCCTTGCTGGTTCAGAACACAAGTCATTGTGTGTGATTCAATGCAGGAAAGGGGCAAGAATAATGTATCAGGTCAATGGGATAGTATATCCTCAAAGAGAGGATCCTGGTATAAAAAATACCAATACAGCTCTTGAGAGAGGCTATGCACCTTAATGAATTGCTTGAGGTTGTAGAATGAAAAGAGCACTAGAAGACAAAGCATTATGCTATTGTTATAACTGTTAACAGACTCATTTGAAATCCTGCATGGAGAAATGGATAGATTTCAGCCATCAATAATATCACTGGAGGGGAAAATTGAAGGGATATCTACCCAATTAAACAACCTACAGGGCTGGAATTGAGAATCACTGTGGTTTGAATGAGGGAATATGGACTCCAAGGGCCGAACACTAAATCTACTGTATCTTCTGTTTTAACAGAGAGGTGGAAAGCAATATCTGAGCATGTAAGCATGTGTCTTGATGGTTAATTTCATGGCTAATTGTAAAGGAGGTCTCAGCACTGTTTTCTCTTGGGAGGGAGAGTGAGGGTATGGAACAGTTTGAGAATGGTGGCCGCATCACATGAAAGGCAGCAAGAGCAGTGGACTGAAGATCGGATTTGCAGTCAAGATTCTTCAGCTATATTAGGTTCCTGATATACTATATAAAGCATGTTAGTAGATGCATGGATGGATACATATATATCGACTGCAACAAGGAAAACTATGGTTTCTGTTACCAAGAGAGAGAAAATGGAGGCAAACTGGGCTCAGACAGCCAAGAGGAGGGCCAACTAAACTATAGCGTGATAGGTGACCAGAGCCCTTTAAAAGGAGAAGTACCCATTGCTGTGCTACTAGCAATAGTACAAAAGGAGAGTAATCTGGGGAAGTAGCAAGACAACAGCTGCACTGCTAGCTCTGCTGCTGCAGGCTGGTAAGCAAAGTGTGTTAGAGAACACCTCCAGACTGCCCAGGGAGTCACATGACCAGAAGGGGACAGGACTCTGGGACATATAAGTCCAGGCCAGAGCTAGAACAAACAATCTGGTCCAGGATGCTGGAGAGAAAGGAGCTCTGCAGGGAGTTGCTTGCTGATGACAGACTCCGAATCTACTTTACCTGGAGACCACAAGTGAAGGGGCTGGGGGCTAAGAGTGGACTAAGGCTCAAGGCTGGGCAGGAGTTTTTGGTATACATCAAGGGATCTAAAAGTTTAGTTATAGCTGGAGTGCTTATGTTTTTCGTTTAAGTTTTGAATAGCAGTTTGGGTAGGACTAGAAAGTGGTGAGAGGAGGTCCCAGTGGTGCCCAAGGGGCACATGGTGGTCTTGAGCCCTGCCAGAGGGCAGGGGCTTGAATTTATCAAGAGAAAGAAAGGAGTCTGGTAAAGGCAAACCAAGGGTGAAAGACCTGTAACCCACAAGGGGCAGGAACAAGGCCTGGAGCCAAGAGAGGGGCAGAGCTTGGAGCTAGGGGCTCCACAGCCTGGGCAGGTCAGAGATAAGAGTCCAAGAGGGCAACATAAGGGCTGGAGCCTGAGGAGCCAGACCTGGTGTAGTGGGTCTAGGCCAAAGGGACCAGGCACATCATTGGAGGCAGAAGCTGGGAAAGATGAGGCCCCAACAAGGGAGTGGAGGCCTAAGGTGCCCTAGTGATGTGGGACAAGGTTCCCACTTAAGGGATGACTAGCACACCTGTGAGGCATGGCTGTGGCCATAGGGGAGGCTTGGAGGCCATGGTAAACCTTTAAGGTGATGAGCAGCGACACTGGCATTTGTGAAATGAGGTCTTGCTTGGGGACCCTGGGACAGCCTTCTTTTATAAACTCATAATACTATCAAGATGTGGCAGGTGAGCTGAATGGGAGACTGCCTGAAGAAAGCAGAAAGGACAAGGGCTGAGAGGGTACTTTAAGGGAATTATGGCCACCCCCAGGGTAGGACCCTGTTGTACTACCTTTGGGGTATATACCATAGCAGCAGTGTGCCCTGATTGGTATACTCCAACGTGTCCTTCACCCACCTGCTCCCAGTCTCTTGGTCCAAATCTGGAAATGTCCTTCTGAGGCTTTTTGGAGACATCCCCCTGTGGTTACTCTCAAGAGGTGCTTTTCTAATAGGTTTGAATTCAGTAGCTGGGGATATCCCTGGAGCACATAAAAGGGAGCATATTTGTTTTGGAGAGTTTCTGCTTTGACCTGCTACTACCAGAGGGTAAACACATCCTTGGAATTCATCTTCATCTGAGGATGAAGGACAGCAAAAGGGGCCAGTGACTCAGTTGTGTTCCTGTACAACTGAGAGGCCCTTTCCTGTGCCGTTAGGGCTGGAAGGGACATTGGAAGATCATCAAGTCAAGCCCCCCTGCCCCAGGGGCAGGAAGTCAGCTGGGGTCAAATGATCCCAGCAAGATAAACATCTGAATGTCTCTTAAAGGAGCGGGGAGTAGGTGCTTGCACCACCTCTGGTGGCAGTCTGTTCCAGGCGTTGAGGGCTCAGACAGTAAAGAAGTTATTCCTTATGTCCTGCTTGAAACAGTTTTGGAGGAGTTTGTGACTGTTTGACTGTGTCATCCCATGGGGCGCTCTGGTGAACAGGCATTCCCCCAGATCCTTATGTACACCCCTTATATACTTAAAGGTAGCTATCAGGTCCCCCCTGAGCCTGCGCTTTTCAAGGCTGAAGAGTAAGGTCTGTTTTCCTGCCCTCTGATCATGCACGTGGCTCTCTTCTGGGCCCTCTCAAGTTTCTCCACATCCTTTTTAAATTGTGGAGCCCAGAATTGGATGCAGTACTCCAGCTGCAACCTCACCAAGGCTGAGTACAGCGAGAGCATAACATCCTGGGATTTGCTAGAGAAGCATCTATGGATGCAAGCCAGAGAGTTTTGTTTGCTTTACCAGCTGCAACATCACATTGGTTGCTCATATTCATCTTGTGGTCAATCATGACCCCCAAGTCCCTTTTGGCTGTGGTGCCAGCAAGCGTAGCACTGCTGAGCCTATAAGCATGCTGTGGGTTTTTCTTCTCAAGATGGAGCACCTTGCATTTTTTGGTGTTGAACGCCATCATGTTGTCATCCACCCATTCTCTAAGCCTGTCAAGGTCGGCCTGGATCACCATCCTGTCCTTGGGTGAGGACCAAAGTTTGGTGTCATTGATGAACTTGGCCAGTCCACTTCTGACACCAGTGTCCACATCATTAATGAAGATGTTAAAGAGTATAGGCCCAAGGACAGAAACTTGGGGGACCCCACTGGTCACAGGGCACCACGATGATTGACTTCCATCAACTACCACTCTCTGGGTCTGACCTTGGAGCCAATTCCCCAGCCAGCGGGGGACATACATAGACACTATGTATGTGAGTAGGAGCAGGGGAGGATGACACAGCTGACTGAAATGTTTTTAACCAAATAATTTTTTATTTAAAAAATGGGGGTTCCTAGAAAATGAGGGATTGTTTTAGTGAAGGGAGAAAAACTTAATTTTGATTAAAATAATGATGGGTCCTGGGGAGGGGGGGAGGGGGAGGATAAGAAAAAACAAAAAGGCTTATGATTTAAAACAGGGCGGTGATGGTTGTATGAAACCCCAGCATTTATTATATTTCTAACACAAGTCTATGAAAATCCCCTTCAATACCAAAGCAAAATTACAGAGCATATAATGATATAGAGATGGACTTTGTCATACATTATTTCTTATACCGCCATCATTGGGGTACTATATGAGAGCTTTCCAGTAATGATTAATACCTGCCACCTGGAGTTCCCTTTTCATAACTTGAGATCTGTGACTCAAAAAGCTGCCTGTCCGTCTCAGGAAGCCAGTGATGCTGATGCCTGAGTGATCAACATCCTATAGGTGAAGAGAAGACCTCTAGGACTGTCAGCCTGCACCTTCTACTGTGTTTTCCTCCAAACATTTGAAAAGGGCTGTTTGGAGGAAGCCTTCTACTATACCTGCAGCCAGAGTGGGCTCTGCTCTGACCCAAGACCTAGTGGTTAAATCTTTTTCTCAATCTAACGGAGGAATGAAAAATGTATGCACTTCCCCTTTAATTTTTTTAAAGGAGAAATTAATTTTGCCTTTGCCTAAGTACCTGTCACTTTAAATTAATGTCTGTATTAGTGAAAATGACGAAGAAGCTGGGTCATTAGGCAAATTTTAATTAGAGGCTCAGATGTCCTTTACTAATAGGATGCTACATATATTTCACTCTGTTCTCACTTTCCTTCTACAGGAGCTCTTCCCGAGCCCACCCAGAATCCAGAGACTCGTTTCTACCTTGTTCCTTCTCTGTGCATTAACACAGAATTCCTCTAACTCTGTGTCTGTGCCTGGCTGCTGCACAAATCTTTGAAGGAAGGACCAGGTCTGATGGCACCAGTTGTATTCTCCAAATCACCTCAGGGATAGGCCCGAGCAGCTGCAATGTGTCTCAAAACCTTGACTTTAAAAGAGTCTTGTAAGGGACCAGGTCCTAGGCAGTCTTGTCTAGTGGTGAGGCCCCTGAAGGAGGGCAGGAGTCAAACATAGTCCTGTCAGTGGGCAGGAATCAGAGATCAAATTATCAGATCCAAAAGTAAATCCAGAGGAAGAGTTCAAAACACAGACGAGGTGAAAGTTCAAGAGCGAGACACCAAGTTTCCAGATCCAAGATGAATTCCAAGGGCAGAGTCCAAGTCGCAGGCCTAGTCAGGCTCAGGGGGTGGTCAAGTACCAGGTTATTAGATCCAAGGGGAAATCCAGAAAGCCAGACTCCAGCAACAGATCCAAGCAGGGGGAATCAGAAAACAGGAAACCAAGAGTATAGAATCAAAGAGACTTACCAGAGCAGACCTTCGGAAGAACTGCAACCCCAGCTGGGATTCACTGCGGAGGCTGCTTTCTCCAGCAGCCAGGCAGGAGGCTGGAATATTAGCTGGGGTAGGGCTGTCAGCCAAAGCCCCAGGCAGGTGTGGACAACTAAGCTTTTAGCCAAGGCTTGGCTGCCTGCTATAGCCCCTGACAAGTCTGGATTGAATTTATGTCTTCAGAATTAAGTTCAAAATTGCCTGCTTAAAATAGATAGATATGGAAAGAAATTAGTAGTTAAGGTCGGCAGGCAGACCATCTAGTCCTGGCTTGTCCAACATACAGCCTGTGGGCCGCCACGTGGCCCGCCAAGCCGTTTTCTGAGGCCCGAGGTGCTGCGATGGGGAAAGGAAGTAATCACTCTGGGCGGGGGAGGAGCCTGGGGCGGGCAGAACCCTTGCGGCCGCGGTGATGTTTCCCCACCGGAGGGGGAAGGGTGGGCGTTGTTGCTGGACAAAAATATGGCAGCCTTCTGCGCCTGGGCTGCGGCGCTCAAGGTAACTGTCAGGAGGACGTGATGCGGGTTGGGGAGTGGAGCAGAGTGGGCAGCTGGCACTGGGGCCCTTCCTGCCTGGTGTCTGACACCTGTCCTTGTTTATGGGGGAAGAATGGGAGACAGGCCATAGGGTCAGCATCGGCTTGGCCTGGGCACTAGCTACTCTGCATGAGTGAGGTCAGGGCACGCTCACCTTGTCTGAAGGAACCTGGAGCTTGAGCAGGGGACGTGGATTCTGCGCATGCACTTCTCTCTCCCCTTCCCCCGCCCCATCTGGACATATTCTTGGGGCTGCTCCTTGCCCCTGGCATTGTGGGCAGTGATAGGGTGAGGCCACACTAAATAAAACTGCCTGAGTGTCACATATATCAGCATCCCCTGTGCTGAAAAATGGCAACAGGGCTCTTTGAACTAAAGCTCACCCACAGAGATGCTGATACATGTGATCTAGAGTCTGCTGGAGTGCATTTATTTCTGTGCTCCAGCAGACTTGAATAATCAAGTCTGCTCCGATGCACTGGATTTCCAGTGTGTCAGAGCCAGTTCTCTGCATGTCTATAGAAGCCTCCAGTTTCTAGTCAGTAAATACCCTGGGTGGGAACCACATTGTTGACTGTAGGTCAGTATGGGGCTGTAATAAGTAGGGCTGTGCGAAGCTTCGGTTCCTGATTCAATTTGGCAGAGATTCAGCCCAATTCAGTGGCCAAATCTCCAAACCCAAACTGAATCAGAAAACCCTTTAATCTCTCTGAATCAATTTGGAGAGATTTGGAGATTCAGACATAGACACAGCTTTAAATGTTTTTTCTACATACCTCTAGGTAGCAGGGGCTCATGAGTGCTGTGATGCTGGGGTGTATGGAGCGTCCTGCAGACGCGTGGGAGGCTCCCCAGTGTGCTTGGTAGCAGACCTGGAAGTGGACCAGAAGCACTTCCGCTCCACTTCTGGGTTCGCTGGGGAGTGTACTGCCCCCCTTCCCGCTCCACTACCCCCTGGCTTGGCAACTGGTGCCTCCTGAGTCTGGGGTGGTACCCAGGGTCCCGCTGCGGGTGATCACCAAGCTGGAGAGATGTGGGGGGGGGTGGGGTGCCCAGTGCTCTTCCCAGCAGACCCGGAAGTGGACTGGAAGTAGACGGTCCACTTCCGGGTTCACCGCTGAGCACATGAAGGGTCCCCCCCACACTCCTGTGGGATGCTCCATGCACCCCACCATTACAGTATTCATGAGCCGTGCCTACTACCTCAAGGTGTGTAGAAAAAGCATTTAAAGCTATGTCCAAATTGCTGATTCTCCGAATCAGCATCAAATCTTCAGATTCGGATTCAGCTGAATCAAATCAGGGACAGTGATCCAAATCAATGAATCAAATCACTGTCCCTGATTTGGGCCAAATCCAAATCAAGTAGGGACTGCTTTGCAAACCCCTGGTAATAGGGAGCCAGAGGGCTCCTATTCCTTTAAGAGAAGCTGCAGTAAGCTGAGCTAGCTCTGGGCAGGCAGGAAGCCACTACTCAGGCTAACTGCTAATAGACGAGCTGGCAACCATCAGGCAGACTTACAAGTATGCAGGGGGTGGCTGTTCTGGGGAGTAACTTCCCAAGAGAACAGTTGCAGAGCTGCAAACAGGGCAGGTTCATAAGCAACAGAAAGCCCAGAACTGCAGGCAGCTGAGCCAAGCCCCAACAGGGAAAACAGGTTGGCCAGTAATGGTAAGCTACCCTGGCAGAATAGCCAGCCCACAAGCCCCATCAGAGACACCTGTGTGTGGCTGAGAAGAGACCCATGACCAATGAGGGTGGGGTTTGAGAGAGATATAAGCCCAAAGCCTGAACCAGTGAGTCAGTCTGGTTGGGCAGGCTCCTAGGGAAGGGGCTCTGTCCTGAGATGGTCATAGTGCAAGCTTGTGATTATGGGGATTGTGCATAAGGGGCTGAGAGCTTAGAAGGAGCTAAGCACAGGGTGAGAAATGCTTTGCTATGTACCAACATGCCTAGAGTTTTGGGTCACAGTCAGTCAGCTAACTCTTCTGTTATGGTTTATACTGTTGAACTGGGTCAGGACTGAAGGGAAGATGGTGATTCCAGCAGAGGCTGAGGGGTACATGACTACTGGGAGCCTTGCCAGGGCCTGGGTTCAAGGTGCAGACAGGCAGTGACCAGGCAAAAGGTTGCAGCTGAGAACCGAGGCCTAATAGGGCAAGGGCTAGGGCTGGAGCCCAAGAAGCCAGACCTAGTGTAGCAAGTCCAGGCTAAAAAGAGGTCAGCTGGGGGGGTAGAGGCTAGGAAGACTGAGACTTCTACGAGGGAGTGGAAGCTAGAGGTAGCTTGGTGGTTTTGGGGCAAAGTGCTTACTTATGTAATAACTGGTAACAGCTGTGAGGCATGGGTGTGACTCTAGGCAAGGTTGGAGGCCACAAGATTAGCTATGAAGGCTATTAGTGCCATGGGACATGGATAAGCCATGAGCACACCCCTAACATTTGAGAGCTCACTCTGAGTCCCTGGGCAGCCTCCCTTTCTGCCAAAAAGGTTATAACAGTAAGGTGTAGCAGACGAGGGTAAGAGGGAGGATACCCAGAAAGTCAGAGCAAGGCAGGAGTCATGAGGCTATGGCCATCCATGGGTACAGATCCTGCTACAGGAGGGGTATCAGCAGAGCTGTGTGGAGTACAGAAAATAACAGGACTGGAATACCATAGGGGTTGCAAATTAAAATGGGGGCCCTGATCAAGCTGCAGGCAGAGCACCACAGCAGGCAGCACTGTGGGCATTGCTTTATAATCCTTTGTTAGTGTCTCTCAGCCAATTGATCTCACTGGTCACAATCAGGACTTGTTAGACCTCAGGCCCCACCCAAGCCTTCTGAATACCCCATCTCTGCTCTGTGAAGCCATGGGGTGCTATTTAACCAACAGGCCATAGAGCAAAGATGCCAGCCTCTCCTGCCTGTTCAGGTCTCTTGTCTTTCTCCATCTCCCACATGGCCTTCCACATATGGAAGGTCCGCCAAGTCACACAGCACATGTATGTGGAGGGTGTAAGAGCACAGTAATGTGATGCCATGTGTAGCTTTTGTGGCATACTTGTCCCTCTGCCTCTACTCATTTTCCATGCTCTGATGGAGCAGGGGAACATTGTCCTGTTGGCTCACAATTTCCTGTCTCCTGGTGGGGATCAGCATGGGTCAATCAGAGCTCATTAAACCTAATTGAGCAGCTTTGGAAGCAGTGCGTGGAGAGCCAGGGTGGATGTGACCAGTGTGTCATTATCCGGCAGAAATCAGCATGGAGAACCCTCTATTTCTTTCAAAAGGGAGTGACGAGCCTCCTGGAGGATAAATGTTTAGGGTCAGTAGAGATATGGACCCTATCCAGTACTCTTGTCTCATTCCCCGTGTGTATCTTATCAGGAAGGAGGCTCTGGTCAGAAGGGTCCCCAAAGACTGCGGGGTCACTTTCCTGGACCGTGTACATTCCCATCTGTAGGCAGAGTATCACTGGGTGGTGTCCACTGGCTCCTTGGACTCATCTGATGGCCAGTGCTGCCATCTGGTGTTCTCTGCTCAGTGTCCCACCTTGGCATACAAGTTGTCAACCTTTTGACCGTCACTCCCCTTCCCTGTTTTGTTATAATTTGTCCCAAGTAATTAGTTGTTAACTTTTCAGTAGCCTCCCTGTTTAAGGGAGGCTAATAGTTTACCTGGTGAGCCTAGGGCCATGATTCTGCAAGGCGGCTAATATGCCTGTCTCGCTCCCTGACTTGTAGACATGCTTTCTCAGAGGGGTGAACCTGATGTTGCCAATACAATGGAGGCTTATGGTATATGTCTGTGCCACAGCAGCAGGTGCTCAGTTATGTTGCTGAGAAAATAGGCCTCATCCACCCACTTCTGCTATGTGTGCATCAAATGAGGTGGCAAGGGCACCCTCAGGTCTGTACTCAAGACTGAGATTTACAGTTTGCTAAAGAGTAGTGGTTTGGGCAACCCTCAGGACATCTTGACTGTCTCCTAGGGTTCATGACTACAATACAGGGTTGCCAACTCAAGAAAAAATGTTTTACTGACAAATTACAAACATTTTACTGACAACCAAATATTTTTATTGACACATGTTTTGCATAATTTAAATGTAACCCTTCTACCAGGCTGTGGGTGGCAGTATCAAGGGTCAAGTTTAAGTTTAGGGGTTTAACACTAATATTTCAAATCTAGCTTGAGTTCCCAGCCAGAAACCTGGAAAAATAAAATTTAACTTGGTGTTCTAAAATGAACAAATTTTCCCACGTGCAAGCATCATTCAACTGAAACATTGTTTATTACGCTGGGGGGAAGGGATAAAAATACCGCCATAGAGAAACCTTAACCATTAAATATTAAGTGAAACCTAAATGATTTATATTTTTCAGTCACTAAGAAACCACTCCAAAGGAGCTACCAGTTAGCCCCGTTGATCTTGGCATGGACCCCTGCTCGGCCTCACAGCTCCATCCTGAATGCACTACCCCACTCCATGTCCTGCCCAGTGCCTCAAGACTTCCCAGGGCCACACAGCCCTGCCTACCTTCAAGGCTATTGCAGGCAAGTGATGCAGTGGGGTGGGGGAAGGGGCTACAGAAGCTCCCGTGGGTCACAGAGTCCTGTCCTGGCAGAGAGCATCCTGAAGGGTGCCAAGTTGCATTCCTGCTCAGACATAATATGGTCCTGCTCTTCTCTGCTCTGTCTGTCCATTCAATACTTGCATTCAGTCTCATTCCAATTGCAGATCTTCAGTCAAGTTCCAGATTTATTAGTTTTTAATACACAGCTCAATTTTGTTTTAAGGACTTTGTAGACAATTATTTTTAGCTTTTTATGGACAGTTGGCCACCCTGGTACAATGGGAGCGGGTGGGAGGGGCTTATTTCCTCAGCAGTGTAACCAAGTGCTGGGTTGTCACAATGGAGTGGTTCCCACAGAGTTCCCCACTGTTAGCACTGTCACTGGTGCCAGGGGGTGGTAATGGGTGGAGTCCAGCAGAAGTACTACTTATGGTATGTTGGGCTGCTCCAGCAGCTCTGAGCTATCATCTCTACTAGGGCATAGGCAGCAAGAGTCTCTCGTCAACACTATTGACAGCATTAGGTACAAGAGTTTACAAGCTTCTGTGATGCAGGCTTCAAAAGTGCTCATGGCCAGGCAGAAGCTCCATCTGGGCATTCTTTTTGACCTTTAGGGAGTATGAGGAACATTTATTGCTGTGCTTGTGGGGGCACCACAAGTTGACTATCCTTTGGTTGCTATAGTCAAAAAAGTATCTGTGTATTGAAAGCACAGGCTTCCAGCTCCCCCTTCAAGCAGCCCCTTCTCCACAAGCCTGGAACTGATGCTGCAAGGCTTCTAGCCCATCACTTGTCCATTAGCTTTCATCCAGTGTCAGATAGTGGAGCTTCATTATGGGTGTGTAGCTTCCTTGGTGCTAGAACCAGATTCAGCTAGAGTATTGTTCCTTTTACACCTCAGAACCGAGCATCCTGGTGGTACAGGAGCCAGTGTGTGGGTCTATTTCACATAGAAGCAAGGGCTTGGGGATGCTAGATACCTTGCCATGATACAGAAATTCTGGGGGAGTGGGAACATAAGTGGTGCCTGGTACTGGCAAGAGGCCATGTGGCTCCCACTGGCCTGAGCTGATCTGATTCTCCTTTTGCTTCCAACAGTTTTACAGTAGGGTAAATCCATTCATTCCCAGTGTATACCTGCCTAAGCAAATGTGAGTGTGAACTCCTTTTGACAGTGCAGTGGTGTGCAGATATGGCTGCTAATTGTGTACTACTCATACTCTATTTTCTGGAGCTTGCTACACACTGGCTGGGAAGAACCTGGCCTGTGGGTGCTGGTTTATGCAATCTCCTTAATCCAGCATCTGGGATTCTGAGTCCTGCTAATACCATACAAATCCCATCTTGCTCAAAAGCTAAAAACATAAACCTCAGCCCAAACACACTGGTGGGGGGATAGTGAAAATCTGGGCCCATTCACAGGTTTAACATTAATTAACAGCATCCATTAGAAAATACTACATAGCCAAGTGCTGCATTATAACATAGAAATGGCAAAACCAGAGGCCTTCACAGAAATCAGGCACAAGCTCCTTGTTGGTGCCTGCATCCTGAAGTTGAGATGTTCAGCAGGCACTGTCTTGACACATCTCAGAGCCTTCCCTCCGCAAATGGAATGAGGAAGGCTGCTACTGCCAACCGAAAGCAGAAATGCCTGAAAAAGCGAATTACCGAGCATTAACCTGGAACTAAATGATGCAATGCTATTTTTAAAACCTGTGTATGTTAACCAGGAGAGTAACTAAGGGGAAGTGGTGGGATAGTATGGATCCAGGTGGGATGCAATGGTAGAGTTGCACTCCCCTTTGATTCCTACTCCACCCAAACATTACAATCAACTGCCTGAGAGGGACAGCAGCATTTCTACTCAGAGTGCTGAAAGGGTCAATTGACTTAATGACTTATTAAAATCTATATGATTCCTGTTAATCTCTCTTCACTCCCTAGATGTTAAGGAAGCTCTCTTCTTTTTAATGGTCTTGTTGTTCCATTAATCAAGCTATCCTTTCTTCTGCAGTTTTTCTGTCTGATAGCCATTCCTGGAAATATCTCTCTTTTATATCACAGCCCTGCAGACTATTTTTAGTTTTCGCTAAAAATCTTAACGCAGATGTGGTAATTTTAACTCAGGTATACATTAACTTAGGTGTGGAAATGAGTAACAGTGAGGTGTTGGATGTGCTGTCAAGATGCTGAAAAAGGCTAGATTTTGTGTTATGAATCTGAATAGGATGTACACTTAATTATAATGACTACAGGACTAATAAAACAGTGTCTTTTGACTATTTTGCCTAGTTTTTATGAAGTTAATATATAATCTAGGCAATTTAGTATACATTTCAATAAAGTTGTATTTAGTCTTGTTTTAATCTTTAACTAATAATATAGCTGTAAGCCTTTAGTATCCCTAGCATATTAGTAAATATTCTAGGCTCCTCTTTAACTGGAGAAAAGTATCTGTTGTATTGATGCATGCAGGTGTTGCGGTGGATGTAGTCTTTCTGGACTTTAGGAAGGCCTTTGACACTGTCTCTCACTTCATTCTTGTTTTAAAAATTAGGAGATTGTGGTGTTGATGTCTACACAGTCAGATGAGTTGCCAATTGGCTGGAGGGCCGCACCCAGAGAGTGGTGGTGGACGGGTCATTTTTGACCTGGATGGATGTAGGCAGTGGGGTTCCCCAGGGCTCGGTCTTTGGGCCAGCACTGTTCAACATCTTCATCAGCGACTTGAACAAGGGAGGGAAAAGCACCTTGTTCAAATTCACAGATGACACTAACTTGTGGGGAGAAGTGGTCATGCTAGAAGGGAGGAACAGGCTGCAATTGGATCTGGACAGGTTACAGGGGTGGGCGGATGAGAGCAAGATGGGATTTAATACTGACAAATGCAGGGTACTGCACCTAGGGAGAAAGAACCAGCAGCATACCTACAAGCTGGGGAACTCCCTTCTTGTCAGCACTGAGGCAGAAAAGGATCTTGGAGTCATTATAGACTCCAAGATGAACATGGGCCACCAATGTGGGGTTGCAGTCAGGAAGGCTAAGGGCACCTTGTCGTGCATCCACACATGCATCATGAGCAGGTCCAAGGAGGTGATCTTCCCCCTCTATATGACATTGGTCAGGCCGCAGCTGAAGTACTGCGTCTAGTTCTGGGCACCACACTTCAGGAGGGATGTGGAAAATATTGAGAGGGTCCAGAGGAGGGCCACTCGCATGATCAGGGGTCAGCAGGGCAGGCCCTACAAGGAGAGGCTACGGGACGTGAACATGTTCAGCCTCTGCAAAAGGGGATCTGGTGGCCTTCTATAAACTGGCCAAGGGAGACCAGCAGGCAATGGGAGAGCCCCTGTTCCCCTGAGCACTATTGGGAATAACAAGGAATAATGGCCATAAGTTGATGGAGCGTCGATTCAGACTAGACATCAGGAAGCACTACTTCACAAGCACCAACTCCTGCTGGTCTCCCAGACACTGTGCTGTTGTCAGTAGTCTAGCTGCAGCCATTGCTACATAAGGAGAACTGCTTTGACCTGTATTTTGTTCTGTATGAAAAACTGATCTCTCTAGTTCATGGCTGAATTCAGAAAAAAAGAGTAGTTTGGGACCAACCTGAAACACCCTTTTGGTTGTTTTTTCTTTTACTTTTACTGAGAAACAAACACTGGGGGAAAAAAAATCACTTAAACTCTAACGATACTTGTCACTTTAAAAAAAAAAATCAAACGTTGGTAGACTTCTAAATAAGACATAGATTTAAACAGAGAAATCTGAGAGTTCTGTTTTGAAAATGCCTCCCAAAAGCATATATAGGGTTTTGCCACATTCTTTTTTCCACTGAAGCGCATCCAATGAATTTGATGCAAACAAAAAAATTGTTTGACCTGGAACTGAGAGAGGGCAGGGTAGAGCTGCATCTTAGAAACTAACTAGTGCAGAGAGGCAGGAGCTTTCATAGGTAACAACCTACTTTATCACATGCAAGCCACCTCTCTGACCTCAAGCTGTACTCAACTTCTGATTTCTCCCCATTCCTTTTCACATGCTACATCCCTGTTGCTCTAAGTTTTTCTTTCTTAACCATATTGGGGATTCTGTGTCTAGACCTGTAAGAAGCACAATCCAAGAAGAAATACTAAGAAGCTGAAAAGAGACTTTCCTGTTGAAAGAACTATGAAAAGCAGGGCCACCAAACCAGATTAGTAGAGGTTGCAGTTCATGATTGAAATGCACTGGCAGGGGTTGGAATGGCAGAGGGAGAGCAGCAGTTCACCCCATGTGGCATTAGTAGACCAGCTGGAGAAGGCTAGTTTGGAGCAGCTAGTGGGGAGGGACTCCAGGGTAAGACTGAAGCTAATGAGCTGGTGTCTTCATCTGCTTGGTGCAAACCAGGATCTTGCAAACCTCAATTAAGCCAGCACTGGGAGAGACAAAGTATGGAGGGGGGTTTTGCCCTTGGGAGTCATGCCCCTGCCTGGTGCACACAGGCTGAAGATCATGGCTCTGCCCCAGCTCCAGACCACGCTGTCCCCGCCACAAGATCCCAGTCTGGCTGTGGAGCATCTCCGCACCCTGCCACACAGCCTTCTGGCAGGGGTGGTACTAGGGAAGCTTGGAGGGGCTATAGCCACCTCAAAATTTTCTGTAGCCACCCTTCCCAGCACACAGATGTCAGCAGCTGAGCCTGCTCCACTCCCGCCTGCAACACAGCCCTCTCACCAAGAAGAGGCTGGTACTGCTGCTACCTGCCAGCACTGCTGGGGCTGGTTTCCACAGAAACCCCGGTCTTGCGCTATCACAGCGCAGCTGGTGCTGGGGTCTCCATGGAAAGCTGCCCCAGCCACGTGGGCAGGGGCTGCGGGGAAATGGAGTCCACCGCTGGCCAGATTTGGCCTGTGGTCCAGGCTTTGCCCACTCCTCGTCTCGGTGCATGACTGGGGAATCCTAAGTATGACTACAATATAGATATTGACAGATGAGACAGAGAAAGGAAGTCAAAGTGCAGAGCAGCATAGAGCCTTGTTACATGGCAGGTCAGTGGCAAGGGCAAGAGGAAAAAACAGGTCTCCCAGCTCTCAGCCCAGCTCCCCTCCACCCCACAAGACCACCTTTTCTCTCTCAGTTGCTGGGCATTTGGGATCCCTAAAGGGTTTATTTTCTAGTACATCTACTGCTTTTGAATTTAAGCTGCTATTTAGTGCAGCATAGCAACCACTATAAAGCCCTGGGTGGCCCTTGATCTGTTACAATGCCATCTAGTTGATGGACTGACTGATTTTGTTTTTATTTATGGCTTATTACAATGCTATTGTGAAAGTTCTGTGAGTTGCCTTGAGAGCTTTGGCGGAGGCAAGGGAGGGGTTTCAGAGGATGATGCATTATTAATGATTATTTACTAAGACCTTCTCCAGGCAGCAGGGTTAAGAAATCCATAATCAGATTTCATTTGTTAAATGACTGAGAAATAAATAAATAAAGCCCCAACAGATGCAGCACTAAACTGGATGTAGCATCCCTGGTCTGGCTGTAAATCCAAATGCCAGACCAGCATAATAAAAGGGCTGGAAGAGTCAATCCATTCCCTGAGTGAACTGCTGCCTCCTACTTATGTATGCCAGTCAGAAAAGAGAAGCATGTCTGGAATATAGCCAAAAAACTCCTCTCCCTGCACATCTTGCAGATCTAGACAGAGGAAAGGGAAGGAGAGGGGAACAGGTTCTTATTTCCCATTCTTTTGCTAAAGATTTGGGTCCAATCTGAGGTTTTTGGGTCCCCTTCCCAGGCCCTCTGTCATACAGCCACCCCACACATACATGCATATGCTCTCTTGACTAATAATTCACCAAAGAGATCCTTTCCTCTACCTGCATGCTACAGACCCTCTGCCCCAACACTATGTAATTCACAGATTTGGCTTTGCCATGGTTCTAGAGACAATGCAGTGCAAACAGAGGAGGACAGAGCTACCACAGCTATTCCAGTCTCGTTGGAAGTGCATCTCCATGATCTCCTATTGGCTGAGGTCATGGAGATGCACCATACTGGGGTGACTCCCCACTCAGATGCTATACGTTTTGGGATGCTGGGAGTTCAGCATTCTCAGGTAAAGTGGGGGTCGCGGGAGGGGGAAAAAGATGTCCTCTGCCAAGTTGGTTCTCCACACAACAATCATTTCTTCCTCACTTGCAAAAACACTTCAGCGGGATTGGAGTGGAAGGCCTAGAATTTCACTGGGCAGAGGGGTAAGGAAGGAGAAGACCCTAATGACTCTGAAAGAACCAGAGGGGGTCCCCAACCCAAAAAGGTAGGCTCTGAAGCAAGCTCCTTCTACTACTGTGCAGCAGAAGTAGAAATTTTCAAAGCAATTCATTGCATAGCCAATTCTCCTTTCAATATTATTACGGGTGTGGGGGTCAAATTCCCTAGCTGGGTTTGGAAATTTCAGCTCAGAGTTTTAAGGACTATTAGCTGTTTCATCACAGCATGAATACAAGGCAAAACATCACACACAACTTTAGCTTCCATCCTGAGCTAAACTGCCTATGCAAGAGAGCAGGTAGGGCTGTTAAGCCAAGTTATGGCACAGGTCTTAGTCAATGCCACCCCACCTCAGTCTGCTTGGTACAGATGTGCAAGTGATAAGAGAACAAATGCAACAAATGACAGCTCACACGAATGACCCACTCCAGGAAGGTCCTGATCAAAGAGCACAAACATGTACAAAGCTAGGTGTAAATCCTCCATTTCAGGAAGGATTTTTAGGCTTAAAGGCCAGTTTTGTTTTGGTTTTTGTTTTGGTTTTTTGTTCCAGGATTTGGAATGAAATCAGAAAAAGCAGAGTTAAAATTTAAAATGTCATTTTGAACCATTCAGTTTTATTTGTTTGGGTGTTTTCTAATCAAATTTTCACCTGGAAGCCTGTTGAGGAGCTGGGAGCGTAGGAGATGGGACTTTCAGCTGGCCCAGGAGCCTGGAAGCCAGGAGCCGCCACTTCAAGCCAGCTCTGGAGCACTGGAATTCTGGGCTCCCCAGACTGCCAAGGAGCTTGGGAGGTGACTTGCAGGTGCCCCCTGAAAATAAGCTGGGGGGAGCGCTTTGTCAGAGCTTGATCTGCAGTTCGTCAAGCTCTGTCAACATCAAACCATCTCTGCATCACTGTAACACTCTGTCTGGTGCCCCCACAGTTTATTCCAGGTGGGCATGGAACCGTATTCCAGAATCTTGTCATCCCAGAGGCTACAGGACTTAAGTTTGGATCCTCCGTGCCCTTTGTTTCACAGAACTACTTACCCATTGAGTTTGTCTTTTTCATAAGTAGTTCCAGATCACAAACAGTATCTTTGGTGTGTCAAGTACATATAACTGTCCTGCCCAACACCTCAGTTGTCACCAGTAGAGTGATTTGCTCTCCACAGTTCTTTGCTGGATAGCTTGACCACAGAGTAATGATTTGGACCTGGCCTCCATCATGGTTTGCTTGTTGCGCTTCCATATGAGGAAACAGGTCATCATATCCCAAATGTGGAAGTAGCTCTTGCAGGACAGATTGTAGCCCTGGTGAAAAATCTCAGATGGAACATTTTTTTGTTATGTCCAAAGCACCTGTTCCCCTTGGAAGGTGTCTATGTCAACTGAATTTCATTTTGGAAACAAATAAATGTACTGAAATGAGGTGTTTTGATAATGTCAAAGTGTTCTGTTTAGACATTTTTGGAGTGTAACATTTCAATGTTTAGTTTCAAAATGAATATTCATGTTGATGTTTGTTTTCTTTTCAAATAAATACAAAATAAAATGTGTCAGAAGCTCCAGGAAATGTTTTGAATGGCCCAAGATGGGAATTTTTCCTCCAGAAATTTGGCTTCAAAAAAGATCAAAATAATTGAATTTCCCATGAAACAGAAATTCTAGCTTCCATCCGTCTCCATGAAGACATGATCAGAAACCAACACAGAAATACGCATGCACCACAAGCTGTTAGATGGCATGGATTTTAATCACCTCTGAGTTCGATTTAAACAATAGGGCACACCTGTGGAGCTAAATTAACTATTCCCCAATTCCCATCCCATAGGAACAAGTCATGGCATTGGTGAAACAACATGTCTTAACACAAAGAGGCTGGGAAAACATGGATGGGTAGAGAAAAGGGAGCAGCAAAAAATTTATAAAGCAGATTATGCAAAGGAACTACCCGTCCTTCTCTCCCTTCCTCCTCATCTTGTGCAAATTACCCTATTATTCTGCTCCCTTAGGATGCCTGATTGTCCTTATTTCTTCTTTTGAGCTAAAGTCATCCATGCATTAAATTAGTTCTCTGTCTAGAAATAGCTTGATTGCCTTCTCCAAGCTGCAGTTAATGTGAGGTTCCCAGAGAGTTTCAAAAATAAAAATAGGGAGAAAAAGAAAGGAAGGGGGCAGGGTGCTAAGGGAAAAGTGTGTGTGGGGGGGGTGGAATTGGGGTTCTAGTTCCTGCAGAAAATTGATCCTCCCCAAAGCTCCCCTGCAAGAGAAGTACTTCCAAGTACAGAATTCAGAGGAGCAGAGTAGTGCTGGATTTTGGCAGAGGAAGCAGACTGTGCTGACTGTGGTTCTGTGTGATTACACAGGTGCCAACTGAAACAAGTGTACTTTCACTGCTGATCCCTTCATGCTACCAGAAGTTACAGCAAGAGCTAGTTCTGAGATGGAAAAAATGGGACAACTCCCCACCTGCCTGCAATAGCTAAGAAGCTTTGGCATACTTCATATTTCTCAGCTCTTTTTGTGCCTTTGTTCTCTTCTGCATAAATTCTAATGGGGAAAGGGAATAGGCTGTAATGGTACATGTCATTTTTGTATTGCAGAAGGACCTAGGAGCCCATTGTCCTGGGCACTGCACAAACATGAACTGGCAAATCACCCTCTCCCACAAAGAGCTCACATTCTTGCAGATGAAATGGAACAGGTGGCTACAAACAGACAGCTAGGGGCATTGGTGATGCATAGGGGGTGCACAAGGATCCATGTGCACCCCTGAGATTGGCGGTGAAACCCCTGGAAGAAGCAGTGCCTGGGGGAGGAGCTGCTGCCTGAGCTTACCTCCAGGAAGTGTCCCGTACTGTTCCCAGTGCCTCCGCTGCCCTCTGCATCCAGCTCATTGCCTAGCTCCTCTCTGGGAAGCCGTAGCCCAGCTCCTCTTCAGGCAGGTACTGCATTAATAAGTTAGTGTGTGGCATGGTTTTAAAACATGTGTGCCCGCGCATGCGCAGAGCTTGGAGGGAACCTTGATGTTCATATGTGCCTAACTGATAGGACCCACCTTTAAGCACCTGGGACATTACCTAGAGGCCATATATGTCCTATTTGCTCCCATTTTGGCCTTCCAAGTTGCTACTGTGATACCTCTCCTGCCATGCCTTGGGGGTAAAAATCTTACTTTCTGACCAGAACTAGAAAGAAAAACTTTGGGCGTAGTCTGGCCAACTTATTAAGGAAGGCTTTAAACTAGGTTCCATGGGGAATGTTGAACAAAACTCTCTAGCAACAAAGCAAACAATACAGAGAGGAAAGGACTGAAAGAAGCAGCTCAACTCTAGGGAAATGCTAGAGACCCACAGGGCATCAACAAGTGGTGCAAAAGGAAAGCACATAGTTTAAAATGTGAAATACCTCCAATGTATATATAGAAATGTGAGCAGTATGAGCAGTAAACTAGATGAGCTGGAAGCTGCAGCATATGTAAAGGACTATGACCTGATTGGTATCACAGAGACGCAGTGGGACAGATCTTATGACTAGAATGTCAACTCTGAGGGTTACACTTTTTTTTGGAAGGAAAGGGTTGGGAGAAGAGTTGATGGTGTTGTTTTGTATGTTAAAAACATGTTTTTGGAAGCATCTGGAGGAGGAAAGGCTGATCACAAGCAGCCAGTGTGGATTTAATAAGAATAAATCATGTTAAAAAACCCTGATATCCTTCTTTGACATGCGAAGTATTTGACTGGACTAAGGAAATGCTGTGGATATAGTGTATCTGGATTTCAGCAAGGCTTTTGACAAGGTTCCACATGACCTTCTCATAAACAAGTTGGTGAGATACGGGCTAGACAGAACTACTATTAGGTGGATAGCCATAAGCAAAAGGTAATTATAAATAGATCCATGTTGGGATGGCAGGTTTCAAATAGAGTCCCACAGGAATCTGTCCTGGGATTGATGCTGTTTTAATGTGCCCATTAATGATTTGGGTGCAGGAATTAAAGGGACAAGATATCTGGAAAAACTTCTTTATTAGTAGAACAGTGAGACAGTAGAAATGATCGTCTAGAAAAGCTAGGGCCTCTTCATCATTGGAGGTGTTCAAGAAGTTGGATAGGCATTGCTCAGGGATGATCTAGGCATCGCTCTGCCTATATTCTACTATGGTTTTCCCTATACTTCTGGATTTTGCTGGTTACATGGGGCTGGGAGAGAATTTTTCCCCTCCTGCTACTACAGGTTATTTTTTTGCCTTCCTCAGAGACATTGGGTATTGACTACAGCCAAGGTTGAGGATTTTGCCCAGGGTGTGCCATGCTCCTGCTGGGACTTAAACCTAAAAGTTCCTGGCTAGAGGCTCTTGCTGCCTGCAGCACAGTTCCTATAGCAGGTGCTGCATATGGCACAGTCTGACCAGGGTATGCATTGCATCTGTGCAGTGTAGCATGTGCTCTGGCCAGTCTGGGGTCCATGCTACACATCCCCAGCTGGCCTGTTCTTTACACAGTGCCCATTCCAACCTCTCTGGGATCTAAGTCACATACACTGTGTGTCTCAGACTGGCTGGACCAGCATGGGATCCAGTATACTGTGGGGTGGAGGAGGGGAAGGAGGCAACGCACTATCTGACCTACACACTGGCTCTGTTTCATTCAGTCATTCATCTTCCCTGTGGGGCAGAATGAGTTTGACACCCTTGAGTGAGAGAATGGATTTGTTATACAATGGTTTGGATAGAGAGGGTCCTGCCTCAAGCAGGGGGTTGGAGTGGATGGCCATTGGAGGTCCCTTTTAGCCCCACTATCCTAATGATTCTGTGATTGCCAGGCAGCAGGAGAGAGACCCTTTAGCTCTGACCCTTCTTAGATGCAAGCACCTCTGGTGCTTCCTAGTTTAAGCTTCTTGTTCTTTCCATCTTCTGGCTTTTAGTTGCCTGTTAATCACCCACAGCTGAGCTACTCCAGAACTGTCTGGCTTCCTTAAAGGGCCAGATCTCCCTGTTACTGTGAACCTATAAGCAAAATATCAGGCAGGGAGAGGAGGAACATCCTGACATCCATACGTATAGGTATCTGCATTTTCACTGCTACTTAAACCTTAAACCAGATACCAGATCCTGTTTCTTCTGATATTGCTTTCCCTTGGACCAGAATGGGGGTCGTGCTGTAAATGATGCTGTCTTTGTTATCTACTTGCAGGCAGAGGGAATGAAAGCAATATCCCAGTACTTGCTGAATCAACAGAGTGACTTTTTTACCCTGAGTTTGGCTGTGTTCTCAGAGAGCACAAAGTGAGAAGGGGAGAGAAAATAAGGAGAGAGAAAGATATTATGAGCAGAGTACAGATTGAAGAAAGGAAGAGTATGTGGGTAAGAGATTTTCCCAAGGGGGACCCTCAGCCTACCAGGTGCATGTACATACTACACACTGAATTCAATGAGAACTGCAGCTGATGGGCTAGCCAGGCCCAGGGAGACTAGAGTATGAGCAACCCTGCTCTGCTCTGCTCTTATTGACCCTGTAACTAGAAAAGCTTTCTGTTGGCTCCTTTGGGGAAATCACGGCTTCCTACAGACCCTGGTAATATCTAGGACTTAGAATCATAGAAAATGAGGGTTAGAAGGGAGGTCATTTTTCCAACCCCCTGCTCAAAGCAGGACCATCCCCAGCTAGATTACCTTAGACAAGGCTTTGTCTAGCTGGGTCTTAAAACCCTCCAAGGACAGAAATTCTAAACCTCCCGGGGATTCCCGCTCAGCTGGGGGCAACCAGGAGCTATTCTACCGGGGGTGGGCAGCTAGCAGCAAGTCTCACCAGTAGCTCCCCAGTCCTGGTGCTGCTCAGCTCCACACTCCTGTGGGGAGCCAGAAGCCCCACAGTGCCTAGATGTGAGGTCAGAGAGGGACCTGCACCCCACACTGATTGGCTGCCGGCTTTGATTGAAGAGCTAGGGTTGGGAGCTGCCTGCAGCCAGAGCAGGGGGACATTGTCCTGTCTGGGCTCTGCACTCAGAGCCTGCCCTGGCGGCAGACAGTTCCCAGGGGAGGGGATTGCTCGCCCGCTCCCAGTTTGCCATCTACACATCAGCTCGGCTAATGTGCAGCTACTACCATGTGGTTAATTTACTACCTGCATTTGCAGGTAGCAAATTAACCTTGCAGTCGACTAACTGATTGCACAGTAAATGTCTGCACACATAGATGATGATGCTTTACTGTGCAGTCAACTAGTCAATTGCATGGTAAAGCATCTCATGTAGACATGCCCAGTGAAACCCACTTGTAGATTGGGAGTGATCCCATGGCCAGGATAATGGCAAAACCTAGGTTGTTTGAGGAGAAATATGGGAAACTCCAAGATGATCTCTCATGAGCAAGGACTGATTGTGATGAGAATAGAGGGTTTGGTTATAGCTGGTGAGAACACTTCAGGGGAGAATGACTATGAATGGATCCTCCTCAAGAGCAGAGACCTCACAGGACCTTTCTCATCCCCTGGTAATAAGATCCTACAGCACTATAATGAAGTGACTAGCACAATGCAGAGCACAGAGCTACTATTGTTGAGTAGAGCAGAGCTTCTAACAGGAACAGTCCAGCATGGGAACAGCATTACCTTCCTAGCTGTCCACCATGGACAGCTGTAACACACTTATCTGTGTTCCTTTAGTGGTTGGTCCGAGCCTGCCGCTTAGCCTGAGTTAAAAGAGATTAGAGCTGTATCTAGCAAAGGGAAATGGGAATCCCCCAATTTGCTTCAAAGGGCATAAACTGAGAGCCTTGTTTCTGTAGGTCACATAAGAGGGTGTAGAAGAATAATGAAAATTCCAGGTTTGTCTTTACCAGGGGCATGGAACTGAGCCCCTTCATGCCATAAGCTGCATCTGGGCATGATGCCAGTAGACAACAGTTTCCCACTCCCTTGCCCAGCAAATAGTATGAAGGAGCTGCATCCTGAATAGAAGAACAAATAAGCACTTCCTTTGCATCCTTCCATCTTTCAGGCTGAATTATCAATGGAGCTTTACACTTCACATAAATAGCTATTATGGGCTGAGCCATTTTAACAGAATAAATCAACCCCCTGCCCCAAGGCAGTGCCCCCTCCCATGGTAACCCATGGTGACTGAGTGTTTGTTGTGTTACCTACAAGTGTAAGTTCATGTTTCCTGCTCTTATTAATTTATAGTCCTCCTCCCTTGTTCCCTTGTTCCAGCGCACACATTGTACTTGGCTTCTCAGTCCAAACGAGGGTGGGATGGGGAGGTTCAAAGGGAAATTTTCCATTTTCAATTGGTTTTATATCTTTTTAATTTCATCCCATCTTCCCCCCGCTGGTAGACTCTCAGGCAGGACAAGTATAAACTTCACCACACAGAAGGTACCTCTGCCACCCCTCTTCTTATTCCTTCATACATTCGGTATCTGGAAGACCTGATATAAAAAGTTGTTGAGTGCTTGCAACCCCATTAACTTGGGTAGGATCTACAGTTGCCAGGCATCTTTTTAAATGTGGTTGATCTGTTTCATCTGTCTCCTACTGTGAAAACTCTAAGATCCCTCTAATCACTTCCATTTTCCTTCTCCAACACATTTCCGTTGCACGTATTTTTCAGAGCAAATGCCCAGAACTGAACCTAGTATTCAAGAGGCACCATCAATTTCATATAATGGCCTTGTATTATTTTCCTGTATTATTTTCTGTCCACTCCATAATATCTTCCTGATGTTGTTCTTTTTTTAACACTGCTGACCATTGAACAGGTGCCTGCACTGAACTGTCCACAATGGCACCAAGAGCTTTTTCCTGAGCTTTGGCAGCTACTTCAGAATACATCAGAATAGCTTCAATTATTCCTCCCAGCCTGCATTACCCTGCACTTTTCTGTATGGAATCGCATCTGCCATTGTCTACCTAATCACTCATTTTATGTAGGTTCCTCTGAAGTTCCTAGCACTCCCCCATAGCTTTTATGAGCCAACTGTTAATAATTTAGTGCCATCAACAAATTGCTGATGACATTAAAGGAATAAAGGAATATTGCTGTTCATCTCCTTTCTTAGACCATTAGTCACACCAAATAGACTAATACCATTGCTCCAAACCTTCCTTGATCATCCAACTGGAAGGGGCTTTAGGAGCATGGCCTTAGCCTATCCCATGTCAAATGTAAGTGGGGGCAACCTCAGAACTCTTGGCTGGGCCTTTGCATGTTGTTTGTGACTGCATCTGTTTCAGAGAGAGACTGAGTGGGATGATGGATTGTCTTTAGGATTATTTTAACCTGTATACACTGCCTTATTGCTGGGCTTGGGCACATTTGGAGTAGAGGCAAAGGGAAGGGACTCGTTTCCTCAGTGGTGGTCCTGGGTTCATCAGGGAGATGGGTTCATCATAGACCTGGGATTAGTCCCATGAAAGATAGGGAGACTGTAAGAGCAGATTCTATCCAAATGATTTGGCTGAGGATTTCCCTACGTGGAATATCCCAGGACCCAACGTTTTACTCTCTGAAGGTACAAGTTATTCTGTTTAACTTGGGTGTTACTTGTCCACTGGATCAGGACCATAGATTGAGAGCAGGATCAAAAGCAAGGAACAATTTACCACCACCAATAACCCAAGCTGCTTGCTTGGCTTGACTGGAATTCAGGTAATCAATTCCCATTTAATTCAACAGCTTCCCATCCTGCTCTCACAAACAATGACAAATGGAGATCTGCATTGACTTGGATGGAGAAGCAAGTGCCAGCAGGAGGAATAATCATCCATTTGCCAGAGGAGATAGTTGTGTTCCTTCACAAACCTCTTATCCAGGAACTGATCACAGCTAGCACATCCTGAAATTAGGTATTGCTCCATATGGCTGAACTGAAGGTTGAGACATCATGTATCCAGCTATACCAATGGTGAACATGTACTTGGAGCTATTCTTTTCACATTGGAAGCCATTGGCCACACCCATCCTGCAAGGAAGAGAGAAAAGAGGTATATATAAATAGGTACACAGACATAGTGTGGCACAGGAGACAATACAGGGGATCCAAATACTGGCTTATTGTGGGGTGCATCCACAGAGTTTTCCAAATGTTTAGGAATTGTCCTGTCTCTTGGAAAGTAATTCTCACAGCAGCCTTCTATTTCCTGGAGCAGGATGGAGTTAATGGAAGAGTCTGTGCAATCACACTTGTGTTCAACATGTAACAGAGTAGCTTAATCATTGTGATTATGTTTTCTCTAGCAGTTTGTTCCAACACCCACAATGGCCAGCTACATGCATGTAAAGTCCCAGGAAAGACAGGGAGACTGCAAGAGCAGATTCTATCCAAATGATTGGCTGAGGATTTGGCTAGTGAGTAAAGCCTCTATTTTGGGGGTGAAAATTCTGGATTCACTCCCAAAGACAAAATAAGGAGAATTTTAAAAATCTAGGTCTCCAGAGGAGAAATGTCAGTACAGTAAAGCCGAGCTCCTTCAGAGCAGGGTTAACTTTAAGCCAATGAGCCAGCAGGTGGTATCAATGAAGAAACTCATATTTAGCAGGTTGAACTGCTTTGAAATGTTTGATGCAATTTGGAAAGAGTTCTTAGAATATTTTGGTAACTCAATTATTACTCCTTGTACACATCTATTTTCTTCTTCTTCTCCCTCTCTCTCTCCCCTCCTCCTTTTTTCTTTCTCTTTTTTCCCTTTATTACTTATTGTTTGTGACAGACACATATATACTTCAGGGTGACATGTAGTCAATATGTATGCATTTCTGATTTTTGTGTTCCATTTAAAAAAATCAATACAATAATTAAAAACAAAGCCAGTGAGCCATAATGAAGCATCTTTTCATCTCAAGATCCTTAGAGTTTAGCCATTGAGCAAGACCCTTCAGACCCTGGTGGCTGCCTCATGCCTGTAGTATGATAGCAGCTGGGGAAATGGGCAAGATTTCTTGCTTTTACAGCTGTCCTTCCCTCATAGCATGAAGTGGAAACACACACAAGTCTCACTGTGAATTAGGAAATAGAACCATGGATAGAGGTATATATAGATTGGATCTATTCCTAATTCTGTCACTGGCTTGCTCACTAGTCAGGGACTAGTCTTTTCCCTTTCTCCAGGGCTCTATACAATGAGGATAGTGATCCTGCTCTCCTTTTAAAGCACTTTGAGATCTACTGATGAAAAAAGCAATACAAGAATGAAATGTTGTTCTCAGATTGCTACCAGCTATGCCTTTACCTCAAGAGGGAAGCTCTGAAGACCCTAGGTTCAATCGCCACAAACAGCCCATGGGAAAGGGCCATTAAAAAGGTATCTGCATCGCCTCATGTTCTTCTCCATCTTGTTGAAGGGAACCCCATCACATGTTGGCCAGATGTTAGACCCAGCTGGCACTATAAAATGTACCAGGGAATATGATGTAAGGCTTCAGGGATAAATTTTATGTAGAGTATACACACTTTCTTCATGGCCTGATAAGACACCACCACAAATGCTTTCATGTTATACCACCTCCTAGTGAGGAGCAGGGGTTATGTCACAAACAGCACAGCTGCCCTGATAAAATACTGAGCCGAATAAAAGCTGCAAGATAGATGGCTTTTTCTTTTCTTCTTTTAATTAAAAATAAAATGTCTCTTCTCAAAGTCATTAATTACTAACGACACAATTAGAACCAGTTGAGGGAGAGGAAGGGGAAAACCCTCCAGCAATGTGAGCCCATTTGAAGTTTTAAGAGAAATTAAGGAAATAATTGCTTGATTTAAACTTTATTCTCATTTATGCTCACTCTGGTGATTCTTTACAAGATCTGAGTGACGAGAGCAGGTGTTTGGAGAGAAACGCTATTTTAACCTGTCTCTGCATCTCCCTCTTCTCAGATGGAGGAGATAAAATGCAAAAGTCTCTCTGACTTAATACAATTTTTCTTCCCTACAATACAAGGCTGTGCCATTTCAGGAACCATGACAGCTCCAAGGATTCTATCTCTCCACACAGCTGTGGTAGTGTCCATCCTGATCTTTACATTTCAACAAGTAATCTGTAGCTAGGCCTGTTAGAGATGAGGGATACAGAGGCAGGGGTCTGGTTTGGGATCTTGGGCTCAGGCTAAAGCAGCCAACTTCCAGGAAACAAAATCCCAGGTACAGTCCCAGATGTGCCACAGATCTACAGGACTAGAATCAGGTCCCGCCAGTTCCAGTTCCAGTAAGTGTAGCTACCATTGTCTTGGTAGGCTAATTGGCTCTGCTGAGAGACAGCGCTAATTAGCCTCGCCACAGTGCTGCAAGAACCTAGCTATACTGCTTCTGGTGTGGGAAGCAGCCCAAGGTTACTCCCCAAATCAGGCAGTTATAAACTTCTTACTTTTCCAGGCAGTATCATGCCACGTCTTCTGAGCAGATGCATTAGCAAGAGAACCAGTGGAAGGCCATGCCATGTCTGCTGAGAACCATTGGAAGGCCAACTGGGGACTCATTAGGGTCAGCCAATTCAGGACCAGTTTTTCAAATTAAGGACAAAAGTTCCATATCAAGAACTCCTTAGGATTACTGGGACACCATTCGGAAATTCAGGACTGTTCTGAAAAATTGTGATGATTGTTCACTTAAACTTAGGCAGGTCAAGGCACTGAGCTCTGGGTCTGGCCTGTGTCAGCAAAGTAACTCATCAGTGGCATTTCTAATGGATGTGGGAGGCATTTATCTGGGAGCTGGGGGCTTATCTGAGCCAAGTAGATTGGGGTGGGGTCAAGTTTGTCTTTGGAGAAGATGTTGACAGGTAATATTAGTTCAGAGAGGGGGTGCAGGTGTTACTTTCTCCTTTTGAGGGAGTGGCCCTAACCTTGGTTATTTGAAAGGGAGCTGTTGTAGGGATAGGGACCAGGCTTATGTGAATAGGGGAGTATTTGATTCGGATTTGGTCAATTCGGAGGACAGTGATTCGATTTGGAGATTCAGATCACTGTCCTGAAACAATATGGCTGAATCAGCTTCAGAAGATTTGGCCCAATTCAAAGAGATTTGGTGATCCGGATCAACTGGGCAGGCAAAGCCGAGCACCCAGGCCTGGCCCCAGCCTAGCTCTGGCACTTAAAAAAAAGGCCTGTACTGCACTCACTGGCTACAGCAGTGGCCACTGAGGCCTCTGAGGGCTTGTGGCAGAGTCCCCCCGTGCAGCATGCAGCAGTGGGGGGCAGCAAGGATTGCCCTCCCAGCTTGGCACCCACACAGCAGTTGCCCAATGGCGTGGGTGCAGCATGGTTCAGCAGGGTGCTGCATGCTGCCTGGGAGCTGGGGCCACTGGGGCTGAGTGGTGCTGGACTCGAGCTGACATGTGGAGCCACCCCAGCTCCCAGGTGAATCGAACAGGAAGCTGGGGAATCAAGCCAGGGGCTGAAGGAATGAGTGAGCCTCCACTCCCAGTTCTGCCTGTGCCCACATCCCATGCCCTTCCTCCCCCCTCCCTGAGTAATGTGCCCCCTTGCCCCAGTGGGGCAGCTTGTCCCAGCCTCAGTCCCTCCCTCCCCGAACCCCACCAGACTTACCTGCTGGAGGCAGCCTGTCTATGGCCAAATCCCCAAATCAACCAAATCTTTTTCTGAAGCTTTTTCAAATTGATTCGGATGTTTTGAATTGATTTGTAGCTTTTAATTGGTCTCCCAATTTGATTTGGATTTGGAGATTTGGCCCCCAAATCAAGCTAAATCTCCTCCAAGTTGAATCAGCTACCGAAGCTTCTCACAGCTCTAATAGGGAGATTCCTCAGAAAGAGGCCAGATGAGCAGAATCTGACCCTTCAGAAATCCTGTGATCTGGAGTCACCCCCTTAGAGAGAGGCCTAGCATGTGAAGTGTGTCCTGAGGCTCCATCTAACAATAGACCCATATTTGGCAACTGTTAAAAATCACCTTAAACCCAGGTCTGGCTAAGGTGGCATCCACCATGGGTGGATTTAGCCAGGCAGTGTGATGTGGGCTAAGCCAGGGTTTAGAAGCCTTCCACCTTTGGTCTATCATTTGTTTTAGACCTGTGATGGTATCCAAGAGAGGTCCTGATACCTCAAGACAACACTTTGGCCTTGTCCCCAGCCCCTCATTCTATTCTGTGTTTGCAGCTCTGCTGTAAGGTGCTCTGTGATGGGGAGTGCATATTGGTGCCAACTGAGGCTGCTGTCAGCTGCCGCAGGTGGGCTCTAGGAAGACCAGTGAGAGTGTCAGCCGTCTGTATGTTGCCATTTTCCAGGGCTGTCTCCAGTGTGCATGACTCAGGAGAGGTGTGTTAAAGTCCCCAAGCCCAGAGTAACCCATGAGACAGCAGCAGAGTGGAGAGGGGGCATTTACATTTCCCTCACGTGTGCAACACAGGGACACAGATACAAGCAGACAGGTCACATGCTCATGTGCAACATGGGGACACAAACCACCATCACTGGACAAGGTGCTGTCCTACCCACACAGGGACATGTACCACTGACTCAAGAGAAGGAGCATCCCCTCCCTTCACTTAAGATGAGCTGTATCCTGCTGACCCCTTCTATGTAACACAGGGCTATGTACTGCTGGTACAGTCCAAAGAGCTACCTGTTACACACAGCATTGGGATATGTGCTGGCTTGTGAGAGATAATGTGTAGGCAAGTTCTACCTCCCCACAAGCACTCGCAAAGCCTCTTTAAATACCCCTCATTATCCTATTGATTTTTTTCCTCTGACAGCAGTCCCCAGTCCCACCCCACTGTCCCTCTGCTTTTCTTGTCCTCCCCATAGTCACATCCTGATTCACAGCCCGTTTGTAGTGACACTCCAGAACTCCCTATGACCAAACCTGTGCTGAGGCACCGCTACTTAACCCAAAGTACTGTTTTGCCACTAGATGACTTTGGGTCAGGACAGAGCTGGATTACTAGCACTGTTAAGGGGCCCCAGAAGAGTTGATGGGTTTAAGTAGTCTCCTCTGCAGCTAGAAATTCCATACTGTACATTCTTGCCTGTAATGGGAGCCCAGTTATCCCAACAGAGCTTCCTGCGGTCAATCAAGGCTTTGCTGGGCTCTGAAGGGGAAAACCCAGCCACATGGCTGCAGGAAATAGGGTGTGGGCAAATGTGGACATGGAATACCTGGAAACTTAACAAATGTAATCCTGCAATTAGATTTCTTTTGATAGGAGGGGGAGCCAGGCCAGCCTTGTTTCTAGCCCTAACATGTACTCCTGCTGTCTTAAGCCAAGTCACTTCCATGTCTTTTGTCTCTGTTTCCCATTTATAAAGGCAGGTTGATGAGATTCTCTGCAGCATGTAGCAGCTTTGCCTGAATTGCGCCTTACAACTGCAGCTGCTTTAAACCCTGGCTTCTCTTGGGACTACCAAGACCTAGGCTCTCTATTGCTTGTGTGTTTACAGAGAACTTGTGATCTCCTGAAGCAGAGGCCTGAGACAAGGAGATAAGCAATTTTGCTAGCCAGCCAAAAGCCCCAAAATACTGCATTTAAAGAGAACTTCTTTTGACCTGCTTTCTGGAAGTGCACCTGCCTGAGAACTGCCCTTGCATTTCCCATCCTGATTGGACAGAGGATGATATTTTAGGAGGGGTAGAGGGTACCACAAATGTCAGACCAAGGCATCACTTACCTGTCTATCTAGTGAGCTAACTAGCTTCATGCATTCCTCACATACCACTTGCTCCATTACTCTCTCTCCCTCTCTATCTCACCTGTCTTTCTCTCTCTCTCTCTCTCTCTGTTTCCTCTAATCAACCCTCATCAGCTCCACTCTGGGGAATTATCTTCTGCCTTCAGTATTTCAGAGACATAAACAGCTGTCTGAGAACGGAATGAAAGCAACAGTCAAAAAAAAAAAGCCAAGAAGAGTCAGGGAGAAAGGGGGAAGGATGAAAATACTTAATGTGCTCAAGTTTGAAACTCCCTGGTTCTGAATATAGGGTTAAATTCCTTGAAGATTCCCTATAAAAATAGATTAAGGTTATGGGGAAAAGGAAGCCCAGCAGACGCTCTGGCTGCCTGCTGAGTACTTATTATCTCTGTCATCTGAGCATTTTAGTTTGGTAATCTCAGATTGAAATGGTTTTATAGAGGGCGGGAGGCAGTGAGAGAGGAGGGTGCCTCTCCCAGGGGAGAGTCAGAGTAGCTAGATTTTGAGTGTTTCTTTTTGAAAACCAGTCTAGCTGAGGCTGAGCCAGGAGGGGAAGGAGGGAGCTTTTCCTTGGGCTAGGTCTGATAGGGGAATCTAGTATGCTTAATTCTAGATTGTAACATGCCTCTGTTACTCAGAGCCATTTGCTTTGGATAGCAAAATTAAGCAAATCAGGAGTATCTGACTTATAATATGATATTGGTAAGTAAAGATGACATCTGCTCAGGAAATTATGCCTTTTTTATATGAAAAAATATTTACTGAAGACCATTTCTTCTCATTTTCATGAACACCAAAGAAAATATTTTAATTGAAAAAGCAAATTCCATAGAACTGACAATTTTAGGGTGGGAGAGTTCGGTTTAAGAAAAAACAGGACATTTTCAGTAAGACCGTATTGGGTTTTTCCCTCATAAAGCCTTCCACTTTCATCAAAAATACATTTTCTATCAAACAAATGTTCAGACAGAAATAATTGAATTTGCTTCAGCCATGAGGCAACAGGGGTCTTGTGGTACAATCAGTCAAAATAACCTAGATAAAACTCTTTGACCAAATAAAGCAAGAGTTCAAAAATAAAGCCAGAGAACCTTTTAAACTCATGTGGCTAAAGAATCCCATTAGGCCACTTAGCACTCTGGGGAAAAGAGGCAGTCATATTGGACTCTGCCGACTGAGGTTGAGGCCTCGAGCTAAGCTACCTCTGCAGAATATTTCCCTCCTGTCTTCCTGGAAAATCACTTCAGTTATTAAGATGGGGTTGTCTCCCACCACAGAAGAGGAGGAAGATTTTTTCAGGCAGCGTGGAAGTGGGGCAGGGAGGTGGGCATGTGCCTTTCCAAAAAGATCAGCTACAGCTGAGGAGATATGAGAATTTGGAAACTGTGTTGGGATTCAGGGCCTTGGAGAGACAGAGTGATTAGGGAGAGATGGGAACCCGACTTCACTTTTCCTCTGGGAAGAGAGAGTAAATTGAAGGTCCTGCAGCTCTCATCTGGAAAGGGCCACTGAAGAAGGAAGGAGATGAAGAACGTAATCATTCCCAAAAGCAAAACCTTCTCTTCTTTGTGGTAAGAGCTGAGGAGCAGCAGGTTCAGGGTTTCTGTAAGACCTTCAGTGTATTGCCTAGCAATATCTATGCTTTGGGGTATTCTGTGCAGTTCTTTGGCCCTCATTACCACAGTGTCCGAGCAACTTAAAACTCTAGTGTATTTATCCTCACAAGAAGTAGGGAAGTGCCATCATCCCCATCTTAAAGAGGAGCATTAGTGACTAAGCTGGGGTCACACTTGATGTCTCTAGTACAACATAGACTTGAACCCCGGTCACCCATGTCACAAGCTACCACGCAAACCACCAGAATCCCCATCCTCTCTGAATGTAGGCAGAGAGCAACTTACATGCACAGCCTGGGGATACAGGCTGACCTGGACAGGCTTGCAAGGGGGGCAGACCAAAACCTAATGGTGTTTAATACCAAGAAATGTAAAGTGCTCCAGCTGGGGAGAAATAACCTGCAACACACTTACAGGCTTGGCAGTGCTACTCTTGCTATCACCACAGCCAAAGAGAGAGCTGGGGGTTGTGATGGACCATAGAATGGACGTGAGCCAGCAGTGCAATGCTGTGCCTGGCAAAGTAAATAAGACACTGGCAATGCAGCAGGCCACATGAGGAGAGGCGGAGATACATGGGACTGTTCAGCCTGGAGAAGAGAAGACTAAGAGAGGACTTGGTGTCAGCCTATAAGTTTGTAAGGGGCACACATCAGGGCTTGGGGGAGCAAATGTTCACCAAGGCACCCCAGGGGAAGATGAGGAATAACAATCATAAATTGCTAGAGGATTGCTTTAGATTGGACATAAGGGAAAACTCCTTTACAGTTCAAATGTCCAGGGTCTGGAACAGACTTCCCCCAGAGGTGGTACAAGCACCTACTCTGGAAATCTTCAAAAAATGTCTGGATGCTCACCTTCCTGGGGTAATCTGACCCCAGCAGTCTTTCCGACCCAAGCGCAGGGGGTTGGAACTGATGATCTTGTGAGGTCCATTACAGCCCCTAACATCTATGAATCTATGAAACGTTCCCAGAAAACCACCTTGGCAGTACTCAGTCTCAGTCCACGGGCGCAATGCAGGTTTAATAGCCACAATCACAAAACAGCAAAGAGCTGAGCTCTCTACTCACAATAATGACAACATTTCCGTCCCTTGTAATGAACAAATTAGGGTTAAGAATTTTATATTTGGAGCTCTATGACTGTCTGTCCATCCATGAGTCTGTCCATCCATCCATTCCACAGTTATCATAATAACACTTGAGCACCATTTAAGCCATGTGTTCTTGTGTCGCGGACATGGAATGATCCATACCCCATCTTTTCAGCCATGAGATGCACCATCTTTGGGTGTTCATCCAACCAGCTCTCAGACCTTAGCTTTTAGGAATTTCTCAAGACATTGGAGGTCACTAGAGAAATCCTCAGAAGTGGCATTGGTGGTTCAGTGGGTGGCAACCTCATTTTTGAGCTAGGACCAGGACAACTTTCATCATGGTTCTAGGAGGGTGTTATGGGGCTTCAGGGCTATTTAGCCAATGTAATGGACAATTCAGTACCTGACGATCCCATGTCATTCTTCACAACTGCATTCTGGCCAAAGTCCAAGAGAAGCTATTATTACACTCTGCCAACTCAAATCCCTGAAGCAGTTCTTATTTTGAGTTTATATTTACATTAGTAATGAGTCTGATATGATTCATACTAGAAGGAATGAAAAAAATACATGTAAGAAAGGGGAAAAATGCTATAATAGTTTTGACAAGAAAGAAGGCGGCATAAAAATAAGCTTTAATATATGAAAACAATTGTTTGAAAGTAGCTAATCCTCAGGTCAGAAAAAGTGAAGGTCAAATATCCAAAAGATTAATTCTCCACAATAAACAAATATATGTAACAGTCAGTGTCTATAGCAAAGAATCAAGTTAACACAAAATTAGAGCTGGCAATAACCTTTAAAGTTGCCTAACACGTTGTGTGATCATAGTTTGTTTTCAGTGGCTTGTAATGTGGCTAAGCTTTAATTCTTTGAGATGAAATTTTCCAAATTAGGGGCGTGTGTAGACAAAATGGGGGCCCTAAATTGAAGCAGTGGGTTTTTAAAAACACCGCTTCAATTTAGGGCCGGTTAAACTCCCATGTCATGCACACACCCAGCCGACTTACCTGCCTCTGGCAGGGATGGGAAGGCGAGCTCCCAGCAGGTGGAGCATTGCTGGGCTGCAGGGGGGGCTGGTGCTTCCCCCACAGCAGCGGTGGGCCTCCCCCCAGGTGGCACCTGCCCACAGGCACCCAGCTTGGGCAGTCCCAGGGGGACACTGCAGCCGCAGAGGAAAGCACCAGGTCCCAGTGCAGCTCAGGCAGGCAGCCCTGCTGGAGGAGGTGGGGGAGGCAGGAATCAGCCTTGCTGCTTTTTTTGGGTGGAGTCTGCCTTCCTGGGCTGCTGCCAGGCTGCCTGCAGGGCTTCCTGCAGAGCTGTGGAGGTGCACGGACCCAGTGCCTTGCACCGTGGATGTAGGTGCAGGAAACTAATACTCCTCAGAGGAATTTTAGTTTGCTGTGCCCCAAGTAATTTAAGGTGCAGTACACCACTGAATTTTCTACAGCGACTGGAATTAATGCACAATATGCCATTGAGATGTGCAAACACTGACACCATTAATGCAATGCAAAAGCATTTAGCCTACTTTAAAGTGTTATGCACACATGCCCCTCATTTTGTCTACACACAGCCTAGGTCTCTATCTTAAGCTGAACTTTTTGGGAAGGTTTCAGGAACAATATAGATACTTTTACCCATGTTAGTGCTGTGGACCACTAAGGGTTAGAGGAAGAATTGGGTATTTAGTAGGTGAAGAGAGCTGGGAAATGTCTTTTGTCTCTGTGAAAACCCAATAAGATTTGGAAATCAATTTTCACATGTTCTGTAGAGCCCTTTTTTGAGCAACTGCTAATCTGTATATGCTATATCTCATCCATACCAACTAAACTGAACATGTTCCAAAGGCCACTCAGCTTCCTCTGCACCAAGGCTGCCCACAAAACCCACCATATCATATTGACCAGCAGGAAGGTGAACTCAGTTGTAGGTCAGAAGGTACCTTCTGCTCAGTGGTATGGCTAAGTCATTGTCTCACAGTCGTTGTTATCATCAGCAGATAAATAGCTCAGTGCTATCTATCTACCTGGGGGCAGACATACAATATAACGTCTATGGAGTAGGCCTGTGCCAAGTAGCTAGTATTCACTTCAGATTCGGATTCAGCCTATTTGGGGGACAGTGATTCGATTCAGTGATTTGAATCTCTCTCCTGAATCGATTTGGCTGAATCTGATTAAGAGCTTTAGCCACGGCCAAATCAGCTGAATCTCCAAATCAAACAGTCCCCATTCCTTGCTTGTTCTCCCAGCCCCAGCAATGGCTGCCCTGCCCAGCCCCAGCATCCCAGCACTTTAAAAAAAAAGTCACACACCCACTGGCTCCTGCCAAGTGAGGAGGTGATCTCCGCTGTCTCCCACTGCCCTGAGCTGCATGGAAGGGCTCTGCCATGAGTCCCCCCCCCCCAAAGCCCCAACGGCCACTGCAGCAGCCGGTAGGTGCAGGGCTTTTTTCTTTTTTTTTTAAGAGCCAGGATGCTGGGTCCAGGCAAAGTAGTCATTGATGGGGCTGGGAGACCGGGTTGGCATCAGGGGGCGCTCAGGGACTGGGGGAACAGGCAGGGGATGGGGCCTGGTGGGGGGTCCCTCCATGGTCCCCGTCCCCTCCCCCTGCCCCCACCCCTGCCGCATACTTACTGGCACAAAGCCTGGATGAAGCTCCCTGCAGTGGCAAATGGGGACTGCCCGAATTTCTGAATCTTTCCCAAATTGATTCATAGGCTTTGAATCAATTTGGACCTTTTTATTGGTCTCCTGATTCAATTCAGATTTGGAGATTCAGCCATTGAATCAGCACCTGAAGCTTTGCACAGCCCTACTATGGAGTAATTTACCCCAGATTTACTCTGCAGTGAATTTATTCCATGGTAAGGAGTGGATATGAGACCAGATTACTCAAGCTTAGCTACCCATACTAGATGCTATTACCATCATTCATAATGTGTGATAAAATAGGTTGCTCATGCCTTTCTGAATCATATAAGAGGTCATGCCTTTCTGAATCATTTATTTTCTAAGGCACCACCCTGTCCTATCTTCTACCTGACTTAAGACTATCACCTCTCTGCATCTAATTGTGCAATATTGTCATTTCGATAACAGTCTAATCTTACATATTTTTATGCCTTATTAAAGCTCATAAAATTTAATACAGGCAAGCCCAACAGGGTTTTATACAGATGATTCTAAAACCAATAACAGCTTATGCTCTTGATATAGGTTTAAACATTGAATCAGAAGCTTTTTACAACACATGAAATGCTGTAGGAGTTTCCCCATATTTTTGACTTGCATAGTTATTTAACTCTATTTTGGAAAGAAGGTAAAGTCTACAGAAATTCACCCCATGACAAAGAATTTTTGCGTAAATAAAGTTGCAGTAGCTTAACTAAAAGTATTATTTAAAATCAATTTGCTTTAACCTATGCAAATAGCTGTGTGCATCCTCTTAAATCAATTTTAAATTTGGCTTGTATTGATCTAGCTAAATTGAACAGAAACAATTTTAAGCTAACCTGAAATAATCTGAATTCCTCCTGTGCCATTAGAGGTCACTTAAGGCAAAAAAAGAGGCTGTGCTACCCTTAGTTAGCTTGGTTAGTCCCATAAATTTATTTATGTTCCACTTTCAATTGGGTTTTTTTCTGACAGTTCTCCTAACTGCTCGCTGACAGGCCTATCATGATAGATGCTGTCGTACCATTTTTACCACATCCTAAATAGTCCCATGTTCTTTCCTGGATAACTTTAGTGATTCATTTTTGTGGAGGAATGCTGGGTAAGCAAGGGATGTTTTAGGTCAGTCACTGAACCAAAAAATTGTAAAAAAGACAAAAACGAAAAATAAATGGTTTCAGGTCAATCTGAATGGGAAATGTTTGTGGCTATTTAGCAACAACAAAAAAATCAACTCAATTGAAAAATGTAGTCAGCCCAAAATAAAATACTTTGTCTTTAAGTCACTGGATTCTTACTTTTTTTCCCCCTTCTTGACTTTAGGTCAAACAAAAATGCCATTTAAAAATGGAAATTCCAAAATTTCAAGAATGACAAAATAAAACCTTTTGATTTTTTTCAAAGTGAAACATTTCAGCTTTTCCACAGGAAGCCCATTTTTTGTCAAATCTATTACCTTAATAGGTAATTTGACCCAGATCTAATCAGTAATTTGTCAAATCTATTACCTTAATAAATTTTACCCAAATTTATGTGTTTCTCCCCAAAATTGCATTTTTCAGCAATTTTGTTATTTGTTAAAAAAATGATGGTTCAGTTCCAGTGCTGAATTTTCTGACAAATTGTGGTGTCAGTTATAAAGACTTTCAGCTTAATATCATTTAATACTGAAATTAACTCTTCTTAAATTGAACAAGTGTCCAAATAGAAACTTGCACCATTTTAACTAAACTGAGTAAACTATAAACCCTGATTATAATTACTTTTGAATTAATGCCATGTCAGTACTAGTTAATCTTGTGTAATTTGTGTGTTCAGAAAAGGTTTAAAACTAAAGTCTCATCCCCTAAATTCTGCAAGCACATTCGTATTCAAAGCCTAGAAATTAACTCCAAACTTTGACAGGCACAAGATAACAGAGCCTATTATAGAAGCCATCAAGCATTTTGCTCAATCAGACATTTCTAAGAAGCAGTCACATTTTGCCTGAAATTTCTCATCTCTCCTCATTTATTTGATAACTGACCTTTTCAAAATTTGCCAAACCTCTTATGGCCCAAGTACCACTCTGCAGTGTTTATTCTCCTATATTCTCTTCACATTCATGCTAACCTTTGGCAGGAACACATATGTCTTATTAACTGCTGGTAAGCTATACAAATGTCCCAGTAAGTAAACTGAAGGACAAGGAAGAAAGATTTCCACGTGTAACGGGTAATTATGCAGCTGACTAAACTACCTCACAGGCCTAGACATAAGAAAGTTCATGGAAGTAAAACAGAATTTCTAGCTCAATCAGGCTGTTGCTTTCTGATGACCTGTTCCTAGCTGTTGTGAAATTAACTGATCTTGTATCATTAATCCCATTTTCACCAGTTAGCATTAATTAGAGGCCAAGGAGAATGGCATTCCTCTCTCCTGCTTATTGGCAAGGCACAGTCAAGTAAGATCTTGTTTTTCCCATGCTGAACTTAGGGCTGTGTGAAACAGCACTGGTTTGTTTTGACTTCCATTTTGCTGTTTCGAAGGGACAGTGTTTCGTTTCCCTGTTATAAAGCACTGTTCCATTTCACTTCATCAAACCTGTTTTTCTGCTTCAACTTTTTTTTTAACGTTTTGCCCATAGGCTATAACGGGGAATCACAAAAATGCCTATAACTTTGTCATTTCTTTCCTGATTTGAATGAAAAAGGTAGTCCCTGCTGAGGCCACAAAGCCTGTCAAGATTCAAGGAGATAGGTAGAGGGGTTTCTGGGAAACTGCACTTCAACTGTTTAATAGTTGGTTGGGTTGGAAGGAACCTGAGCAGATCATCAAGTCCGACCCCCTGCCATGGCAGGAAAGAGTCCTGGGGTCAAACAACCCCAGCAAGGTGTTCATCCAGCCTCCTCTTAAAGACCCCCAGGATAGGAGCAAGCACCGCTTCCCTTGGAAGTTGGTTCCTGATCCTAGCCACCCTGACTGTGAAGCAGTGCCTCCTGATATCTAGCCTGAATCTACTCTCAGTCAACTTATGGCTGTTATTCCTTGTTACCCCTGGTAGTGCTCAGGGGAACAGGGACTCTCCCATTGCCTGCTGGTCCCCCTTGGCCAGTTTATAGACAGCCACAAGATCCCCTCCCAACCTTCTCTCGTGAAGGCTGAACAGGTTCGGGTCCCGTAGCCTCTCCTTGTAGGGCCTGCCCTGCTGACCCCAATCATGCGAGTGGCCTCCTATGGACCCTCTCCATGTTGTCCACATCCCTCTTGAACTGCGGCGCCCAGAACTGGACACAGTACTCCAACTGCAGCCTGACCTCTGTGTTCAAATGTCACCTCTGTGATCTCATGTCACTTGTAAGTGTGAAGGCACAGGAGGGTGAAAACTGCAGGGATGGAAGCCTCTGCAGAAGCCATGAAGCCTACCAGGTTTCAAGGAGATAGGTGCAGGGGTTTCTGGGAAACTGCACCTCAAACTGTTCAGAGCAAAACTCATGTCAGTTGTAAGTGTGAAGGCACAGAGAAATCTCAGTTCAAACTGCTTTCTATGCTGTTTTTCCAACCCTCCCCCAGAGCACTGGGATTGGAAGGGACCTCAGGGAAGGATCACAGTCACTGGCCAGCTACACAGTCAATATCAGAGCATTCCTTCCCCCCTCTTCTCCCTCCCTCTCCTTAGTTTCTGTTTAGTTGCAAGCAAGCCTGGCTTTGAAACTCAAAACATTTAGAAACTTTCTAAATATTTTGAGTGCCCTTGTTTCATTTCAAAGCTGTTTCAAAGCCTTTTATTTCATTTTGATTTTGCTGTTTCGATCTCAAAACGTGTTGAAACAGCTTTGAAACGATACACCTGGCAAAATTTTGCACAGTCCTACTGAACATATTCTGTGAATGGCTTTGCTCTCCAGCAGCAACAGCGACGTTGATCTGAACAGATGGTTTTAAGAGCACTGGTCAGGCATGAGTGATGTGCCCCAGGAAAGCTGAAAACCAATCTAGCAAAGATGAGGAAACCAGTCCTAGTGGAACTGGAAGAGCAAAAAGGTGAGCTTGTGAACCCTGGACTTCTTGCCTTGTAAACAATTCTCATCAGACCTCAAGAATAGCAGAGGTTCTCTAAGGGCTGCAGCCAGGTGACATTTGGACAGTTTGCACTCTAGAAACTTGCAAGAAAGCTGTATCATCTTGTTCTCTTGTGCTCTCACCCCATTCTCCCATATTCACTATGCTCATTCATTATGACATCTGCTTACTCCCATGTGTGAAATATACACACTCACAGGTTTCCATTCACTTGGAAGCACCCATTCACATACACATACACACATGCAAATACTGGAGTTTACATTGTTTACCAATATGATCAAATGAGAAGATACATATTAGGAAATTCACAATTAAGCTGTTACTTTGCCCATTTTTTATATTTGAATGACATCTTCTTTGAAAAAAATGGTCTCATGACCATTTTGATACATGAATCCATATGGTGCTAGATTTCATAGACATCAGGGCTGGAAGGGACCTCGGGAGATCATCGAGTCCAGCCCCCTGCCCAAAGGGCAGGAAGTCAGCTGGGGTCATAGGATCCCAGCAAGATAAGCATCCAATTTACTCTTGAAGGTGTTCAATGTAGGTGCTTGAACCACCTCCGCTGGCAGACTGTTCCAGACCTTTGGGGCTTGGACAGTAAAGAAATTCTTCCTTATGTCCAGCCTGAAGCGGTCTTGCGGGAGTTTGTGACCGTTCAACCTCGTGATCCCTTGGGGCGCTCTGGTGAACAGACGTTCCCCCAGATCCTGGTGGTCACCCCTGATAAACTTATAGGTGGCCATCAGATCACTCCTGAGCCTGTGCTTTTCCAGGCTAAAGAGTCCCATGTCTCTCAGCCTATCATCGTAAGATCTGTTTTCCTGACCTCTGATCATGCACGTGGTTCTCCTCTGGACTCTCTCAAACTTCTCCACATCCTTTTTGAATTGTGGAGCCCAAAACTGGATGCAGTACTCCAGCTGCGGCCTCATGAGCATGTAAAGTTTGATGCCTGGAGATTTTGGCTTTGGTTGCAAATATATTTCAACTGCTAAGAACCCAAACCAGAGACTCCAGAGGCTCAGCTTCAGATCTGGCCCTATGATTTAAAGTATGTCATGATCACTGCCTACATAGTTCCAACTTGATGGAAAGATATAGAGGAAATGCTGAATAACAGAAATGAAAGACACTCGTGTGATTCCCCTTGTCCCAAAGGATCTCAAAATATTTTATAAGCCATGGTTGCAGGCATTGCCAAGGGAAAAGCAGCCATTAGGAAGGAGGCTGTCAGTGGAAGAATGGCTTTGGACATGGTGGAAAAAGGGCTGGGAGTGGAGATCAGTAGAGGAGTTGGACCCAAGCCACAACATTGGGCTTTGGATTTCAAACTCATCATTGCATTGCTCAAGACTGGTCAGTTTTGGGTTTCTGTCTTAGCCCATGATAAAGTTAGAAGCTCTTTTCAAGGGTCAGAACCAAGATAAAATTACAGCCAGAAAAGGTTTAGTAGGAGGGGTCAACTCTGGCTGGATTTGCCCCTTTCATTTCTGTGTTTACAGGGATCATCACCCAGAAGTAAAGTGATGGAAGAATGAAGATCTACAGTGATGCCTCTGGGGTGAAAGCATGGCTTCTCATGATAGGACTGGTGGACAGGCAGCCCTCAAAGCATAGCAGCCTTTGTGCACTGAGCAATATCTCTGAGCAGAAGCAGGTGAAACTTTAGTGCTCAAGGCTATAAGACAGGTTTGTGTCCTGGGCCTGCTCCTGGAAACAAGACACAAGGGAATTCACCCATTTCCCTGGTAAAAGGAAGAAAAAGCCAGAACAGGCACCTTTGTAATATATTTGCCCACTTGTACACACAAAATGTTGTAAATTCTAAGCCAAATAAAGTCTTTTTATCAATGTATTACTACTTAAGGCTCTTCCAGGCAGATTTTGGTTGAATTAGCGCTTTTTAAACTACAGACTGGAGCAAAGTGAAATGTGTTACTTGCTTATGGAGTCTGTCTCCCTGCACACTTATTTTTCCTTAACCCTTTGAAAAACTAATCCCTCCCACTAAGTTAACCCTTTGCAATCAGCTGGTTCACAGTGCTAGGGGAGAAGAAGTGTTCTTGTTCAGACAGGAGTCCAAAGTAGAGGATGTAGCCTAACTATGCTCTTAGAGCTGAAGCCAACTATACTGATTTGTAAGCAGTCAGGGATCAGGCCCATTGTTCCCAAAGAAGTTGTGCGGATTTAAACCATCTGGGGACTTGCTTCACAATCCGCACATTAATTGTATTCTCCCAGTTAGTGGTGGAGGGCATCTGGCAAATAGAGAGGACAGCCAGCAGCAGCAGGGTACAAGACAAGCATAAGGGTGGGTGCATTTGGCCCAAGGGTAAGGGTAAGTGATTTGGGTAAAAGGGACTGGCTGAGGGAAGAGGCTGATCCTAAGGAACTGTCAGGGGGCTGAGATAGTATGAAGGGCTGGGGTGCTTCAGAATGGTGATAGGCACCCAGCGTGGGGGAAGCAATGCACTTCCCCTTCTTTTCTAGTAATGCACTGCAGGGCAGTGTTGTGACAAGGTGCACTGAGGTTTCCTGTGCTTTTCCTAGAGTTAGGGTTTAAAGTGTGGTCCTTACCCAGTGGTAGAGGAAAAGGCAGTGCTTAGTCAGGCATTAGGGAGCAGCTGGGGCCCCACCTCAAGCCCTGCTCTGTGTGTGTATCTTGATCTGACATCATGGCTAGTTTTGCCTGTGTAGATACTACAGGTCTGAGCCCATAACTCAGCATTGGTATAACTGGGCCACCATGGAAATCACTGGGAACACTCTGGGCAACACTGTATACTTGGGGAAAGCCCCACCCTTACCCATAGGCACCAATTTTTATTTTTGCTAGTGGGGAGCTAAGATGATGGACATGTGGAAAGTTTTATGCATTTCAGATTATAGCCCTCTTCTCAAGGAGGGGGCAGACCCCTTGGGCCCCCATGTACTTGGCACCTCTGCCCTTACCTTTTATCACGGGAAATTTTAACTTATATTTCTGTCATCCGGGCACTCACCTACTTCAACAGCACTTATAACCAGAGCTACAGCAGGTATGAATAGGTGCTCAGGACAGCATCTGGCCAGTCTCATATATATGCACAGCTTGTAATTCCTGCAATTGCATCCCCATAGTTTCTGGTTTTAGCAACTGACCTGCAACTTGTTACTCAGTGCCTTCTCCAGCCAAAAGCCCATGTCTTGACTGCTCAGGATCCTGGGTTTGAAGCTCACCTGCAGTGACTATATTATGTGGTGATAGGTATGTTATATGATTCTTCTATGACTAAAGACAGGGAGAATCTGGGAAATCAATTATTAGCAGGATTTCTTTTCACAAGACTCAAAACACTTTATAAACTGTCTGTTATGAAGACATGCCAACTCACTCTGGGCTGGGATTGTAAAGCTCTGGACAGGACAAGCCACGGGCTTTGGAAGGGAGAAGCCAAGGGTTCCTCTGCGTCAGATGGATGTCTGAGATGTTCCTTCTCCTGAGTGCTGAGGGGGCAGCTGCCACACTGCTGCCAGGGATGGGTGGCATGCAGTAGGGAAGCCAGCCCTAGGGCAAGGCATAGCCCTTAGCACTTACATGGCAGTCTCCGTTCTGATTGTCAATAGCTGAAGCAGCAGGTTTACCACGCTGATTAGCTGACGGAAATATCCTGCTATGTCATTATCTGCCAATAAGATGGTGATATCACAGACCTGTCAAAAACTGATGCAAGCAGTTTTGATTAAACCGAATGATGAAACCTGCTGTGTCTCCCCTTGGAGTCAAAAGTCTTGGCTTTCTACTTGATAGCAGCAGCTCCTGAAGATCTCACCAATGTTGACCAGTGGGTGTCAAGTGAGGACTCCAGGCAGGGTAAGTTTTATAAAGATGGGGAAAACCCAGGCAGTTCCTTCCCAATAGCCTGGCTCTGCTACAGCCAGACCTAGTGGTGCTTAGCCTTCTGCTCCCCAGTGCTATAGCTGGATTATGATCCAGTGACTATCTATGAGGGCAAGGTGGCAGCTCACTGTGCAGTCTGAGATAGACAATCCACCAGCTTACACCTGTAGCACTCAGGCATTCCCACTGCCTGTAGAAATGTGTCTATAAAACACCAAGGGCAAAAGAGCCCAGGTCTGTAATCCAGGATCCAAAGCTCTGTTCTAACAGACCTAATAGATCATCTTAACCACTTATGAGTGTGGATTTCTGTATTTGCTGGGTTATTTTTACAAGGGACATAAACCTTCAGGCTCCAGGATATAAATGCACCATGCAGAGTTAGGGAGGAATTGCCTTACATGGAGGGTGCTCAATTGTCATGAGGATGGACAACCAGACAGATGGATAAGACATGGACTAATGACCCATTTTTGGTGTGTTATTCCTTTTTCTGAAGTACTTGGTGCTGAGAATACTGAACTAAATGAGCTTGTCACAGGATGACCCATCTCAGGAGGTAGAAACCTCAAGCAGATGATTCCAATTAGCCATTACTTCCCCCAGCAGTTGCTGGGAATGGGAGGGACCTAGGTTGTAAATAAGCCAGACCCAGCTCATACCAGATTGAGGAGAGTATAGGTTTTGTTTGGGAGGGATAATAGAGAAACTGTCGTAGGGAGGGATAGCGGAAAGAGGTTTTTAGAAAAGAGGTGTGGGGTGGGTTGGTTCTTGGTTGGTCCTGTCTCCCTAGGTGATTTGTGACTTGATAGATGGGGGAGAGCTGATGGAGGGGGAAAGGACCCAAGAGCTTGGGAATGTGACTGATGATAAGCCAAGTGCTAAGCAGCCACTTTGTAAGAACTGCTATAGTTTCTCTGCCTGCCTTCTTCCTCACCTTCATCCCTTTCTCTGAGATGGATAAATGATCCTTGGTGATAGTCATCAGGTCTGTTGGTCTGGTTTAGGATGGAGGTATTATTCTTCCTATGACAGTTGTCATCACCTGTGGGGTTTTTTTTTTTTTGTGAAGCCATGAAACAAGTTCTAAATTGGGGGTGGGGAAGGAGGAGAGAAATAACTTAAAATGATTTTATTTTCCTTCTGGAGCAGATTCTTAGTAGGTGTCATAGGGAGGGGGAGAGCTGCATCCAGCAGGAATGGATTCTGATTCAATTAGGGGACTTCAGTAAGAATGGTCCCCGTGACCGCTCTCTGACTTAGCTGCCAGGTCAGGGTGTGTAGAGATGTCTGGCCTATAGTTGTGATGTAGTTCTGAATGCCTGAACAGCAGCCTGCTTGTGAAATCCAGGGGCATCCATGTGAATTCACCTTTTCTCTCTAGTGGCAAACACGTACCCTGCTGTATATATCCCTTCCCCAGTGTCATGGGTCCATTCTCCTCCCACATGCAGGTGAAAGCTGCTCTCAGTCCACTCATTGCCAAGACCCATGCCAAGGGATAAGGTCAGTGTGTGTGAGGCAATGAATCCAGAGTCATGGCTCTGGCTCAAAAAAGTTTCCTTTTGAAAGTCCTACTGTGCCTGGGGTAGTGTGGGGTGATATCCAGAGGATCTGAAAGTTTTGATGTGGTCTGCTATGTCACTCAGCCACATGCCATCAAACCTGTGCAATCAATTCAGAGAAGGCTTGATTTTCATGTGTGTTGAAGCCAAATGGAGCTGCCACTGAAAAGCAAGACAGCCTCCTTCTTTCTTTTGCATGTTATAAATGAACAAGGAGAAGGCCGCAGTAACAATAGCTCTGCCCAACAGAATGTGAAAACATAATGAGCAGCACTCCTGGCAATTACTGTGCGTGAGGACGTGTTACGCTGTCAGGAGCGTCATGTTGAACAGCAGAAGGAGCAGGAAACAAAGCGCAGTGAAATGGGGATGCATGAAAGTACAAGGAGCGGAGCTGATTGGAAATGAGCCTCATTTAGTTAATCACTTGTAATAAAAACCTGCTGTAGCTAGAGTTCCCAAGTGAAGGTGGTAAGCAGGGTTTGAATGCTCAGCGTGTTAGCAGGGGGCTCTGCAAGGTAGACTGGGGGACAGAATGGATCCCTTGCTTCACGCGGTTCTGTATGTGCAAATTTGCTCTTATGTGATAAAGCTTTTTATACCAAAACTTGTTATATGCAAGGTAAATTCACTCTTATGCGATTGGTGTAGTGAAAGCCCGCAATCAGTTGCTTTCTGCAGTTCATTGTGGGAGTGACATGCATCAAAATATAATCTCCTGTGTGGATCTGTGCTCCTTGCTTGTGGTCTGTGACACATGTTTCTGTAGTTGCCATCCCCATTATGGTAACGTTCACCACCACCCTGTGCTTGTGTGTACTGTCTGCTGTTGGTGAATACCTAAATTGTCTTCTAAAAGAGGTAAAAATGGGTCTGGGGGTCAGTACAGTCAAGGTCTTGGAACGTATCCCTATTGGTTACATTGTAAAGTAGGTGCCCTTTATGTGAATTTGAGTTATGTGCCATTTTCCTGGAACACATGTACAGCATAAAGTGAGGGAAACCTGCACTACTCTGCTGGTGTGCTCCCACCCTGAGCTGGAGGGCTGCTTCTGTGGCTAAGAGGAGTTTCAGGCTTCATGGCCCATTTGGTCCAGAGCATCTCTGATAAGCCAGCTAGGCAGGGGACAGTCAGTACCAGCAGCATGGCTGTCTTCAGAGACACAGCTGCTGTCAGACTGAAAAGCTGAACAGAACCACCAACCTACTTCAGAAAGGACAACAACATAGTCACGGAGATCAATGAAAAACCACCAAACAGGCTGAGAATAATTATTATTGCTGTTTTAGTGTCACAATCATGAGGCATCAGAGATAGTCAGGGCTCAATCACCCTGGGTGCTACACAGTCTCTTCCTGCCCAGAAGAGTTCATGGTATTAACATTCATGGTGCTGGACAGAAGAAAGGAAGGACTATTTCCAGCACAGCAGCTGCCCTGATTTTCAGCAGCATATATCTGGAGAATGACCTCTGTAGACAGGGGGTTCATGCCAGATTTACTCCAAGACCAGCCCTTCGTCCTTCATGTTGAAGCCAGAAAGAACAAAAGCAAACCACCCATAAATAAAGCCAGCTAAGTGACCTATGGCTTCATACACAGTGCTGTTAAATATTACACACAAGAGGATTACATTTGTCACTTGTATCACTTCCTGAGTCAATTTGTGCTGTGACTTTGCCCAGCTCTGTCATTCTTCTTGTCAGGGCTACAGCTGGGAGGAGTTTTATGCTTGATCTTTTGGATAGGATTAAACCATTGCATTGATGCAAGGGTTCCCCCAGAACCAAGCTTGACCTTGGGTGCCCACCTAATGGCAACCTAATACCATCCTTTTATGGCAGACAAGATGAAGGTTGGGTTGCCTCCCAAACTGGTAAATGTGTTGGTTCAGGAACCTTCTCTTTAGTGTGAATGTGTAAACTAAAAAACAACAATCTGGGGAGTGTCTGAGCCCTGTCTGACACCTGGAACTCATTCTGGCTCTAAAGACATAATCTAGCTCAACTCAAGAGAAATGATCTGCAGTATTACAACGCTGCTCTGCTGTGTTGTTATTCTGTAACACTCAGTGGAGCACACTCAGAAAAGTAAGGGTGAGATTAGCTGTTCTCATTCACTTCCGAGGCCAAGTCCTCAGATGGCATCAACAGCTGTTTTCTAAGGGTAGTGTAACAATGCATGGACGTGTGTCTCTATTTTAGAAGTGATAATACAGGATACTGTAGCAGGTGCATGATGTAAATGGTTGTAGTGTGACAGTGAGTGCTTGTAGTACAGAAATGTCCAAGTGCAAAGATATATAGAAGTCCATTTGTAGTACCTCTGGTGAAAATGCATTGCCCTTATTTTCAGGCCTTACACATAAAACATGGCTTCTGTACCTGAACAAACACCTACCACCACACACCTCTGGCAAAGCAATGGGCTTCCTTATTCACCCAGAGTCCTCCCAGTACCCTAGGTTGGCATAAGAAGCTGGATGGCAGTTCTGCATTAGCAGGACATTTATAGGCATTTACAAACCTGTCCATGTATGTCCACAGTACATGGCTTGCCTGCTGCATATGTAGTCAGCTGGCTGGTTATCTGTGTGCATCATGGAGACAGTCCCACATTCTTATAGGGGCTGATGGCCTGTTCAATGTTAATTAGCTGCCCTGCTTAATTGATCTCCCATGCTCAGCTATTCACTTGGGGCCATACTGTATACAGAGAGAGATTAGACAGCTTTGGGCAGTGGGGGAGTGGTATGAGGCTTTGTGGCTAAAATTATTTATAGATGGTTAGTGGTTTCTATGCCTACAAGAATGGAACCACCATATACTCTCATTTCCTGTCAAGCCACACATTATCCTCTTGCCTGATTACTTTGGTTTCCTGCCATGTCTCTCCCTGCCTCTTCCTCTCAACCCTGAGCTTCTCATGGTTATAGGAAAGCAGTTCCAAGTGCTCCATGGTCCCTCAAGCCAAGTGAGGAAAGAGCTGCTCCTAGAAGACAAATATACTCCAAAGGATGTTGATCACATCTCAGGATGCTTCAACTGATATAGTTTCCAGCTAGAAAGTGTGTGAGTGCTGCCTGATCATATTTACTTGAATACAAGACAAAAGTTTTTTCTCCCCAATCAGAATAGGGAAAAATGCCTATCACCTTACATTCACATACAAGGAAATCTCATTAAATACAATGTCTGTCATTAAACTGCTGCCAGAAGCAGCATGTGCTCAGTAATGGAAAACAACTTTGAAGTTGATTAAATGCAGTCAGCGCTGAGCATAACTGTAAAACCCATGGCCCGTACTGGGCAAACATACTGATGGGAACCTTTTTGTGTGTATGTGCCTGTGTGGCCCTTTAAAAAACAGGGGGGGCATTTGCTCTCCCAGGAGGGAATGAGCACTGGGCCTGGAGGTACTGCAATACCAGGCCAGAGGCTGGCACTAGGAGAGGCTGGAGCAAGCTCCAACACCCTCCCCTAATGCCAAAAATACTAATGGAAACCTTTTTTTCTAATTATTATTTACAACATTCGATAAAAGCAAACTTATCACTCTACACTTCGAATATTGAGCATCCTTGTTTTACCAACTCTCCACCCCTCCCATCAGTCCTGTCTGTAGGTTCAGTGAAAAAAGTGCATCCAATCCTTTTTCTTCCACTTCTTCTCCATCTCTTCTTCTCTGATCTCTCTTGTTCCAATTGATGTAGTATTTCAGTTCATGCAGCCTCAACTTCAAGCACCCTCTTTCAGTGAAAGCCAATCCCTTAAAAGCCCAGAGGTTTCTTACTTTCCATAAACTAGTTTTAACACATTCTAATAAAGTCCTTAATAATGTTTCCTTCAGTGCCTTTGGTATGAGTCCATATAGTATCATCTTCTGCATGAACAACGGGTTTATTCTGGTGATTTTCAGAAAGCAGCAGATGCTTTTCCCACACCCCCTTTGCATATGTACACTCCACTATTTCTTCTTCCCCACACCTCTCCCTTGGGCACCTTGATGAGCTTGTCACACCTCATCTGTGTTGCACTCTCTCACTGGCAAGATTTTTCTTACAACCATCCATGCTAGGTCAGCATGTTCACCTTTTAGTTGTTTACACACCACCACTCCCCATACCTTCTTCACTTGTCCTGTGAATTTTCCCACTGGCACCATCCTGTATCTCTCCTTTATCACTTTAATCAATTTATTATGATCCTTCAGGTCCTCCAGCCATTCCTTTCCTACTTTATACCTCTGCATGAAACTTTACATACTGATGTAATGAAATGGCAGTTGCCACTGTGGTGGGTCAGTAGGGGGGGCTTCTGCATTGAGCCACCCACCTCACTGCACCAGACCACTTTCTAGGCTCTGAGTGCCTTCCTGGGGGCACCTCACATTCGGCTCACCCACTTCCTGAAGCACACCCACAAGCCTGGTGGTAACATAGTCACCACCCAGAGTCTGGACTGATCTTGGAAACATAGGCCTAGTAGTCCTTGAGGATACTTGAACAACTGCAAGAACTTGGGGAGCTTCCTTCTTTCTGGAGCACAAATAGTGGTCTCCCTTAGTCAGCCGAACTAAGGGGACTCCAAGGCATAATCTAGACCCTCTCCCAATAAGTCTCCAATGCTAGGTATAAAGGAGAACTCTATTGGTTACAAGGAGTAGGTTTGGAATAGGGTACAGGGTAGAGCAGTATCAGAGCAAACAGTGGCATGGTAGCCTTTGATTATGCATCTGAGTTACTGCAAGCTATATATCTAGTTAGATCTCAAGTAGCTCACTCACAGATATTATCCAGAGGCAGGTGGAGATTCCCTCCGGAGGCAAGGAGTTTGTTGACCATGAGTTTCAAGAGACAGAGCAAGTTTCAGATGGTCCAGCTTCTCTGAGAGTTCTCATCACGGCTGCTGCCCCTCCTCCTGGGCCGTGCTTAACTTATATAGAACTTATGACCTCATTTACCTGATCCAAGGGTGGCCAGCAACTGTTGGCTGCCAGCCACCCAATCTTAAATGCATCACTGGTTGCCAAGATGACTAGCAGGGTCTCTAGCCCCTCTCCCTCTAGCCCGAGGGTCTCTAGCCCCTTAGAACAAGAGGGAGTCTGATGCCAGCCACATAGGCAGAGGGAGCCAGTTTCCCCACTCCTCGAGGAACATATCCAGCTCGGGTTACAACTCAGGGTTACCTAAAGCCAATGGGACCAGAGATGTCTGCCCTCTGCAGTGACCATGGTAACAAAATTGTCAGATAGCAGAGTCTGAGGAGAGACAGAGATGGTATTGTGCCACAGCCACAAATAAGGAATCTTCAGTGAGGTCTGATATACTCCACATTTCCTTAAATTTCAGCTCCATAAAATTGAGTGATACATGCTGCTTTACCCTCTCCCTCCATTACTGCCTTGCATATCACGCTTACATACTTTACATAGACAAAAGAAATGATCCCAAATTCAGCAGCCCTCATCCCTACATCTTTCTCATTTTGTACTAGCTCTAGTCAAACTTTCTCTTTTGTCATTTCAGAAGAATACACATATTTACCTCTGTACCTTTGCTATCTGCTGCCACATCAGCAGGAATACAATTCCCATATAGAGAATAATCAGCAGTAGCACAGCCTTAACCATTGCCACTTTTCTGGCAAAGGGCAGTGTTCTTCTGAACCATAACCAAGGCCTTGGCCACATCCTTGCCATCCCTTTTTCCCATGCTGTGTTACCAGATTTGCCCATCACTTTGGGGTGTACTCATTTATTAGGGATACGTTTCTAGGGTCTTTATAATTCTATCAATGTGCTGCTTGTGTTACTTGTGTTTCTATATGGAGCTGTATCTCTCCCTTCTGCAAGTCCTCACCCCCAATGGAGCTATCTTGCAGGACTCAGTTTCAGTGGGGCTGGGTTCCTCCAGCCACCAAATCAGTCACACACACACACACACACACACACACACACACGACATGCCTGACCCGGCTGTGTTGATCAGCATGTAGAGGCTGACACCCTCATATGCCAGGAATCAGTTCATTAAGGTAATGATAAGCTACAGTTGGACACAAGCACACAGGTGAACAGAATACCTCTGAATCCAGCTGGGTGTCCAGCTGACACCCCCATGGGCCAGCATTCAGTTCATTAGGGCACGTCTGAGCCACACTGGATCAATCAGCCTATACAAGCTGATCCCCTGATGTCTCAAAGTCGGCGCATCCCAATCTTTTGCCCTAACTGTCCTAGTAGTGGTAGCCTCTTGATGAGCAGACCCCACAGTATTTCTGGGCTTCACAGGAATCTTTGGCTTAGGTAAAAGAAGCGTTGCTGCAGAGCAAGTGGGGAAGGAAAAGTAGAGAAGGATAAATACACCCGGTTACTACAAGTTTGACTATAAAAGTTATTTATTGCCAAGTATATGAAATTTATAATGGTACTAGTAGTAATAGACATGCAAGGGAAAACAAACAAAAACAATTACAATGCTACCCTGGTTTAATTGAATATTTGGGGAAACCTAGCTCAAGCTTAACTAATACAGTTTAGGTTCAGAAAGCTATGCCTAGAGAGAAAAAGAAATGGAGAAAGAGAGAGCGAGAGCTGGGATCTCACCATTCCAAGGCATTCAGGTGATTTGTTGACAAGAAAAGTTTCCAGCATGATCACTGAAGAGAGACGATCTGTTTATCCCAGCTTCTGAGAACAGTGGATGGTGTCAGAAAGATTTCTCTCTCTTGAAGCACACTGTTTGGTGCTTTACAGCTTATACCCTTAGTGCAGCCTCTTCAAAGCATTCTTTTAATTGTGTAAATCAAGAGGGTCCCAAGCCATGACTGACAGGGAAAATCCTTTTATAGAAATAGTTTCAATTTAAATGAATGACCTTATTCAGTGACAAGGGGTTATCTGGTTTGGCACATCTCAAGAACCTGATTAATAACCAGGAAAAACATCAGGTTTTAAGGAGTAACCAGACACCTAAGAGCCAGCTTGAAATTATTATGAATATAGAAGACATACTGGAAGGGATACCACATTGTTTCTTCTCAGATGGCCTAGCTATGCTTGCACTGTGAAGTCAGCATCAGTGTTTTGTATTTTACCTGTTGTGAATAAGCCTCAGCTTAGCATGACTTTCAGATTTTACTGTAGTCTTTTAACAGACTTAAGGGGATTACTTGGAGTGTTCATAAACTTTGTGGGGAGGACTTCCCCCAGTCATCCCAGGAAAAGTACGACAGCATTTGTGGCCAGGGCTCCAACGGGCTGGACGCTGTGATGAACCCTTAACTATTGTTCAAATGTCGCCCATACCCCCTCTGACTCGGTCTCTTGCCTCAGCATTCCCTAACCCAGCGACTAAGTTTCAGTGAATCAAGTTTAAATAGGCCTCTCATACTGGGACTGGGGAAAGTACAGCCCGAGATGCCTATTAAACTTTTCTTCTGCTTAGTTCTGGTTAGATGAGGTGTGTATGTGTGTGGGGAAGGAGGGGAGGGGAATGGAAAAAGTCCTTTGTAAGTCCACCATGCTGGGTGCTAGGGCTCAGGAACACAGAGCTGACAGGTAACAGCTGCATCCATTGGGAACCCTCGCGCACTGCTTTTTCTCTTGAAGGCACAATTTTTCCAAGTCCATCCAGTTCCTTATTCCCATTATGATGCTTTTCAATCTATTTAGTTTAGCCCCTGCCACTTCTCCATACTCTGATTTATGCTTTAGCTTCAAAAATCTCTCTCTAACTACTACATTTATAGCATTCATGTATAGTATGCATTTTACTACTTTCCCTCCCAGTATCTTTATTCTGCTTATGACCCTGTCTTTTCTTATTCTTTGTGCTAACAGTTCCATGCCATGCACAGATAGTAGTGTATATAGTTTGCTATAGCTGTCTTTGTTTTCCTCTTTTGCACATAGGACAGTGTATCTCTGATCACTGATTGCTTTGGAGAGTCTTCTACCTGATACTGCACATATTTGGTCTTTATGTATTATCTTCTGGAGTTTTTTCTTTATCCTCAAAGTCAGCATCTTGGCCATTAACTTATAGTACATATTGAGAAGTATAATCAGTCTCCAGTTTTCAGGAATTCCTTCTCTCCTTTCTTGAACAGTAAGATCACAATGCCTCTGGTAAAATGTTTCCATGCTTCTCCTGTTTCTACTATTTACTTGAAAACTTCTACTACATCTCTCCCTACCCATGACCAAAACTACTTCTAAAATTCCACAGGTTGTCCACCTGCTTCTGGTAGCTTCCCTCTTTTGAAGGTTTTTAGCACTCTTCCACTTCCTTTAAGCTTATCTTTTCTTGCCACTTCCTTTAAGCTTATCTTTTCTTGCATCTTCTCTGCTTCCTCCTCCTCTACTTTTCTTTTCAATCTCTTCCAGAAAAACATTCATCTTTTTCCTGTCTATTTTCTTCTTCTGATATAGGACTTCATAAAATCTTCTTGTTGACTCCAACACCTCCTCCTACCTTTCCACCGAGATACCACCTTATTCCCACGCTGCTTTTAGCTCTCTTTTCACTGTTTTCACTCCAGTCAAAAAGAATCGGGATCACTCTTCATTTTCTCCCACCCAGGGTGCTTCTGCTAAAAACATTTTCTCTCACATCTATCTTTGAAACCAGCTTTTTATCTCTTGCCTTGTTTCTTCTAGTTCTTCCCATACCTGTTTTTCTTCTGTGGCTTTTTTAGCAGCTTCTGCATCTTTCTTTGGAGGTCTCAGCTCTTTTGTTCTTTTCCTCATGATTTTTCAGTGTTCCATCCTGAAGAAATCTCCTGTCCTCTTCTTCACCATCCACCATTCTCAGGTACTCTTAAAATATTTCTTCAGCATTCTCCAGCCCTCATACTGTCTCATGTACACTGGATATATCTCCTCATGTAACCTCTTGTAACAGTAGCACATTTAACTTCCATGCTCCCATTCCTCTTATGGGGATCTTTATGAACCACCATGGTAGCTGTGGGCCTGGAGGGCTTCACTGCATGCATTACGTTGGGTGTGCTGCTGGCCCCCTGACCCATTTTACTCTAACTTGTTGCTTATGGTCCCAGACATCTGCTTCCTGCATGGTGGATCCAGTGCCCCAGCAGTGCCTGAGCATGGGCTGGCTGCAGGGCTCCTGCTAGGTGAAGGGAAGCCTACCTACCTGCTCCTCACCTACCAGCTCCATTTAGCCATTTCTGGCTGCTCTTAGCTCCTGCAGCTGCACGGGTGAGCGTTTCGGTCTTGTCTAGGCAGCCAGGTTTCCAGTCACCCGCAGTTCGGGGCATCCTTTCAGCCAGAGCTGTCTGTTGCAGTTGTGCCTGCCATGTTGGCTTCCAGCTGGTCTGTGCAGCCATGGCTCAGGATCTGTCTTAGAGAGGAAGTGGGGAAGCTGTCCTGGGCCAGAGGTGGCTCAGACATGCTCTTCCCCACAGTGATAGGGCCAGGCCATATTATACTGTTACCACGACTCAGTTCTGCCTTCAGCACCCAATGATCACTAAATTGCTACACTTATGGTTTCTTTCTTTCTTATCTCTATTTCTTTTGATACAAACACAAAGTCAGTTCTTGACTGTTTTTTTTCTACTGAGGTCTGTTCTAGCGAAAACTTGCTCCCCTGCCCACAGATCTCTTAGTGATTCTTCTTTTATCAGGTATTTGCTAACAACCTGGATGAAACCATCTAAAGTCCCACCTCCTCCTTCCCCTGTTCTGTCACCCACTTCTGTTGTGCAATTGAAGTCCCCTGCTGCGGTCTCCCTCCAACCACATAAACTGTTAGCTTTCTAAGTAGAGCCTTCCTCCCTTCCCACTTTGGTGCATTTACATTGAAAATTTCTAATTCTGCTCCTCTGACTGATAATATAATTCTCTGAAGTCTGCCACTAAAGATGTCTTCCGCCTACTTTGCTTTCACCTCTGGATTCCTGAATAGTATTGCCACTCCAACTGCTCTGTTTGTCTCTGACCCCCAAGATGGTCCCCATCTCCATCTTTTCTCAAAGCATCTATAATCCCTTTGCCACATTCTTGTAGGCAGATTGGACACAGACAGGAGTGACAATTTTTGCCTGATCTGGCCACAGAAAACAGCCTATAGCCATGACCAAACACAAATGCACAACTGCAGATGAAGACATTTCAAAACAGAGCATCTTCTGTAACTTGTGTCTGCACAGCCTGACAGCTTTGAGCTGTTTTCAGAATGGGAAGGGTGAAAGGGAGCAGAGGGACTTCAGTCTGGGGTTTTTTTTAGTCTCTGCTGGAGAGTGGGGCAGGTGTATTGGAGCCCCTTCCCCCCCACAAAGTAGGGGGCTCCAATTCATCTACCCACCCTCTAGCACTGGCTGGGGAGCCCCTAGGACTAGTTCCTCTGCTCCCTTTTCCTTCTCCTATTCTGAAGACTTTTCAGCCTAGAGGGAGCGGGAGCCTTTGCTTGAGGAAACTTGGCTGCAGGCTCCCAGGCAGCAGCTAGATCCCCCCCTGCCTTGATGGGTTCCTGATGTTCTTCGGCCAGATCCCCGACTGTTGTTGCCCCGCATCCTCTTGCAGAGACGGGCTGTAGGTCATCCAGACCAAACCCTTGCTCTACCAACTGAGTCTCGCAGCTGTCTAGCCTACCTTGAGACTGCAAACCCCCTTGTCTGGTTTAGCCAACCCTTGGGCTCTCTACCATGCCTCACAACCCTCCAAAGGTGGGAAACAAAACAAAAAGGAAAAATACCAACAAATAAAAAATAGAAAAAAAATACTTATGAGATGCAGTCTGCTCCCTTATCACCTGCTCCTACAGCCGGTCCTACCACACCAGGCCCCAGGGCCCCTAAGGACTCTAGCTGGCCCTAAATTAGGTCCGCCCTGGACTGCAGGCTGCTGTGTCCTTACTTCCATTCTTTACCCAGCCTGTGGGTCTGTTGGACCCTGGGTGGTCCCTCTGGGTATGTCTTCCCCACGTCTCCAACTGGGGCAGCTCTATAATGCTGGGGTCTGTCTTCTGCAGCCCTTCATGCTGCCTATGCCCTTCGTCTCCCACTGGGGACACCTCCTCAAGCTCTCCCGAGCACACAACCTGGTCTGGCATCTTGACCACTGCTAGCCTCTCTGGCTCTGCGGTGGTAACCACCTCCTCCTGCTCCTCCCAGTTGTCTACTTCAGGTCCTTGGTCGGGGCGGGGTGCCTCTGCCTCCTCTCTCCCTGTGCCACCGCCAGTAGCGTCTTCCCTGCAGCGGGCTTCCCAGTGTCCTTCCGTGCTGTGGGAGACAATCTTTCTTCCTCTTCCCTGCTGTGCGGGCTCTGGGAGCAACTTCCCTGCTGGCAATCCTCCGGGTCTCTCCCCTGCTTCCCCACCAGCGGCTCTTTTTACCTCCCTCGTCCGGTTCCTGCCGCTCATCGTATCAGCTGGCCGCAGCTGTATGAAAGCACGGCTAATGAGCTGCTGGGGTCCCGCCGCCATTTCTGGTTTCGCAGCAGATCCTGCTACAGGTGAGGTGTTTTCTGTTTCTTTCTTTTTCTTTCTCACTGTCCCGGTGATTTCCTGACCCCCGGGATCCCCCCTGGCTCCTCAGGGTCCATCCCTCGGGTTCTCTTCATGACAGTCTATCTTTACTTGTTTCAGCACTGGTTCAGCCTGTTTCCATCTTTTCCTTGTTAATACACTCTCGACCTTAATAGTTGCTATAATCAGTGCCATTGCGTTTGTTCTGAAATGACTATGCCTCTCCTTTTAAGGTTCATCTGAGCTGCTGCTCACTCTGCCCCTCTCCCCAATCTCATGCCTGCTGCTCCTGCAAGCTGCCAGATTGTCTTTGCTTTAAAGAAGGTTTCCATTTTCCTGCCTTTGTGCTGCTTCCTGCCTCCTAGTCTCCACTCCGGGCTGGAGCCCAGGGGCCCAGGAATCTGGGGTGCAGACAAAACTGATATTTTTTTTCCCATTCTGGCCACAGAAAGTAGTTTATAGCTGTGAACAAACACACAAGTGCACAGCTGCAAACATCTTTAAAAATGGCCAATTGGCCCCCTCTGACCCCCTCTTTGCTTGAGGTATGAGATTAAAAACATTTAAAAATGTAACATCTATGTAACATGGTTTTGCAGCCCCCTGGAAGGGGTGTGTGTATTGGAGCTCCCTCCTGAGGAGGGGGAGCTCCAGTTCACCCATTCCATCCTTCAGCACTGGCTAGGAAGCCTCAAGAACGAGCTCCCTCTGCTGCCTTTCCACCCTCCTATTCTGAAAGTAGTAAGCCCTGTCACAAAGCGGCACACAAGTTCCACCTCATTGTCAAGGATGCCTCGAAGGAGAACAGGGCTGCTGGTGATGGCACCAGAACCACCAGCAAACTCATTTTCAAATGCAGGAAGGTAGCAGGCTATTTCCACCAGAGCATCAAGGGGGGCAAAATGCTGCGGGACAAACAGGCAGAGCTGAACATCTGACAGCATAAAATCATGCAGGATGTGAAGACTCGGTGGAACTCCACATACTTGATGCTTGAGAGGCTGGTGGAGCAACAGAAGGACATTGATGAGATGGCCTTGCTTGGGGAGATTGGGATCAGTGGCCCCCTTACTAGAGCTGAGTGGGATACCATCTCCCAGATCTTGGTGGTCCTTAAGCCATTCCTCAAGGCCACTGAGACCTTCAGTGCTGGCAATGCCCCCTGTGGTAGGCCAGTAGGGGACACTCCTGTGTTGAGTCAACCACCTCACTGCACCCAACCACCTTCCGGGCTCCAAGGGCCTCCCTGGGGGCTCCTCACATCTGGCCAAACCCCTTCTTGGAGCACACTCACTAGCCTGGGGGTTCCACTGCCACCACCCAGGGCTGGGCTTGATTCTGGCTCTGTGAACCCTGGGAAACACAGGCCTAGTAGCCCTTGAGGGTACTTGATTTACTTCAAGAATTTGGGATCCTTCTCTCAGTCACAAGCACAAGTAGAGGTCTCCCTTAGTCAGCCGAACCAAGGGGACCCCAAGGCATAATCTAGACCCACTACCAATAAGTCTCCCACACTAGGTACAAAAGAGAACTCTATTGATTACAAGGGATAGGCTTGGAATAGGGTACAAGGTAGAGCAATATCAGAGAAATCCCATAGAGCAAAATCCTATGGCTGGGTATCCTTTGATCATGCATCTGAGCTACTGCAAGCTATATATCTAGTTAGATCTCAGGTAGCTTACTCACAAGTATCATGCAGAGGCAGTTGGAGATTCCCTCTGGAGGCAAGCAGTTCCTTGGTCATGAGTTTTGAGAGAGAGAGCAAATTTCAGATGGTTCAGTTCTTCTCTCTCTCTCTGAGTCTTCTTCATGGCTGCTGCCCTCTCCTACTGGACAATTCTTAACTTATATAGCTCTTGTGACCTCATTTACCTGGTCCAATGGAGGCCAGCACCTGTTGGCTGTCAGCTAACCAATTTGAAATGCATCACTAGTTGCTGGGCAGACTGGCACTTCCTAGCTCCCCAGGGAGCAAGCCCTTCACCCAGGTAGCGGATACCAGTCATGTAGGCAGAGGGAGCAGGTTCCCCCCTCCCTCAGGAATGTATCCAGCTCAGGTTACCTAAAGAGATAGGGTAAGGTGTGTATCCTCTGCTAGGCCCATTCTAACGAAACTGTCACAGAGCAGAGTTTATGGGGAGAAACAGAGGTGGCCTTCTGCCACACCCTCCTTAACCAGATGATCCCTATAGTGAGGGAACTTTAGAGGCAAATGGAGACATCCCAGGGGATCAATGTTCCTGACTGGGGCAAGCCACTGTCACCAGACGTGCAGGCACTGGTGAGGCAGTTGAAGGAGGGCATCAGGAAATGGCTTAATCCCTTGCAGTCAGGTACAATCCATGTGCTGGCCACTATGTGTGACCCGAGGGTGAAGGGGAGAATCAGCGTATGCCGCAGAAAGACCCTGGTGAAGAGAGTCAGGGAGGCAGAAGGGTGGAGGCGGGGAGGACGTGGAAGAGGGGAATTCACTATCTCATGCTAGCACGGCATCCACCAGCCAGTTTCCTCGTCCACAGGTGCTGCCAATGTGGGCCAAGGGCATGGCTTTCCATGGTGGGGGCCAGAAGCACCAGACCTCACCATCAGGCAGGCAGCCACCAAGGCCTGAGTGCTACCTATCTCACTGAGAACATGGAGCTGCTCCTGTGCAACCCCTTGGCCTACTGGGCAAGCTGCATCCAGATGTGGCCAGGTCTGGCCACAGTTGCCCGGGAATACCTGTTCTGTCCACTGACCAGTGTTTCAAGTGAGAGGGTGTTCAGCATTGTGGGTGATGGAGTGACACCCTACCACACCTCTTTGGATCCTGGTTTGGTGGAGCAGCTGATGTTCCTCAAGCTCCAGGTGCAGATGGAATGAGTCCTACCCTCCTTATGCTACTCACACCTATTTCCTTTTGGTTTCTAGTTTCTGAACCATTTAATGCCCCACTCTCAGAGCTGGAGGTGGCACTCACTGCTTCACCAGCCAGCAGGGGAAGAACATGTCCCTATTGAGCAACCATGTCAGGATGAACTTCGGCAGGTGCTATGGAGAAGGAAGAGGCCCCAGGTCCTGGGCATGACCACTAAAAATGTACGCTGCCAGGGTTGGGATGCCTGGTGGGACTGCCAGTGGCACAGCAGCTCCAGGAAATATCAGGAATGCAGATCTCCCTGGTGAAAGGCAGGTAGGAGGTGCCATAACCTCCAGCCACCACTCACATGCACAGTCCTGGCTGGGGAAAGCCAAGACCCATCACATCTTTGACAGGCCTGAGGCTTGCTGCTCGCAGTGGAGTTGTGAGACTCCAGGTGAGCTCAGCTTAGCTGCCTGGGATGCCTGCTTTTGGGCTGAAAAACCCTTTGTCAGGCTGGGGAAGCACCTGCAGTTATTGTGTGTGTGTGTGCTGTTCCTGAATGGAAGTAATAGTAAAGAAGCCAGAGTGGTTTGTAAATTCCCTTTGAGGTTCAGGCCTGAGAGATTGGAGACAGGTAGTTGGGGGTTCTTGTTTTTGATGGGTTTTCGGTGTGCAATCATTCTGGTGTGCAATTGTTGCTTGGTGTCCTATGTATTTTCCCTCAGGGCTCTTGGTGAAGATATCTCCATACTGGAGATATTTTTGGCAAGTTTTGCATGTCTTGTCATGGCATGGTCTAGATCCATTTGGTGTGCTTTGGGCTGCAGGAAGTTGGGTTATGGTGATGAAGTTAGCAAGGTTCAGTGCTTATTTGAATTTACAAACCACTTTTCACAGATGAGCCTATGAATTGCACTTCATCAACCTCCTAGGTACAGAAACTCATGGACTCAATATTGACATTGGAATTCTGACACACTACAACCTGCTGGACATCTGACTCCCCAGGTACCTCTCCACTTTTACCTGCTACATCCCCCTTCCACAGCACACACCAGGCTGTCCCTCACCACCTAATGCCTCCATTTTCATGTTCACTAACTGGCTTTTTTTCCTGTATTGCATGCCAGACTCTGGCTTCTTTACTATTCCTTCCATAAAGGAAGAACGCACATATCAACTTCAGGTGCTTCCTCAGCCTGACAAAGAGTTTTTCAATCTGAAAGCTTGCTAACATATATTTTTCCAACTATTTTTTGGCCTACTAAAAGATATCAGATTGACCCACAGAACCTTGTCTGCCAGTCCCACGTCCTTAGACCAACACGGGCTACCCTCCCTGCTGTTTTAATTCAAATCAGGCAAGAAATGACAAAGTTACAGGCATTTTTGTGATTCCCCATTATAGTCTATGGGCAAAACATCAAAATGAGTTGAAACAGTGAACCCATTTAGGTGAAATAGAACAGTGCTTCAAAACTAAATGAAACATTAAAATGAACCACTGTCCCTTCAAAATGGCAAAATGGAAGTTGAAACAAAACTGTGCTGTTTCACACAGCCCTACTGGCAGAGAGCCTGGCCACTGCTATGGGAACCTGGCTGCAGGCTTTCAAACCCCAGTTAGATTCCTCCATCTCCTCTGGAACCAACCATAAACTTCTGTTTGGTCTGGAGTAATGTTATAACTCAGAACACTTTGAGAAATTATTCTGAATTACAGATGGGAGCTGCACTTCTGTCTGCACCCCTGCTGTCTGGTTCTAACTCTGACTCATTTCCCTCACTACCTGGTTTATGTTTTCTGATCTTCTTGTCCTACATTTTCTTCCTATTTCCTCTTGGATTCTGGCTCTTTTACTTGTTCTACCTCCATTCCATCTGTTTGTTTAGTTTCTTCTTTTCCATCCTCCCCCACCTTCATGTCTTTATACTCTGCCACTCCCCCCTCATCTCTGTCTCCTGTTTCTTCTTGTACTGCTTCAGTCATAGATATTACACTCCCCTCTGTCTCTGTTTCTTCCTCCTGTGGGGTTTCCTTCATTTCTGTCTCTGGCTCACTTCTCTTTTCTCAGCCACTTTCTTTTTCTGACTTTTGCTGTTCCTTAAGGGATCTGACACTGCTTGCATAAGCTTTGGGACATCTACTGTATAAATGTCCTTCCCTGCTCCACCCCAGCTATTACAATTTTAAGGGCTTTTCGTACTATGCTGCTTCATGCCCCATCCTTTCACACCCAAACATATCATTAGGGGGCATTTTGCATTTTTTTGGTTGCCCAAAATAATTTATGAACTCCTGGTGTGCTCCCACCTGGATCACAGATGGGAAATGTGCTACCCCATCCAGGCTCCTTGCATCCATTTTTAACACTACACCCACCTGCCATGCCCCCATCCAAATACCATATTTGTCACATACTTTGTCCACCCACATTACCCTTTGGTGGTACATTTCCGTTCACCTTCTTATGTAATCCTCATGCATCAAATCCAAATATATTCTAGCTATTCACACTTTCTCTTGATAATTCACCTGCTATGAATTTGATCTCTCTTAATTTTTCTTTCCCACTTTCCTCTGTGTATTTTTTCCAAAAGTTCTCATACTCTTCTCTGCTCTAGAATTTGAAATTCCAAATCTAATGATTTTGATGTGGAATCAGGGTGTGTAGGTGCTTCGCCTGGAACCCCAAAGTTCCAAACAGTATCTTTTCCAAGAAGTCGTGCTTTCTCATCTATGATCTTGTTTCCATCTCATCACTGAGTATCTTCTTGCCATGCCACTCCTAGTGGGCCACTGTTCCAGCATCCCTCTGCCCTTCCCTGTCTCTCACTCGAAGTGCCTTCACTGCTGCCCATGTTCCGTCTCCTGCATTCCTCCTCTCCTCTTGTTCCTCTGTGGTTGCTATCTTCATCTCTGCTTATACAGGTGTTATCACTGCCATCAACTCTGGTGCCGTCTACATTTTTTTCCTGCTACTCCACCTTTGTTCATTCCACACCATTCTCCCTGTATCTCTGATACTTCTTTTCCACTCTTTATTCCTCTTTCCTTCTCCCTACTGCTTGTCACTACTGCCATTATTTGAGCTTCGGTTCCTCTCCCCCACTTCTTACTCTGTTGATCCCTTTCTCTGCCTTCAAGGCATTAATCAGATTCCCTTCTGATCACTCGATGCTGGGAACCTACCACAAGGCCCTGCCAGTGCAGCTTATCCCTCTTTTTTTTATGTGGACCTTAAAAAATAATGGATAGTTGCTCCCCCAGGAAGGAAGTACCTGGAGATGCTACAATACCAGTCCAGCACTTGGAGAAGCTGGAGCAAGCTCCAACATCCTGCCCTGGTGCTAAAAATGTTGTTAGACCCTACCACAAGGACAGGTTAGCAGCCTATCTGAATAACATACATAGTAGTGCCCACTGTGTGCAGTCCCCTTCAGTGCTTTTCAAGTCACGGTGAGCCACTACACTAAATACAGTTTGACTTCTTCACTCCCACAGCTGAGCTTCACCTTTCTTTCCCATTTCCAATGATTCCTGATTCTTCACCAGCCTTAAATAGCTGGCAAGCATCAAGAAATGGGGCCCTAAACATTTCACCCAGAAACCTATTGCCCCCTCTCTCAACCTGTCACATATGATTAATGTGGTCCTGCCCTCCATAAGATGGAGCTGGACTTAATTCTCTTGTGCCTCATCTGCATATAAATTGTGGATTATCCTAGGATTTATGACAAAAATACCCATTTCCAGTTATGACTGGGGGCTAATTAGCACATGGATCCTTTAGTGGGGGGGGGGGAGGGGGAGGCAGTATCTGGAGTACATGCACATACTGAGTGGTGCTTAGCTGTGGAGTGACCATGGCTTGAAATCCTGTTGACTCTAGTGGCCCAGCCCAGTGAACTCTATGGTAAATCACAAGAATTTTCACTTTGGATTAATGTCATGTATAGTTTATACTATATATAAGTAGGTGCAAAAATTTTACTTAAAAGTGTGTTTACAGAGTACCTGTGCTAAAACTTGCTGCAGTTTCAAAAAAAGTAAAATGCATCAATTTTGGATGAACTAAGGCTATGGGTACTATAACAGGCAGTTGAAGTCCCCTCTTACTCTAAATGTGAAGGAGCAATAGAGAGATTCTCAGACAGGGAAAGCTGCTTATTATGAGCTGCTAGGTAGCAGCAAGTACTGGGGTGGCTATCTGATGTGAGTACTTACCACAGAACAAGCTTTGCTGTGGTAGCATCATAGGCTAGAGCAGGCTTGTCCAACATATGGTCCATGGGCTGCCATGTGGCCCTCCAAGCTGTTTTCTGAGGCCCAAGGTGCTGCAACAGGAAACAAAAGTAAACGCTGTACTTTCACGGTCTTTGAATATGGCTTGCTGGCCCACTGGGTGATAAAAAGTTCATGATCCAGCCACACATTCAAAAAGGTTGGACACCCCTGGGCTAGAGCCTTGTATAGCAACACAGCAGAAACCAGAAGCAGTAAGTCACACTTAGGCTGAGCTAGCAAGCTGAATTAGGAGACACCTGCAGCAGTGCAGGGAAGCATGTGACCAGCAGGGGACAGGGACAGGGACAGGGTGGTATATAAATGCTAGACCCTGAGCCGGGAGAAGCATGTCTTGGAGGCTGCAGAGGCGAGTGCTCCAGAGCAAAGGGAATGCAGAAGCACTGCTAGCTGACACTGGGTTATCTGGAGGAAGGCAAGCAGAGTGTTAGTGACCTACAGGGTAATATCACCTGGGGTAAGGAGAAGCCTTATTATGCAGGCAGGTAGCCATTGTTTATGTTTGGACCCAGATTGGCTTTAGCTGTCTTTGTCAGAAGGCTTACTCCTGGGTTACAGTTTCACCTGGTGTTTTGGGTTTGGGACTATTGGGGTTGGAGGGGGTCCCAATAGTGCTTGAGGGCACATGAGTTTCCTGAGCCCCCAGGGGCTAGAGGCCCACAACATGGAGTAAGCTTTGACCTGAAAGCACACAGCAGCCAATAGGGGGAGGGTAACTTAGCTCAGGCAGAAGCCAGGCCAGGCCAGCAGACCCAGGCAGTGAGAGCCAAGGGGGGCTGAGAGCCCAGAGCATGGCAGAGATGGGGCCAGGGGCCTGGGTAGAGTGAGGCAAAGGAAGCTTAGTGCCCAGAGCAGGGCAAGGACAGGGCCAGGGGTGTCCAAGAAGGACTGATAGGAGGGCCAGGGGGCTCAGGATCCAAGGAAGAGAGACGGGGGCTAGAACCCAGAAGCTCAGTCCAGCACAGTGGACTGCAGCTAGAGAGCCAAATGAAAGAAAAGGGGCAGAGGTCAAAAAGGCCAAGGCCCTGAAAAGGGAGCAATTGCCGAGTAACACCTGTGAGACAAAGGCGTGGTGTAAGGGGTAGGTGGAGCAATGTAACAGCCATTAAGGCTACAGGTGACTTAGGATGGCACAGGTGAGTCAGGAAGACCCACTCTGCCCAAGAGGGGCAAAACTGATACCAGATTGGGATCTGGGACCTGCTGGCAGCTAGAAGGACACCTCAGGCAGCCTCTCTTTTGATCAAACCAATGCTTCAAAGGCACATCAGACAAGTGAGAAGGGAGGGCATCTTAGAGCTGGAGAAGGGTAAGGGTTGTATGGCCACCAGGGGGCGTTCCAGCCACCCTTGGAACATAAGCCTGGTTACAGATATGTGTAGTAATTTGCCTATAAGCAAATTATTATAGGTATGCTTATTTCAAAATCAGTGTTTTCAAAGTTGTCCCTCACTTCCATGTGCTCATGGAGAGTAGAGTTTGACAATAAGGCAGGGAAGGGGCTCCAGGGGGAAGAAGTTGGGGAGGCAGAGCAAAAGGGGGCTACCTGACCCTCCAGATTTATTTTCCCTGCTGTAGCAGTGGGAAGGGGACAAATTAAAGGGAAACCTCCAATACTGAGAGTATATACCTGGGAAAATATAAAAATATTATAAATGTCCCATATATAGAATCTAATTATTGGGGATCATATTATATTCAGGGTCATCTTATATTTGAGTAAACATACAGTACTTTCCCCAGTCCTTAACCAACTGCTTCCAGGTTGGCCCCTGGTCCCTGCCAGACAATGTGCTGCTTTTGCTTATGCGCTCAGTTCAGTGGTAGTCCTGCCAATCCCTTTCCCTGTCCCCATCTTGCCTAGCCCGCTTTTCTCATGGAGGGTTTACCTGCACATGGGAATGGAATAAACTGTTCACAACATTGGGAGAAACTGAGGGAGGCTCAAGAAATCAGTAATACTAAGTTTGCAAATAGTGTTAATGTCTTGCTAACTGTGCTAGAGCAGTGGGGTCCTCCTCACTAGTCCAAAGTGGCAGGGACCAGAGTTGGATTTTAGGAGGGATACTATGGAAGCAAGGAAACTGGACAGCCACTAGGTCAGGTCCTTCAAGGCCTTCACCACAATTGGCTCCGTTCACAGAGGACAGTGCTGGGTGGATGCCCTCACCATGCAGCTTCCCGGGGTGACTGAGTTGATAGTTATTGCTCCACCCAGTTCAACAACCTATTGGCTTACTTTTGCTCTCAGTGGCTTTTCAGCTGGCCATTTCCACCTCAGTCTGACTTACTTCAGGCTGGTGGCCCTTTCGTAAAAGAGATTCTGGAAGCCTAGAAATATATCAGAGGGAAATGAGTGTGTGTGTGTGTTGGTGGGGGGCGGTGGTTAGAATACCAGTGCTTCAATTTTGACCAATCTCTCAAGCTTACATCACAGGTAGTAATGCTGTGGCCAAGAAGGACAGGCTGATGAGAATTTCTTGCCTAGATGCAGCATATTGGTTGGAATGATAGAGGTCCCTGCATGGGGAGAGTACAAGCTGTGGGGTAAAGATGAAAGGTGCAGCACCAATATACTGGTGGGGATTATTATATGCCACCAAGTATGGAAGTGGAGGTGGATGAAGCACTGTTCAAGGAAGTGACAAATCTATCCAAAAGCTATGGAATGGGAGACTTCAATTTTCCAGACATCTGCTGGAAGAACAACACAGGCAAACATAAAACATTAAGCAGGTTTCTAACTTGTGTGGAGGACTACTGTCTCTTCCAGAAAGTGGAGTCTATAAATGGAGGATCATCTATCTATCTTCTCCTGATCAACAAGGAAGAACTGATGGAGGATGTGAAGGTGACAGTCACTGACAGTCACTTGGGAGGAAATGATCATGATATGATACCATGATATGGTATTCCAGATTCTGAGACAGGGAGAGCATGAGGTCAGTAAAATTAGATTTCAAAAAGGTGGATTTCATTCCACTCAAGGAGCTAACAGGCATGGGGTCATGGGAGGATACATTGAAGGATAAAGTCCTATATGGGAGCTTACATAGGGCACAATATTGGAAGCCCAACAAGAAACTGTCCCAACATGATGGAAGCAAAAGAATGGTAAGAGACCAATGTGACTGCATACCTTTTAAAATGCCTTAAATGCAAAAGGAAAACACAGGCAATGGAAAAATGGGCAGGTCACCAAGGAAGTATACCAGTAAATAGCAAGAAACTGCAGGGACACAATCAGGAGAGCAAAGATAAAGAACACGCTGCACCTGGCAAAGGAGGTTACAGACAACAAGAAGAGATTCTATAAATATGTTGGCCAGAAAAGAAGGACCAAGGAAGCTGTGGGTCTTCTATGAACAAACCAGAGGGAACTCCTAACTGAAGATGCAAAGAAGGTGTAGCTACTCAAGAGCTACTTCGCCTTAGTCTTCATAAAAAAATTTAGCTGCAGCCAGACACCTAATAGGAATTATCTGGATAAGAAAGGGGACAAACTGAGGGAGGAGATAACAAAAGACTGTCAGGGCATGTCTACATGTTACTTTACATCAATTTAGCGATGCACAATGCCACTGTACAGCATGCTTCAGTGTCATAGTGATCACGTGGGTCTACATGTGATTGGCAGCTATGTCACTGTACCAGCACACTCCCCCAGTATAGTATGATGCTACAGCAATGTAGCGGCAAAATGTAACTTTGCTGCATGCATGGCACAGTAACTGTCTGTACCGCGCCGTGCTTTAGTACTTCCAAAGTACTGCAGGAAGTCTGCAGTAGGATGCAGTTGAATGAAAGGTGAATGCGGTTTTGGGATGCATCAATAGAAATATTAGCTGCAAGCCACAGGAGGTGATAGTGCCTCTTTACTCAGCACTGGTTAGGCCTCACCTGGAGTACTTTGTGCAGTTTTGGGTTCCACATTATAAAAAGGAAGTTAGAGAGGGTCAAGAAGTGGGCAACAAATATGATCAAGGGTTTGGAAGGAAGTCATATGAGGAGAGGCTGAAAGAAATAGGCATGTTCAGCTCATGAAAAAGATGCTTAATGGGATATGATAGCAGTCTTGAAATACTCAAAGGGCTGTCATAAAAAAGAGGGAAATCACCTTTTCTCTATTGCTGCAGAAAGGAGGCCACCGACCAATGGCTTGAAGTTGCAGCAAAGCAAGTTTAGATTGAATATCTGGAAAAAATGTATTCACTGTTAGAATAGTGAGGCAATGGAATAGACTGCTTAGGGAACTTGTGGACTCTCCATCACTGGAGGTATTCAAGAAGAGGTTGGACAGCCACTGGTTGGGGATGATCTAGGTGTAGCTATGGCTATGATCTACTATGGGTATTTCCCATACTTCTGGGCTTTTTTGGTTGTCCCTCCCTTCCCTCTTTCTGCTATACTGGATGTTGGCTATAGCCAAAGCTGGAGACTTTGACTGAAGTGTACTGATGCTCCTGATGGGACCAAAACCAGAGTTTCCTGGCTAGACAGTCTTGTCCATCCACTGTCAGATGAAACATCATATTTGGGGCACAGAGAGGGAGAAAATGTACCTCATGGTCAGACTGATACACACTGTAGGGGTTTTCCCTTCCTTTGTAGTGGGGGGTATGGCCCCCTACCTGGGATCTCTTGAGCAAATACTAACAAAATTTCATAGAAGCTGCCATGGTTGGCTCCCCTACTTTACTTGCGGCAGGTTACAGTGTTAGGTCTGTGTTATGTCAAGGTTGATGATACTTATATAAGTTTAGATTATGGATTGTATAGAATGGTTTGGATAGGGATGATCCTGTCTCAGGCAGAGGTTTGGACTAGATGACATCTGGAAGCCTGTTTCTGCCCTATGATTCTCTATAAAATTCAGTGTGGGTTAAGCATAGGCAAGTGCAATTATGCTGTGACTAGAGCTGGTGGAAATCTTTTAATTGATATTTCTTCAAGAAAGTACCTTTTTCCACCAATACAATGAATGCTTACTTCTCTGGTCAAAAGTGTCTGGATTTTAGATTACGTTTTTTAAAATTTATTTTTAGTGCTGTATGTGTGTCCAGTTTCAATGGGCTTTCAGATCACAGGGTCTTAGCTGTAGTAAAGCCTCAATAACATAACTGTGTATCCTACTTGTTTTGAACAAACTGATTTTTACCTGGTTGACTATATTCATGGTGAATATGAAAGCCCTTCAGAATCTCAAGGATCTGAAAGGACTAACTAGATGAATCTGATATTGTTGAGCTTAATTCTTCTCTCTTCATCCTGCTACAAAGATAAAGTTAGAATGCTAGAAAATTAGGGTTGGAAGGGACCTAAGGAGGTCATATAGTCCAATCCCTGCTCAAAGCAGGTCCACCCTCAACTAAATTATTCCACCCAAGGCTTTGTCTACCAGGTCTTAAAAACCTCCAAGGATGGAGATTCTACAACCCCCCTGGGTAATCTGTTCCAGTGCTTTATTGCCCTTCTTGCGAGAGAGTTTTCCTAACATCTGACCTAAACTTCCCTTGCTGCAACTTGAGGCCGTTACTCCTTGTTCTGCCATCTGCCACCACTGAGAACAGTCTGCTCCGTCCTCTTCGGAACCACTCTTGAGGCAGTTGAAGGATGCTATTAAATCCCCCCCTCCCATCTTCTTTTCTCCAGACTACATAAACCCAGTTCACCCAACCTCTCCTCCTAAATCATGTGCCCCAGCCCCTGAACCATTTTTGTTACCCTCCACTGGACTGTCTCCAATTTGTCCACATCTTTTTCTGTAGTGGGGGGCCACAACGGGACATAAAATATGAATGAGCAGATCTGTAGGCAACCACTAATTAGAATATGTCAAAGCAGACGCGATTCACTTGAGTCTGCTCCACCTTCTAATTCGAATGTTCCAGTGCCGCCTCATCGTTGTGTGTAATAAACCTCCACCGCATTCCAAAATGGCTGCAGGAACATTGTAACTAAATCTTGCTGAATGAGCTTCCATTAAGGTCATTTTGAAATGTGAGGGGGTGGGAGCTTAATACATGTGATGGTGAGACATTTTAATTAGAGTAGCCATCTGGGAATTGCTCTAATTAACACCCCCCCTTACCACCACCTCAGAGCACATGTACAGGCAGCCTATATTCCAGATATGGCTTCACCAGTACTGAATACAGGGGAATAATCACTTCCCTCCATCTTCTGGGAACACTCCTACTAATGCAGCCCAGTGTGCCATTAGCCTTCTTCATAACAAGGGCACACTGCAAACTCATATCCAGCTTACTGTCCCCTATAACCGCCCGGGTCCTGTACTGCAGAGCTGTTGCTTAACCAGTCAGTCCCCAGCCTGCACTAGTACATGGGATTGTTCCGTCCTGAGTGCACAACTTTACACTTGTGCTTACTGAACCTCCTGAGATTTCTTTTGGTCTAATCCTCCAATTTGTTGAGGTCTCTCTGAATCCTAGCTGTATCCTCCAGCATATCTACTGTTCCCCCAAGTTTGATGTCATCTGCGAACTTACTGAGGGTACACTTCATCCCATCTTCCAAACTGTTGATGAAGATATTGAATAAAATCAGCCCCAGAACTGACCTCTGGCGCACTCTACTTGATACTGGCTGCCTTCTAGACATCAAGCTATTGATTACTATTCTCTCTGCCCAATAATCTAGCCAGTTTTGTATCCACCGTACAGCCTATTCATCCAGCCCATACTTCCTTAGGTTGTTTGCAAGAATGTTGTGGGAGACTGTATCAAAAGTCTCGCTAAAGTTAAGGTATACCACATTCACTGCTCTCCCCATAACCACAGAGCCGGTCAACTTGTCATAGAAGATAATCAGTTTGGTCAGGCATGACTTGCCCTTGGTGAATTCATGCTGATGATTCTTAATAAACACCTTCTCATTTAAGTGCTTATAAATAAATTTCTTGAGGACCTGCTCCATGATTTTTCCAGGGACTGAAGTGAGGCTGACCAGTCCATAGTTCCCTGGACACTTCTTCCCTTTCTTAAAGATAGAAACTGTATTCTTCTTTTTCTAGTCATCCGGGACATCTCCTAATCACCATGAATTTGCAAAAGATAATGGCCAGCAGCTCTGCAATCACATCTGCCAACTCCCTCAGCACCCCTGGATGCATTGTGTCCAGTCCCAGGGACCTGTACACATCCAGCTTTTCTAAACAGTCCCTAACCTGTAGTTTCACCATTGTTGGCTACTCACCTCCTTCCCAAACTGTGCTACCAGGTGCAGTAGTCTGGGAGCTGATCTTTCTTGTGAAGCCTAAAGTGAAAAATGCATTCAGTACTTCAGCCTTTTCTGTATCATCTGTCACTGGGTTGCTTCCCCCACTCAGTAAGGGACCCACACTTTCCCTGACATTCCTCTTGTTGCTGACATATTTGTAGAAACCCTTCTGGTTACTCTTCACATGCCTTGAGTTAGCACAAAAAGAGCATGAAACTTGGATCAGGCCACAATGAGTCCATCCAGTCTAGCATGCAGTGGAGTCCATCTGGTTTAGCCTTGTCTAATAGTGGCCAGTACCAGATGCTACAGAGGAAGGTACAGAGGCCTTTTTACAAAGCTACTGAAGTGTTAGGGAAGGACCACAAGCAAAACTTGGTCACTAAAAATTTTCTGACAGCTTCTTTCAAAAGCCCTCTGTTTTTCCTACAAAATTTTTGAACAGTTGGGCTACCGGTATGCTAAATACACCAGTCATGATGACCAGTCTTCCCTCACTGTTTCTTCATGGCACCCTGTGTGTCTGCTCATCTATGACCTCTGGTATCACACTTAGATTATAAGCCTTTGGGGGCAGAGGCCATGCTATTCTGTCTTTTTGCAGAATTGAGCGCTCTCCCTGGGACTCGCATCCCCAAATCCAATTTCACTTATAAGAGTTATTTAGGCTGGTAAATGCTCTCCTAGTTCATCCTGCTCAAGTGTCTGGAAAAACTGTTAATGCAAAAGAAGGGTGGGTCCTCCTCCTCCTTGATGCTTTTTTACTTCATCTTAAGGTTTGGTTGAAGGTGGGTTATAACAGTTGAGAAATTAATGGTTTTTTAGAAGATCTGAGCAGACCACAAGAAGTGCTACCCCATACATAAGCACTATAAGCCTGGCTGGGCTTATGCTTTGACCCACTTTGTGACTGTAAAGGCAGGGTTGTATGTGTGTGATGAAACAAAGCATTTCTGCTCCCTGGGCAGTGTTGACCCTGCCCCATTATTTATGCTAGTGGGTGTGTCCTCTAATCACAAGACTGGCTGAAACATCAGTATTTTTTTTTAAATTGAGGATTTATTGACTTCCACTTTCAAAGTCTGTTTTTTAAAGCTTTTCTCCCCAGCCTTGTGAGACATGTTGGTTTTGAATGCAAGCAGGAATTCTTTTCTAACTGTATTTGTTCAGGAGATGAGGTATAAACAAGCAGGTCACAAGATTTGGATAAAATCATGGGTTTGCAATAAAACAGTATGAGCTGGTCACACAACAAACATATGTTGCATGCAACAGCTCTTTAGACACAGCCAATGTTTTTGGTACCTTTGCAATATGCTCAGTTAGATTCTATCCCCAGCTGCCCAAAAATTGAATCAATGCCATTGGAAAGGAACACTGTTAGTTTGTAATGGACTCCTGTTTCTGCATCTCCTGCTTCAGCATGCTCTAGGAGGCCTACCTGTGGCAGAGTAAGCCAACTATAATTATTCTGCTGTGCTTTTTTGTTTGCTGTGCATTGTGCTCGCTCTTCTATTCAGGCTTTACAGGGTAGGAAGTTTGTCAGGCTGGCTAAGCTAATGGGGATATAGACATCCACTCACTGGGATCTAATGCTTTTCTCTCTACAAGGTGCTCCAGGTTGTGGATCGTAATCTCCACCATCAGGGGTGAGGCAGTCAATTCTGCTAGTAGCATGGGGATATGATTTTGTCAGCACTGTGCTGGCTAAACATGCCCTCCACAAGCTGCTCACACCACAGAGAGTCAGTCAGAGAGCAGGAGCAGGCATCAGAAGCCCTGTTGCAAAGCCAGTTAAAGGTGTGCATCTATCTGCTGGTTCCTCTCTGGGAAAAGGACAGCATGCAAATCATCTCAGGCACAATGGTGCTCCCATCATGCCTGAGAGCAGAGAGTGGCCTTGGGAAACCCCCAGTGCCCTATAAGGGATCCCTTGGGCACATTAGATTTCGTGTCATCTGAGGTTCTCTCAGGAGCTTTGCCACATGTACACTGGCACTACAATTGACCTGGGCAGCAAAACCAGGGCCCTATTTCAATGAGTTTGTTCCTTGCTCCAGGTTGAGAATGGGGCCTCCCCTCTGCCCAGCATAGGAACTCAGCTGGTCACGATGTCCATCCCTGGAGACTAGTGCCTAAAGCACTGACACAGACCAGGGAGCTTTTATCAGTCTAAGGAGGAATGGTAGTTGGGGGGGCTTGCCAAGGCAGGGGGAAAGGGTTATGTTCTGCTCTGCTTTTGTCAGGAGGCTGAGCTCCTTTTTCCCCCTTTGTTTTACAGCTGTGTGAATCTGTGCTGTTCCATCCCACAGGTGTCCTTTCTTGGACACTGCCCTTTGCTGCTTCAAATCAGTACTGCCCTGCTGCACATTGCAGGAACTTCCCACGGGGCTGCACTCTAAGAGTGTGCCCCACACCACATCCCATTTCCTAGCTCCCAGTCCTCTATAGGTTGACTAACCATTGTCTGCGAGGAGTAGTTTACAATGCAACCTGGATCTTAGATAGGAAAGCAGCATGTGACCCTGGTCATTCCTGTGCATTCCAGGAAGCAGCTGTCTCTCCAGTTCTTTTCTGAGACCCATGGTTGGAAGAGGGCATTGCTTTTTAAGTTGGTTTTTTCAATCTCCTTCCAGGACCAGGACCTGTGCCTAATTAAAGTGAGTTACATTTAGAATATATGCAGATGCCACACCACCAACTTCTTCTCTGGGAAGGGTGTAATTCTGTTACCTTTCAAATGAGGGGCAATGCAGGTGGCAGAATAGGGCGCCAGTGTCAGAGAAGAGGCAACAGCATGTTTCCATACACAGAGGGTGAACCTCTGTAAACCAGGCTTAGTTGAAATCAGGGACCTAGCTTAGCAATAGAGAGTCAGCAAAGCACACTGTAGAGAACAGAGGAGGAGTACTAGCTTAGAAGCAACTCCCAGAAAATCCAGTCCTGGCCTCTCCCATATGGAGTGCTGTAGAGAGCTGGGCTGCAGCAAATTAAGAGAGAGTGGCTGTGTCTACACGAGATTCTGACTGCACAGTCATCAGGGTTCAAATTATGGGGGAGCTCTGGGAGGGGAGGGGCTGAGGCCCACTCCCATAAGAGATGAGAGTTCCCCTGTAAGATTTGAAAATCATAACCCGGGGGGGTGGGGGTCTCCAATTTTATTAGGGTATCATGACAGGCATCCCAATTTTTTTTTGCAGACGTCTCCCTCCCACTGTGTCCCACCCCCCAAACCAAGAGTAATTTGAACCCTGGCAGTCATTACTGTGCAGTCATTTAGTACTTGTATAAACAAGTACAGGATGTTTATAAAGTCCTTGTGCAACTTTAAACTTTAATAACTTTAGATATACACATGATAGAAGCAAACTGTAAATGGCAATATAAGGCATAATTCATTAAGTTTTTTAGCATAGTGTAAGCATTATTTTTTTCATTTTATTTCAGACCCCATAGCTGAAAATGAAAATAATTTCCAAAATGAGTTGGAAAATCAGATTGAAAGGTGTACATGAAAGATGGCAGTTATGTTGAAGTCTAGGCATTTGAGCTGTATTATGTTAAAACTTAATGAATTCTGCTTTCAATCACTGTTTATAGCTTGCTTCTATCATGTATACATCCAAAGTTATTAAAGTTTAAAGTTACACAAGGAAACGCCCTGTTCTAAATGACTGTGCAGTAACTGGAGTTACTGCACAGTAGTGTCACTGAATGGCTTTTAGGTAACACTGACTGTGCGGGGGCTCTTTTCTACAGCACAGCAGTGTTGCATCATGCTTCCTGCCACATGACGCTACTGCACAGTAGTAACAAGCTACTGCATAGTTAGCATCTTGTGTAGATGTGGCCAGTATGTACTAAGTTTATCTAGACCTCTTGTAAGGGAATTCTGGGGGGAACTGTATAGAAATGCTATCTCTGAGCTGCCCCCAGCTACCCCAGTCCCACAACTCTACCACTAGGCCAATGAGTTGTGAAGCAGGACTCTTGACTCTGGGGTCACCGATGTCTTGTCTTTCCTTGAGGTCCTTCAGGGCTCATGAATTGTAACTCCTTCATGCAAGCTGGTGCTGATTAATGGGGAGAAGACCTAGTTGTAGTTAACATTGCTGTTGATGGCTGGAGAACTCACTTTCATCTCGTTCCTGTTTCATATACACGACCCTCAATTGTTGAGGAATAACCCAACACCAAACTTTTTAATAACCATGAAATGCCAGTGATTCACACGATGTTCACAGAGCTTCTGTTGGTAACTAGCCATAATTTAGCCCAAATTATTGTTAGTTAGGTCATCACTGGGTGCATCTAAACATATTGCTATGGTGATGTTGTTACTGCGCCATGATTTAGTACTTTAGTACTGCACCATATGTGTGGCACACAGTTATTTTTAGCAGCTACTTCACTGTAGTGGCACAGTATACTAGCGGAACATGTTGCTACAGTGGTGGCTGGTCATGTGTAGACACCCACAGAAACTACATCGACATAGCGCATTGCTACATCAACATAGTGTCATGTGAAGATGCGCCCTTGTCCGTAAAAGAGAAGATTCTAAAATAATGCCATTAATGAAAGCCTCACTTTCAAAAAGGTGTCACTGGTGCCCTTCCAAAGTCCTGCTCTTAATAGGGAGTCATTAGCTGAGCAGCTGCTGGCAATAGCCTCCTGGGACCCAGCATTCTGAAGCCATACGGTAGGGGAACAGGTGGTAAAAGCGCTGTGGCTGTAACCAATCAGCACTGGCCAAAACCAGGCATTCTAGGAGCCTTTTTCTGCCACGTGTCACATGATAGATGGTTATGGAAAAAGTGTTGACGTCTCCTTCTTTCTCTCTCCTCTGCCATTTCATTCTTTACATTTTTCCTAATGTATTTGTTTAACACACATTTTCTTTTTTTATTGTTAAAGCCAGTAGGAATATTTTTTTACCAGAAAAACAAAGGAAAGAAATGCTAACACATTGAACTAAATTATTTTCTATACTTGTATATTCCCTCTTATTTCTAGAGTTGAGTGAAAAACAGATTTTCAAGCCTGGCAAGAAATTCTGATACTGGAACATTTGTTTTGAGCTTTATTGGGATGAAAACTCAAACTATCATAAGATATTGCAGAATGGAAAGCTCCAAAAATGTCAGTTGAAAATGCAGAAACATTCAATTGGGTTAACATTTAATTGGGGTTGGGTTAGTATTGACAGTGTTCCTGAGCCGCTATGGTGCATTATGTAAGTTGTGCACTGAGTGGCTCATGTCACTATTCTTATGTAGGGATTTGGGGATTAAACTACCTCTTTCAAGACACACCACAGTCTCGTCCTCTATCTGAGTAGCTGTAATACATCTTGGTAGCCCTATAGCAGAGAAGAGAATCTTTGAGGTATATGAACTACAGAGCCTATGAGGAAGTGCAATGGCACAGAATGTCAGCCTGGGTTGAAATAAAGCAATTTATTCCAATTTTACCCAACAAAAAGTGGAAATTTCAGCAAAACCAACATTTTCCCATGCAATATTACAACTCTGTAGAAACCACATTTTCCACCCCCTGTTCTAGTTTAAGAGACAATCCCTGGTCAGCTTTAATGATTTCTTTTAAAGCTAGCAGAAGCGATGCAGGTCAAGTTTGACACAGACCCTTTTGGCTTTAAGAAGCTCTTTGTGTTACCTTATGTACAACTATAACAATGTATTTCTGTCCAAGAGCATTGCCATAGTTATGGACTTATGAACATTATGGATAGAAAGCCATTGAAGGGGAGAAGAACTGGACAGGACGTATCAGAGATGCACCTAATATCTTACACAGATGGGTGATCTCTATTCTATGTTCCAAAGAAAAGGGAGCACAGTTCCTGCAGGGCTGCAATGGACATGACTTGGATGCTCTTGACGATCACCAGGTATGGAGATTTTCCAACAACACTATTGGACCTAGGATTCATTCTAGTGACACATCCTACATTTCGTATATTTGGAAACACTCACTGAACATCATATGGAAAGCCTTACCTTCTATATCTTACCTTCACTTGATAAACCTCAGACTTCATGGAAAGATGCTATAGATTTCAACAAGCAGGAAAGGGTGGCATCTTCCCAGGTAAAAAAAAAAAAGGTAGTTTATATGCCCAGCTCCTATTGAAAAACAAGCTGATTGTGATTCAGGCCCTGAAATTTGCTTTGTGCCTGTGTGATAAGGAAAAGTTTTTCATGCAGCCCTATAGAAACTACAGTAGAAACCAATGGGGCTGGATCTTGTAGCCCAGTAGTCAGGATAGTTGTTATTCCACAAAGCTTGGCTTTGGGAGTTGAATGATAGAAATACAGACTGGCCAGATTTAGGTTTCCCCTGCCTTTTTCCTATTCATTGTCATACTCATCCACTTTTCGCCAGCATGAAAGCATTGAGGCTAGTTAAAGTGGACAAAGTGAAATGCCATGAAAATATCACAGAAGCTGACATACTTCTAAAAGATCCATTTTTGCCTTTTTTTTACAGGGCTTTAATCATCACAAAATCTCTTTGAGTAGAAAAAGGAGACCAGGTCTACTAGTTATCCACATGGTTCAATTACTGTAGTCACAGAACACTTCATGCCCTTTTTTTTCCTTTTATAGATTCATAGGTGCTAAGATCAGAAGGGACCTCAACAGATCATAGAGTCCGACCCCCTGCCTAGGCAGGAAAGAGTGCTGGGGTAAGATGACCCCATCCAGATGCCTATCCAGCCTTCTCTTAAAGACCCCCAAAGTAGGGAAGAGCACCACCTCCCTTGGAAGCTCATTCTAAATTTTCACCACCCTTACCATGAAGAAGTTTTTCCTGATATCTACCTTAAATGTGCTCTCTGTCAGTTTGTGACCATTGTTTCTTGTCACCCCAAGAGGTGCCCTGGTGAACAGAGCATCTCCAATACTTTGCTGCATCCCCCTAATGAATTTGTAGGCAGCCACAAGATCACCTCTCAGCCTTCTGTTGCAGAGGCTGAAGAGATCCAGGTCCTTAGTCTCTCCTCATAGGCCTTGTCCTGTAAGCCCCTAACCATACAAGTGGCCCTCCTCTGGACCCTCTCAAGTCTATGAACATCCTTCTTGAAGTATGGCACCCAAAACTGGATGCAGTACTCCAACTGTGGTCTGACCAATGCCACATAGAGGGGAAGTATCACCTCCTTGGTTCTATTTGTAATGCATCTGCTGATGTATGATAAAGTGCAGTTAGCTTTGCTCATGATTTCATCACACTGATGACTCATGTTCATCTTGGAGTCCACTATGACTCCAAGATCCCTTTCCACTTCTGTGTGGCTGAGAGGGAGACTTCCCAGCCAGTAGGTGTGCTGGATATTTTTGTGTCCTAGGTGCAGCACTTTGCACTTGTCCTTGTTGTACTGCATCCTATTGTGTACCGCCCACTTTTCTAACCTGTCCAGGTCTGCCTGCAATCGTTTCCTACCCTCCAGAGTGTGCACTTCACCCCATTATTTAGTATTGTCCACAAATTTGGACAGAGTACACTTCACACCCACATCCAAGTCACTGATGAAGATATTGAAGAGTACACGTCCAAGGACTGAGCACTGTGGGATCCCACTACCCACATCCTTCTACATCAATACTGACCCATCTACTACCACTCTCTAGGTGCAACGACTAAGCCAATTTTCCACTCACCAGACTGTGTAAATATCTATGTCATAGCTCTCTTAATTTATTTATGAGAATAATATGAGATACCGTATCGAAGACCTTGCTAAAGTCCAAGGAAACAACATCCACCTCTACTCCTGCATCTAAGCATTTTGTGACCCTGTCATAAAATGAAACCCTATTGGTCAGGCATAATCTACCTGCTGCAAATCCATGCAGGTTTCCCTGCTACATTATTTTTCCCACTGGACTCTCACAAATATGATCCTTAATAATCTTTTCAAAGACCTTTCCAAGAATGGAGGTAAGACTGACTGGCCTATAATTACTTGGATCCTCTTTCCTCCCTGTCGCAGGGCACTTCCTAAGGAGGCTCAACCCCAGGAGGGGAGAGGTGTAGCAGGGTGCCTGCTACTGGCATTGGGAATAGGGCTGGGCTGCCAATCAGCAGGACAGCACACCTGAAGGTGGTTTAGGCAACAGATCGGGTCAGCTGACAGCCAGGGGGCGGGGCCTGGCCCATATAAACAGAAGAGCCTGAGGCCAGAGGCAGTTCCCTTCTGGTAGCCTGAGAGGCAGGGGCCCTGCTACGGAGCAGAGCAAGGCAGAGCTGCCTGAACATTTGAGCGCCGACGTGTTGAGATGAGATGGAGAGGCCTCTGTTATGAAGGCTTGAAGGAGAGGCAGGGTGGCGTGGAATGTTATGGCCGGTAGGCTTATTTTGAATTAGAGCTGGTTGGCTGATAGCTTTGAGTTGCTGTTGGGCTGTTTGTATAAAATGGGAGGACCGGGAGAAGCCGTAGGGGATGGAGGAGGGCTCATTAGGAGCTCCCCGGTGGAGTGGGGGGGGTTCCTGGGTGCCCTGGGAGGGCACAGCGATTGGTGCTGGAGCTGGCACTGCAGGTGAGCGCCGGAGAGAGGCATGACATTGTGGGGTGTCGTGACCCTGGCCCCATAGGGGGGCAGTATTCTGCCCAGCGCCGTGTAGGCCCCAGAACGGGCAGGCACATGGGAATAGGAAGGCCCAGGGAGGGCAGATTAGAATAGGAGGCTCCAGGGTGAGCGATTGGCACCCTACCAGCGCAAAGTCCCGGAGAAGGGCGAGTGCGCGAGAACAAGTCTGGAGGGGGCGACGTGTGGATAGGGACCCGACGGAGACGAGGCGCATACAGAATAGAAGCCGGAGAGGGCTGAGCGCGCGGTTAGAAGCCCAGACAGGGTCGAGCGTGAGAGTAAGAGCCTGGACAGGGCTGCACATACATTTGACAGGCCCAGAGAGGGCACGCATACAATAAGGCCGTGAGGGGCGCGTATACTGGAGAGGCCCCGGGAGAGGGGCGCTTATATTGGAGAGACCCCGGAGAGGGCGAGAGTGTGAACAGAAGCCCTGGAGGGGCGAGTATATCGGGTGCGCATACTGAGGGACCCCAGAGAGAGGGGGTGCGTGTACTGAGAGACCCCAGGAAGGGGCGAGCATACAGACATAAGAACGTCCGGTACGCCAGCGAGGCTTGGGGCGTGCTAAAGGGGAGGTCAGAGGCACGCGTAGCCCATAAGGCTGGGGTGCACCAGGTCAGTACAGCCAGGATAGGGGACAGGATATACTTGAGCACCGTGTCCAAGGGGACAATAAGGCAGCCTCCATTATCAAACTATATGACACCAAGACATGGCGGGCGAGAGAGAGAGGGTGCGTTTGAGACCCAACTTGGCACGGTAGGGGCGCCAGGGGAGATCACGGCCGCTCCTGAGCCCTGCCCCGTGACACTCCCCTCTTTGAAAATAGGGACCGCGTTGGCCCTTTTCCAGTCCTCCGGGACCTGACCTGAGCACCATGAGTGCTCAAACAGCCGTGCCAGTGGTTCTGCTATGACACCAGCCAATTTTTAAAGTAGTCTCAGATGCAGCTCATCTGGGCCTGATAACTTAAACACATCTGGTCCATCCAAGTGACTCTGCACCAAGTCAATGCTGACAGTTGGTGGGCTGGTATCCCTCTGATGCCCATCTACAAACTCATTAGGAGACTTATCTTGAGCCCTGTTCAGGAACACTGTGGCAAAAAACTCATTCAATAGCTCAGCCTTGTCCCCCCTATCTGTCACTAATTGCTCTTGCTTCTTCAGTAGAGGCCCTATGCTGTCCTGCACCTTCCTTTTACTCCCTACATACCTAAAAAAAAGACTTTTTGTTATCTTTAATTTGTGTTGTCAGCTTCAGCTCTGTAGTTACTTTGGCCTTTCTAACTGCCTCCCTGCAAGTACAGGCCATGTAAGTATACTCCTCCTTGGTAGCTTCCCCCTGCTTCCACTGTCTATATACCTTCTTTTTTGCCCTTAGGCTCCCCTGGATTTCCCTGTTTAGCCAAGGAAGTTTTTTGGCTCCTTTCCCCTTTTTCCCTCATACTGGGATCGTCTCGCTCCACGCCTGAAGGATCGCTTCCTTTAGAAACAACCACTCTTTGTGGACTCCCATCTTGCCAATACTCTTATCCTGCACTGCGTCATTGACTACCGAGCACACTGAAGTTAGCTTTCCTAAAGTCAAGCACTTCTACCCTACTAGTTATCTTACCCACCCTATGCCGTATGGTGAATTCAATTGATTGGTGGTCACTGCCCTGTGCTGACAGTGATAGTCAAAGCAAACAGCTCCTAAATAGAGACTGCATTGGAGACATCTGAAATAGAGGGAGTACCTCCCACCCATGCTGGAACATGGCAGCAGAGCTGTTCAGGATCTTGTTCCATCTCCTGAATTTGAGCCACTACTCACTGACACAGCTGTAAGTAGGTCATCAAGCCTGGGGTGTGAAAGGCAGCTGGACAGGATGCTAATCACATTGCTTCCCTGGCTACAGAACCTAGCCTGCTTTAGCCACACCAGCATCAATTCCCCTCTCAGTGGGCACGTCTACACAAGACACTAGAAGCGCAATGGACTAATACTACTGCATGTTAGCTTATCACAGTGAAAGCCTTACTAATGCACTAATGCACAGTATAATTAGTCTGCTGTTCATTAGCATCATATAAAAACACACACCAGCACTCCTGTGCAGTAGTGCCAATTATGGCATCTTGTTAGTATCTGTTATTACAGGTACTAAACTTAATACACTATAATCACAATGCACTAATGCACATGTAGACATGCCCAGTCTTCTCTTCTCCAGACTAAATAACTCCAATTCTTTCAGCCTTTCCTTATAAGCCTTGTCTCCCAAGTCCCTGATAATTTTTGTTGCCCTGCACTAGACTCCCTCCAAACTCTCTACATTCTTCTTGAAGTGTGGGGCCCAAAACTCTGGGCATGGTACTCCAGATGAGGCCTCAATAGTGTTATGCTGAATAGAACAGAAGAATCCCTTTGCTCAATTTTGAATAGGTGAATTGAATATATATATATATATATATATATCAGGCTTTTAAAATGGGTTAAAGTCCAAAAAATTTCTGAGCTTCAGATTAAAGTTACCTTTGTGGCTTTACAGTCCGCAGTCCTAAAATGCTTCCTATCGAAACGAGCCTTATTGCCCACTGCCGTTGTTCTTGTCCTATTATCTCCTATGCAATTGACATATTCAGATCTGTATTTTATACCTTTAAATAGAGTATGAAGAAAGCAGCAAAAGAGTGCTACTTCAAATCAGGAGAGATTTAATTTTAAATCAATCCTTGTATTTTTCCTTTTGTTGGACAGTTGTGAATGATGAGTTGCAAATTGCTTTTTTAATTTGCTTTGATGTGAGAGAGTAACTCTGGGAAACGGCTTTGAGGGCTCTGGGAATCCCTCCTGCGTTAGTGTTTTTTTCTATGCAAGTTCCATTTGCTCTTGTGTGAAAAGACGTACCTGAGAGGAATGCTGCTTTCCCTGCGTGGATCAGCAGACATGGCTTTTCAAAGGGGCCTAGACATCCTCTGATTTCTGTAGGACAGTTGAGACTGTCAGCAGGCTTTGGATTAGGAAATAAAATGAGTCTGAAATCCAGAGTGTTGCCTGCTGGTGGGTGGGACAAGAGACTAGTGATGGGATAAAATGGGGAAGAGGGGGAGGAAATCTTTCTGGTCTATTCAATCTAGTCCAAAAGGAATAAATGCCCACCTGCTTCTTGGTGGCCTGTGTAAAGAGTTTAGTGGTTGCTAAACCTTGAATAGTGATCTGTATTCCTGCTCAGGGTGTTCATACCCTACTCTTGGTACCTCTTTGGGAATTGTGAAGTGTTCCGCCTCCCTCTCCACCCCCCAATTTCAATATTGCCTGAGAACTTACCAAAACTGGGACCATGTGATGGTAGGTACTGTGCAAACATCATGTAGCAGACAGCTAATGCCATAATTTAAATAGAGCAGGCAGACATTGAGTAGAAGAAAATTGATATAACATTCAGCCAAAGTGAACTATGTGAGGGTGACAAATGATGTGTCAATAACAACTTTTTGTCAAGTGGGTGTAGAACATGGAAACGAAGGAAGGTGAGAGGGATGAGGAGGGGTGCAGAGACTAAGATGCAAATGGGAGTGAAACTGATGTGAAGAGATTAAGAGGGCAAATGGGGGTGGAAGCACGCAACCACTCAGGTGTGGGAAGGGAAAGGCCAGTATGAGCTGTGGAAAGTTCTCAGAATGGCTGAATGCCTTCCCAGCTTCTGAAGGCCAGCTGGAGTCTCTAGATGCCTGTTCTCTGATGCATTTCCCCCACTCAGATGAAGGAAATAGATGCTATTTTGGTCCTTGACAGCCCAGAATGTGGAGTGGTTTCTCCTGCAATATTCAGAGTGTGTGTAAAGGAGGGATAGTTTAGAGCGAGGCTGCCCCAGCTGGACTTCATGTTCCACCATCAGCGGTTTTCTGCATGTGCTCAGAGAGAGTGATGCTCTATTGACGAGTGTTTTGACCCAGGTTCAACTCACTGTTTTGCTCTGCCACAGACTCCATGGGACAAGGCACACATACTCTCTGTGCCTCAGAACCCCGTCTGCATATTGGGGATACTGGGAGCCTAAGTACATTAGTGCTGTATGTAAAGGAGCATTATACATCTACCCTAATCCAAATGGGATCAGAGGAGGAGAAAACTGAGTCATTGTGGGTTAGGATACATGGAGATTGAGGGGAAAGAGACTTGGTGGTGGGGGTCTGCTACAGACCACCACAAAAAGAGGAAAAGATAGACTTGGTATTCCTGAGGCAGCTCTCAGAGGCTGTACAGTCTAGGGATGTGGTTGTTGTGGGGGACCTAAACTACCCTGACATCTGCTGGGAGGAGTAGTCAGCCAAATCCACCCGTTCACATAGGTTTTTCACTTGCGTGCAGGACCTTCACGTAATGCAGGAGGTATATGGTCCCAACAGGGGGAATGCCTTACTGGACTTGGTGTTGGCTACAGGGAGCTGCAGATTTGTGGTCACCTTGGGGACAGTGATGGGATTCATAGAATTCTAGAATCAATGAGTGGGAAGGGACCTAGACAGATCATCTAGTCCGACCCCCTGCCATGGGCAGGAAGGAGCACTGGGGGTGGCAGGGGTCATAAGACCTCAGCCGGTGCCTGTCCGGTCTCCTCTTGAAGAAGTCCAGGGAAGGTGAAAGCACCACCTCTCTGGGAAGCCTATTCCAGGCTCTGCCTGCCCTAACAGTGAAGTAGTTCTTCCTAATATCTAACCTAAACCTATCCCCCCTCAGCTTGTGGCCATTGTTTCTGGTGACTCCAAGGGGGGCCCTGGTGAACAGACTTTTCCCGAGTCCCTGCTGCTGGCCCCTGATAAAGTTGTAGGCAGCCACAAGATCCCCCCTCAGTCTCGTCTTGCGGAGACTGAAGAGATTCAGGTCCCTCAGCCTCTTCTCATAGGGCTGGCCACGGAGGCCCCCAACTATGCGAGTGGCCTCCTCTGGACCCTCTCCAGGTTCTCCACGTCCCTCCCGAAGTGCGGCGCCCAGAACTGGACACAGTACTCCAGCTGCGGCCTGACCAGCACCGCATAGAGGGGGAGCAAGACCTCTCTGGACCTGTTAGTGATGCCCCTGTTGATGCATGACAGGCTGCGGTTGGCTCTGCCTATTGCTTTGTCGCATTGGTGACTCATATTCATCCTGGAGTCAATCCTGACTCCAAGATCCCTCTCTGCCTCTGTGCTGCCGAGAGGCTCAGCCCCTAATGTATAACCATAATGTTGGCTCCCTCTCACCAGGTGCAGCACTCTGCACTTGCCCTTGTTGAACCGCATCCTGTTCAGATCCGCCCACTTGTCCAACCTATCCAGGTCTGCCTGGATGTGGTCCCTGCCTGCCGGTGTATTCACTTCACCCCACAGCTTGGTGTCATCAGCGAACTTGAACAGGGTGCTCTCCACACCCTCATCGCTAGTGAAGATGTTGAACAGCACTGGCCCAAGGACTGAGCCTTGGGGGACTCTGCTGCCCATACCCTCCCAGGTAGACACTGACCTGTCCACTACCATCCTCTGGGAGCACCCCTGGAGCCAGTTTGCCACCCATGTGACTGTGCATTTGTCAATGTCACAGTCCCTCAGCTTGCCCACCAGAATTGGGTGGGACACTGTGTCGAAGGCCTTGTGGAAGTCCAAGAAGATGACATCGACTTCCTCCTTCTCATCTAAGCTCTTTAACCTGGTCTCTTTCTATGACCAGGTAACAGTCAGGTAGGATCGGCCTGGCATGAACCCGTGTTGGTTACCCCCCAACATCACTTCCCCTGCAGGGCTCTCACAAATGTGGTCCTTGATAATTTTTTCAAAGACCTTCCCCAGGATAGAAGTGAGGCTGACTGGCCTGTAGTTGCCAGGCTCTTCCTTCCTTCCCTTCTTGAAAATAGGGACCGCATTGGCCCTTTTCCAGTCCTCAGGGACTTGGCCCGAGCACCAGGAGTCCTCAGACAGCCGTGCCAATGGCTCCGCAATGACACCAGCCAGTTCCCTCAGCACCCGCGGATGAAGGTCATCCGGGCCCGCCGACTTAGACACATCTAAGCCCTCCACTTAATCCTTAACTAGGTCTGAACTAACAGTCGTGGGACTCGCATCCTTCCTGGGCCTCTCTATGCTGTCACCCGAGAGCACCCCATTGTCAGCAGACAGGAACACGGAGGCAAAGAACTTGTTGAAGAGTTCGGCCTTCTCTCATGCATCCATCACCAACTGCCCTGCCCTGCCCTGCCCTACCCTGCCTCATAGGGGTCCAACATTATCCCAAGACTTCTTGCTACCTATATACTTGAAGAAGGACTTTTTTGTTATCCTTGATCCCAGAAGCTAATCTAAGCTCCATGGCTGCTTTAGCCTCCCTTACTAAATCCCTGCAAGCTCGGGTCAGGGAGGTGTACTCCTCCTTTGTCCCTGCCCCCTGCTTCCACTGCCAGTACACTTTTTTCGTTGCCCTCAGGCCAGCCTGGATATCCACGCTCAGCCATGAAGGTTTCTTGGACCCTTTTCCCACCTTCCTCCGCAGTGGAATTGCATCCTGCTGTGCCCCAAGGATAGCCTCCTTGAGGAAGGACCGCCTTTCTTGGACCCCTATACTAGCTACAACCTGGGCTCTGAGTGCCTCCTTGACTACTGGTCTGAGCACATCAAAGTTGGCTTTCCTAAAGTCAAGCATTTGTGCTGTGCTAGTTACCCTGCCCGCCTTCCTCTGAATAGCAAACTGGATCATTTCATGATCACTGTCCCTGAGCCTCCCTTGTACTAGCACATCCCCCACCAGGTCGTCCCCAGAGGCTAATACCAGATCCAGTATGGCGTTTTCCCTTTTGGGGACGAGTACCTCCTGCACTAGGTGTAGATCTTGTACGTATGTCAGGAACCTTCGTGAGTGGCTAGACCTGGCTGACTGCTCCTCCCAGTTGATGTCAGGGTAATTCATATCACCCATGACCACAACATCTTTTGCACACACAGCCTCCCCCAGCTGCCTGGAGAAGTCCAGATCCAGCTCTTCCTCCTGATGTGGTGGCCTGTAGTAAACCCCTATTACCAGATCCCTCTCCCCCCACCCTCCTTGAAGTTTGACCCACAGGGTCTCAGTTAAGCCTGCCTCTGGTCCCGTTTGGAAGGTAGAACTGGTATACTGTTCCCTAACATAGAGCGCAACACCCCCCCACACCTTTTTTCCCCTTCCTATCTCTTTTAAACAACCCATAGCTCTCTATGTCTAATGCCCAGTCAAATGTTTCGTCCCTCCATGTCTCCACTAGGCCAACCAGGTCAATTTTACTACTTGCAAGCAGGAGAGCAAGCTCCTCCTGCTTGTTCCCCATACTTCTTGCATTAGCAAAGAGACACCTTAATCCCCCCAAGAGAGCCCTGGGCACCCCCCCTTCCTGAGAGACAACTGGTCCCTTGGTATATACCTGAGCTCTTACCTGGGATTAGGAGCAATGGTCTCAAATTGCACCAAGGGAAATTGAGGTGGAAGACTAGGAGGAGCTTTCTGACTATGAGGGTGGTCAAGCATTGGTACAAGCTACCTACAGATGTTGTGGGATTTCTATGCCTGGAAACTTTCAAAAGCAGGTTAGACAGAGACTTGGCTGGGATGGTTTAGTCAGGGATGATCCTGCCTTAAGCAAGGGGCTGGACTGATGACTGTAGGAGGTCCTTTCCAGTCCTACTTTCCTATGATCCTACAAGCCAGCATCTGTGAGAGAGGACAGTCTGACTAAACCAAAATTATTCTAGAATTTTCCATTTTTCACTACAGAAACTGAACCACTGAGAAGACTGGGCTAAAATCTAACATTTTTCCGGAGTTTTCAGCTATTTTTTTTTAGTTTTCAGTAAAAATAAAAACACTTGATCTTTTAATGTGAGCAGCTAGATAAAAATTTAGGCTCCTGTAGGTGATTCCAGTAAGAAGGAGACTATAGTCAAGCAATCAATTTTAATTTTCTGTGGGCATGTCTACACGTGATGCTGACTGTGCATTAGCTGAATAATACTGCGCAGTACAGCATCCCAGCATGGACAGTGCTAATACTCTACTGCACAGTATTATTAGGCTACTGTGGAGTAGCATCACTTAAATTTAAAAGATGTTCACCGGCACTGTTGCACAGTAACTCTGGTTACTGCACATTTATTTAGTTCTTGCTAATACAAGTACTAAATAAATGTGCAGTAATGGTGGGACAGTAGTGTCTCATGTAGATGCACCCTTCATTTATGAGACAGCCTGAAGAAACCAGGTTCTGACACACTGAGGAAAGGCATAGGAAGAGGGCTTCTGGGTCAATGGCTGGCTGTGAGAGCTTCTGTGTTGCGTATGGGGAATCTGTCTCCAGTTTGTGCTCGAAAAGCAGGGATTTAGGCAATGTCAAGGTTTCCTTGCTTCTAAGTTTCCATATGGTGGTCTTTCACCCACCCCCTCACACAGCCTGTCCCAATACCTAAAGCCTGTTTAATGAGAGCACTGGAACTGAGCAGCCTAGCATGTGCCTTTGTTTGGGTGGAACCCTGTCTCTTCCAGCTACTTTGAAAGAAAGGTGACAAGGAAACCTAACAAGTTTCCCTGAGAGTCAATCCAGCACACCATATACCCCCTGCCTTTGCTTTGTTTATTATCAGTGAAGCTGATAGGTTTTGATACCTGAAATCCGCTCCTGGAGAATAAGAAAAAAATCATTTCCCCAGTATAAATCATGCACACAAAACTGCTTTTTTCACAGTTGCCTTCTGTCAGAACAATTTCACATTACCTACACAATCCTTTTTTTTTTTTTTTTAACACATTCAGAGAACTCATCTTTTGTACCCTGCTTGCTTTCCTTTCAATTACTGGTGCAGGGCATCTCACCATGCCCTTGAGGAGAATCTATTGTGTCAGTGGGATTTGCCATTCTGTTCTAATGGAGAATTCATCCTTGTGACACTTTTTCCAGCCTCAGGTCCCATAACTGTACTCCATATTTCAGGACCTAGGAGGGAAATTCTGTCCCTCTGATACTCATTAGGCAGCCTTAGTGGATAAATTTGGGGTGTAGTCCTGGTACTCACCTGTATCCTACATGGTACTTCCTTTGCTTGGGCCAATTCTGTTAAGGGTCCCCACAGCCAACCTGCACAGCCTAAATTGTTTTCTCTTCTCTTTCATCATCTGCAGTTGTCTCATGAACCCCTAATGAATTTTATACTTGAAGCACACAGACCCTTCTTTAAATGAGTTCCCCTTCTGATCTTATATTATGCAGCTTTTCTATTTTAGCAGAGGTTGTCCTCAAGTTTGCTATAGCAAAGACATGAGCTCTTCTAGTTTTGGACTGAAGAGTGTCTATGTGGTCCAAATGGTCCACACCCCGCTTTACCTCTTCAGAAACTCCCCACTGGAGTTTGGTGGAGGCCTTTGATCAGGCCAAAGTGTAAAGAGTGCTAGGGTACACTTCAACTACTGTTTCAGAGACTATTCAAGGCAATGGGCTAGGCTGGCCCAGGTCTTTTACTGCTGTTTTGCAGAGACAGTCACTGAATCTTTCAACCTCCCCCTTCCCACTACACTGCAGTGAGAGTGCTCTGCATTCTGTGGATCCCTAGGATCTCCCAGACTCGCCGGAGTGCTTCAGCTGAGGTGCACAGTTTTTCCCTTGGTCTGTGTATAACACACTGGGGACTCCAAACCTGGAGCAGAGTCATGCCTCAGAATCCCTGCAGCTTCCTGATATGTTCTGGGACAAGGTCTTTGACACTTGATATTTGCTGCGATTTTTCACCAACCTCAGGTCCCAGCACATCTACAGTAGTGTACCTTCTTGGTGCTCCCCCTAGGATCCTGTTGGAGAGGGACAGTTTTCCAAATCCTTCCTGCATTTCACTCAATATAACTCAGTTTTGCATCAAGTGATTTAAACACCATCCTAATTTACCACCTTCCCTTGTCAGCATATCTGGTACAATCAGCTGACTGTAAACCTCCCCTGCTGGAGTCTCCCACCTCTTCTACAATGTTTCTTATTTCAGTCTGCAACTTTCCCACTGTGTGCATGAAGCTTCCCTACAGGACACAGTGAGAGAATACAACATGCTAGGGCTGTTGCATTTACCAAATGATTTTCCAAAACATGTACTATGTTTTCTATGAGGGCCCTTCTATTTAGAAGCTTGTAGAAACTCTGGAGCCCATTTCTGCAACCAGGAAGATTTGCACTACTACAAATTACAGGAAAAGGAAAAGCACTATAGCAGGGCACTAAGGTGCCTGCTACTCTTGAGAGCAATGAGGAAGGAGCCCAGGTGCTGGTTGCTAGGGCAACCAGAGGGAGCCAGGGACTCCTACCTGTCAGTGGTCAGCTGATTGGAAGGGGCAGGGCCTGGCTCCCATTTAAACCCCAGGACTGAGTCCAGGGAGGTAGTTTGCCGTAGGCAGCCAGAGGGGAAGGAGCTCTGCCAGATGGAGCTAAGAGGAGAGGCTGGACTGCAGGTACGGCCCGAGATTGGGGAAAGATAGAGCAACCCTGGTATGGTAGGAAGAATGATGTTATTGCCGATGGGCAGAGATTTATGTTATAGCCTAGGGGCTTGAGTTTTATGTTTGCTGTTTACATCCAGAGGTTTGGGTGAGGCTATTAGGGGACAGAAGAGCCCTCATCTTTTGGTGGGGTGCAGACCCTGGCACTGGAAGGACGAGCTTAAAAAAGACAGAGATGTCTAGTGTGGGGGTGTGCAAGGATAGATATATATATATATATACGCGCACACACGGGGGGGTTTTATGTTGTTGCCAGGACTGGCAGGTTGCCCCTGGTTTTGAACTGGTGGCCCCTTTGCTGTGGGGCCAGTGCCGGTGCCTGTGCCCCTGGGCTGGGGGTTCCTTGCTCCTGAAGGGAACATAAAAGGGGACCATGAGCCTCCAGGCACTTCAAGGAAAAGCTAGAGCCTTGGGGGTCAAACCCTGTGTAGTGGGTTTGGATGGGGAGGCCTAGCTAGAATAAAAGGGGTCAGGCCATTCTAGGAGAGACCCCAACGTACCCAATAGAATAGGCAGTCTCCAGCTCTCATGATAAATTCCAATAAGACATGGCAGGCAAGATTAGAGCGGGACAGAAATATTCCAAGGGCACCCCCCATAAGGTCTGGACGACTAGGAAGATGGCACTGGGGAGGGAGACCTGTTACAAGCACCCATCTCCTTTGGAACACACTCATGTCACAGAGCAAATGATTTTTTGTTTAACAATTTTGGTCAGTATTTGCTGATTAACCTCTCAACAAGATATTAGCAGTGCTAGGCTTCTGTCTAGGCCCTATAAGACTGTGAAACTAAAGCACTGACATTTTCCCATCCACTTGTCAAGCTGGCCCTCAGGACTTCTGAGACTAAATTCATCACAGGGATCCATGGTTTATCCTGAGTACAAAGTTCCTTCTATACAAGCACTGACTACAATTTATCCATTGCTAGGAGCTCCTTTCAGCTGTTACAGTCATTACTGGGGTAAGTCATCTCTGTGTTTCACAGATCCCATTAAACATTCAGCACCAAGCTTCCATTATTGTCAAAACAAAACTATCAAGCTGATTCTTAGTCCTGCAAGCTTTGCCTCTTCAGTTCAGTTTATCCACATTTCTTGAGCTGGGAGATGGGCTTTCTGTTGTCACTCTTGATGCTGTACCCTGACCAGCCTTCTATTCATAAGTCCTTTTTGTTGCCTGTTTTTCCCAGAGATGGCATTTAACGAAACTGCTTCCTTCACATTTTGTGCCTTATAGCTAAGTCCACCCATTCTATAGACCAAATGCATCATTTTCCTAATCAATCGGTAACATCCTGAACCAGATTAGAATGCCCTTCTCCATCATACCAGCTGGAGACACAGCTGCACTTCTGCAGCTCATCCCCATCAGGTTCCATCTTCCTCACTAGCAGTTCTCCTTCTGGAGCACTGTTGTAAGAAAAGATTCAAGTTCTGGGACAGATCCTCCAGCTCTTCAAGGTGTATTTGGCCTCCTTCCATTGATCATGATCTGCAAGTTCAATCCAGCTGATTGTGGACAATAAACTGGACCATTGTCAATGGATCCTGGAAGTCAGGAAACACCAGAAACATGGGTCTCTGCAGAACCTGTGGGATTCTGGTGGGATTTCCTCTTTCTTCCTTTCAGCTCTCAGCTGTGTCTTGGTCAACTCAGATTGGGTGATTCCACAAGCCCATTCAAAAGGTAATACCAGTCTATTTTCTGGAGATAAGTTCTGCATGCCAATCAAGGAGACTGCTTATAAGTTCGTCTGTGTCCATCTTCCCAGACAATTCTCAGTAAAGGTAACAAGTCTGAAGGTCATACAGAGTTTAGCTAGTCTGCCTAATCCTTTGAATAACCAGCAAAGTGTTATGTGAAATTGGGTAATTACTTAATGTAGCACTCAGATGCATTATCCTACTAAATATACACACAAAAATAGATAGCTGACTAATATCACATACCAGCAATGCTTGTTGCTTCAAAAAATAGCACACTCTCTTGATTGCAAGTCATTACTTAGTTTTCCAGTTCTTCTTTTAGATTTTGTTTGCACTCTTTGAATTCCCCTAGTAAAATGTTTAGCTCTTCTTTTAGTTCTTATTTTATTTCCTTGTGGTCTTGATTTAATTACTTCCTTTCCCCCCCTTATTTCCCCCCTTATTTCTGTAAGCAGCTTCGTTATCTTCTTCCTTACTGGTTTATGGGTAAGACCAGCTCATAATCTTCCTCCTTGGAAACAGAATCCCACTCCTAACACCAGCATTACCTTTCCTTGACCGAGTGTCTAGGCATAATTCAGGGTTTCACAGGTTATTCTAACTGGGATAAATCACGGCTGGAATCAAATTTATCCATGCAGTTTTGGTTATTTACAAGAACATACAAACCCCTGTTTTCTCGAACAAAGGAAAAAACTACCAGTTTGCCTGCTTGCAGATTGAAATCTGTTTTAGCCATCACCCAGACCTAAAAACACTCTGTCTCTCTAAGCCCTTCCTCTGGATTGTGTTATCCTGATTGTTCAGGCTGTCTTAACAATTCTTGTCTATTACTTTCTATGTCCATCTCTCATCTGCCCTCTCACTGGATCCTTCCCAAAATAATGGCCAGGAAACAAAATCCTGTCTTTCCAAAACATTTGACATCCTCAGAAGCCTGGTGCTTGCCTTTTTGTTTTGGGCATCAAATGTGTTAACTGCCTCTTAGAATGATCATAAGTGGAAGGGTGATAGTTAAACCTACCCATGTCAATGAGCTCCAGCCCAATCCTGAATGCTGTGGAGCATCATTGTTTATTCTTTGCTTTTTGTAGCCCTGCTTGGGTTGGATTTGTCAATGAATGAATCTACTGGAGCCTCACATGTCTCTTGTCCCATTTAATGATGAGCAACGTGGGGAAAGGTTCCCCAAATGGGGGGGAGGAGGGGAGAATTTAACTCTATCTCATCTATCTGTTATACATGCTACTCAACATCTTATGCATGGAGCTGGTTAGGAGCTTTTCTATGAACACTTTTCTCCATAAAAAATGCAAATTCATAAGAACTGTTCACAGAAATGTACCTCTTTCAAGCATATTTCATTTAGAAAAAGCTTTCTCATTTTTAAGATGGCAGTTATAATCAACACCACAATAAGAAATTTGTTCACCATTAAATAGCATAACAGGGTTTTCAGCTGGGAAAACAAGTAACCTAGGTTCAAATCCCTTGTCTGAATCAAGCAGAGCAGAGGCTTGAAGCTAGACCTTCATACATATTCTAAGTCATTGCCCTCACCAAAAGACTCTTCTGGGATGTAAGAGCCAATGTAATAGCTTTATGAGATCTTGTATTCTTCCAGCTGGATGAGGGATATTTTTTTTAATTATATATTTTTGTGCACTGGGAAAACCGTATCTCATGTACCATTGCTTAGAAGGAATTCCAGGGGATAAGTCTTAGTCCCGATACTATTCTACAGACCCAGATTCAAACTGTCAGGAATTAATCCAATTTTCTTAAATCCATTATATAATACACTATAGCAAAAGTAATGGTGATACAGTAGACAGGAGGGTAGTAGCCCTGTGCGAAGTGCTACTGTTCACTTCAGATTTGGATTCGGCCAATTTGGGGGAGAGTGATAGGATTCGGTGATTTGAATCACTGTCCCGATTTTGATTTGGCCGAATCTGATTTGGAGATTTGGCTGCTGCCAAGCTTCCGAATCTCTGAATCAGCCAGGCCAGGCCTATCCCCCACCCCTCTCCCAGCTTGACAATGGCTGCTCTGCCCACCCCAGCTCCCTGCACTTGGGGGCAGGAGAGAGGAAGCCCCAGCTCACTGGGTGATGCTCAGTGCCCCACACTGCATGGGGGACTATGCACGAGCCCCCTGACCTCCCCTTCGCTCCCCCAGCCCCCTCACAGGTGCCCTGCCCAGTCCAGCTCTGGCCCTTTAAGAAAAGTAAAACAAACTAAAAAAAACCCAGACTCACCACTCCTGCTGGTGGGAGGGTAATCCCCACTGCCTGCACCATGTGAAAAGACTCTGCACGAGCCCCCCAAACCACTGAGGCTGCTGCAGGAGCAGTCAGTCCTAGGGCTTTTTTTTCTTAAAGGGCTGGAGCTGGCTCAGGCAGTGGGGGCAATGGGGGGCAGCAGGAATCATCTCCTGCCCAGCAGCACCCGGTGAGCACTGGGGCTTTGTTTTTTAAAGTTCCGAGCTGGGGTGGGCAGGGCCAGCCGTGGGGGGGGGGGGGTTGAGGGCGCTGGCAGGGGTCCCCCCATGGTCCCCTCTCCCCCTCCCCTACTTTCCAGCTCAGAGTCAGCTGCAGCTCCATGGTGCAGCCACCAGGGACTGCCCAAATCGTCAAAGCTCTCCAAATCTTTTCCAAAGATTCAGAGCTTTGAATCGATTTGAACCTTTTTAATTGGTCCCCTGATTCACTTTGGATTCAGAGATTTGGTCACAAAAATCAGACCAAATCTCCTCCAAATTTAAATCACCATCCAAAGCTTCGCACAGCCCTAGAGGGCAGCAGTCATGGGGAGGGGAGGAGAACCAATAACTTTCTTTGCCCAAGATTTCCCTCCTGTAACCTCCTTTCCCTTTTCTCCAAATATACATGCATGTTAATTATAATCACAATGATCAGTACAATTAGGGGTAGCTCCAGACTGGCTAGACTTTATGGCCTATATTTTCTGTTGAGCAGTGTCTCTGTTCTGATAGTCAGTTGGCACACACCTGGCATGTGGCAAGCCACAGACATGGTCTGTGGACATGGATCCTGCAAAAGGAAGTGGTAGTAGTTTGTGTCATCCCACCTCCTTGCTTCTTGCCACAGACCTGCTATGGGCTCCATCCTAGCAATCCCCAGCTGTTGTCACAGATGCTGGTGGCAGTTGCAACCCGCAGAACATGCATCGGCCCCTCAGTGTGAGAATTCCAGGATTGGGAAAGCACAGAGGTAACTCAAAGATGCCTTTGTGCACATGCCTTGAACACTAGCTCTCATCCTAAGTCTGTAATAAACTCTGTGCTATCCCAGCAAGCACCACTATATCACTAAGAAATAATCGGGGGGCGGGGGGAGGAATAAACAGCACAGGAAGACAGAAAAATAAATGATGCTTATTTCTGTGGGTCAACTGTGGGTGGTGGCTGGCAGAAAGATGATTTTATGATATTGTTGCCAGGAGAAGAAGGGTTACTTACTTATTAGGTAGCCATTTGAGTCACAATCCTTTTTTCCTTTAAACTCCAGAGCTGTACTGTGAGTAGGTTTGTTAGCTATTCCAGACTCTCATATTGCTAGTTCAGCCCCCTAATGGGCACTAGTGGGTAACCTGGAACAGGGTTTTTGTATTCAGGGAATATTTATCTCTGTTCCCATGGGCAGGAGAACAGAATGGGAATCACTGCCATTTTAAACAAGCTCTACCAAAAAGAGAAAAAGCATGGATCTTGCCAATTGGCCTGTTAGCCCCTTCCTTTGCAATGCAGTCATCAGAGCTGCAGAAAAGGAAATGCTCTTCAATCCTTATCTTTTTCTTCCTTTGCTTTCTGTCTTTTGCAGAGATATTACAGTTGAAATCCTTGTCTGGAGAACTTAGGCTGATCAGTCCCTAATCAAAGCAATCACCAAACAGATTTTCATTTGATTTGTGTCTCCACTCTAAAGACCAATGGTAGGAAGGCGTCTCTGCACCTGTGTTCTATATTTCCTAAATCTAACCAAATTTTTAAAGATTAACCACTGCTTAGAGGAAGGTGGCCAGAAGTGTTGAAACAACTCAATACCTGTGTGGTGGGCCAGTAGGGGGTGCTCTTGCGTTGAGCCACCCACCTCACTGCGCCCGACCACCTTCCAGGCTCTGAGTGCCTCCCTAGGAGTGCCTTGCGTCCAGCTGATCCCCTTCCTGGAGCACACTCACTAGCCGGGGGGAAACATAAGCTGCCACCACCCCGAGTAGGGACTGTCTCAGCCCTGTGTCCTTGGGGGAACACAGGCCTAATAGTCCTATGGGTACTTGACCCAGTACAGGCACCTGTGTCACTTCCCCAAATTGGGGGCCAAAAAGGAAAGTCTCCCTTAGTCCACAGACATAACAGGCCTCTTAGGCATAATTTAGACCCACCCCTCAATAACTCTCCTACACTGGTCACAAAGGAGAACTTTATTGATTACAGGGGTAGGGTGAAAATAGGGTGCAAGATAGAGCGATATCATAGAAATCCCATACAGCAAAACAGTTTGGCTGAGGTAGTCTTTTGATCACGCATCTGAGTTACTGCCAGCTATATATCTAACCAGATCTTGCGTAGCTTACTCACAAGCATCATCCAGAGGCTGTTGGAGATTCCCTCTGGAGGCAGGTCGTTCCTAGCTCATGAGTTATGGGGGAGAGCAAGTTTCAGATAGGAAAGCTCCTCTCTAAATCTGAGTCCCCCACATGGCTGCTGCCCCCTCCTCCTGGGCAGTTTTAACTTGTATAGACCCTGTGACCTCATTCACCTGGTCCAATGGAGTCCAGCACCTGTTGGCTGTCGGCCAACCAATTTGAAATGCATCACTAGTTGCCGGGCAGACTCTAGCCCACCAGGTAGATGCCCCTCACCCAGGTATCTGATACCAGCCACATAGGCAGAGGGAGCAGGTTTCCCCCCTCCCTCAGGAATGTAGCCAGCTCAGGTTACCTAAAGAGATAGGGTAAAGGTGTGTCTCCTCTGCTGAGCCCATCTTAATCAAATTGTCACAGAACAAAGATTTTGGGGAGAAACAAAGGTGACCTGCCTGATGGGCTTCTTCAGTCAGCAGTCTGGAACTGATGCACCAAGCAGAGTGTCATAGAGTGGACTGGCCCTTTAAGAGCAGTGGAGCTAAGACCTACCTGTGCCTACTTGCCTGCCTCCCCCTGAGCTGGAACTGATGGGTCAGGTGGTCAGGCATGTCCTGATGTGGTAGCAGGAATTCCCACAGGAAGGCACCTGCTCTCTTGCAGAGAGGGAGGCAGTGACTTAACTTAATTCAGAAAGCTCCCCCACACCAGTGGAAAAGATGAGGTTAATGTCACCTGCAAGGAGGGGCAGGAGTCAGAACTCTTGAAGGCGAAAATTAGCTCCCCACAAGCAAGCAGGAGACCCCAGAGCCTTTGGGGAAGGCTGGAAGATTCTGTCCTCGAGCCACACGGTTATTTTTAATGTCCCCCTGAAAGAAGGAGTATCTCAAGGCTCTGCTTGGGGCAGCTAGGGGAAGAAGGGAAATGGAGACACTGGGTGAGGTGAGACCCCCTCAGCATTATGAACCACAGGACACTGTATTTGTCTATGATGTCCACACTGCTCTGTGATTTAGCTAAGGCCTTCATGTACATATGATCAGATTTTCAAGGGCTCAGCTCCCACACTCATCCCCAGTGCTGCTATCCCCTTATGATCTATCATTATCAGTACAGCTTAAAAACTGAGGTGTTTAAAATAAAGCAGGGTTATTATTATGCCCTTTCAGTTTTTAGGAGGTGTGTTTTCCAGAACCCTAGGGTGAGGTGCTTCCTTTGTATTTTAAATGAAAGCCAAGAGTCACATAATCATGTGACTCAAGCAGCTGGAGATTTAAAGAGAAAAAACACCACCTTCAAATATTATAAAACTCACTATAGCATTGCAGGAATTGAAAAGGCTTCTTCTCCCTTAACCATTAGTTTTACCAAGCACTGAGGGAAACCGAGGTCCAATTGTAGCTAGTGCTGAGAACCTCGGTCAACTCTGTTTTGACTTCTATTCTACCCAGAAAGCACACCGTTCACCAGCAGACCCTCTATATGTCTGAAGAAGGGTGTTTGAGCCCAAAAGCTTGCAAAGAACAAATTTCCCAACTATTTAGTTGGTCTAATAAATGATATTACTTTTACCCAATGAACCTTGTCTGCCTTGATCAACTCTGGCTTAATTAAATTGATTCTCCCCTAGTGCATCTACTGTTGTATCATTTACACCTGTGTAAACTTGGTCTAAAATTTGGCCCTTGCACTGATCTGCCAGTATCTTACAGCCAGGGTGTGGTCAAATCTCCCTTTCTCCATTACTCTGGCAGCTAAAACAGATGGGAGTCAGCCTCGGCATCTGATAGGGGTGTCCCTATATATGTTGTCTCTCACCCTCCTGCCCCAGAGTAAGGGATACAGTGGGAGAGGGTGGTGAATGTTTGGGGCACACCTGAGCCCCAGCAATTCATAGCTGCTGGGGAAAGCCTGTTGCAGGCAACCACTGACCAGCCCAGTTGGTCCTAAGGCCTTACTGTCCCCAGGATCTGTGACGGCAGAAAAATACTCTTCTCCTTTTACACACACACACACACACACACACCTCCAGCTGCAGTAATAACAGAGAGATCCCATGCTATAGAGGTTTCAATAGTGCCCCAGGGTGATTGAGAGGGGAGAATTCAGCTTAGTAAATGGGATGCTTTTTTCTTAAAGGAGTCTCTCTGCCTGCCTGGTAGATCTGTCTGTCAGCAGCTGAAGTCAGTGCGTTCCTCCTCTTGTGTGATTCTTGGGAGACAGGGGAGATCAGAATTATCCCATGCTGTGCGGCTGCATAGGCAGGTCTGTAAAATACAGTGAGGTAAATTCTCATTCTCTGCCAACCATTACTTACTTCCAAATCTCACGTGACCTCTCTATCCCATGAGACTCTCCCACCCACTCTGTGTCACCCTTTAGGCATGCGTGGCACATCTCTTCCTACTGACTGCATGAGTGTCACCATATCCAGCCCTACAGCACACCTCATACCACACAGTCTCCTCCCATTCTCAGAGGGTGGTTTCATGGCATCCACTCACTCAGACTGAAGGGGAGGCATCAAGAGCAGCAGTTCATACTCCCCCTAGCTCCTTTGGGTTGGGAAGACATGTCCCCAAACATCTGTGAACCCAGGGCCTGGCTTTTCCTGTTGGCTTCATTATGCACTCAGCAGGCCTGCAGGAAAGAGGCTATTCTATGCAGTGTCCTGCTGTTGGCCTTTCTCCCAAGGCCACAGCTCAGTATGTTGTGTTCCACTCCCTTCTCATCAACTCGGGTTGTCATCCATTTTTCTTCCACTTCAGTAACTTTAATTCCAGTCCCTGATGAGTCATTTCAACAATTTAACTTCAACATTTAACAACATTTCCATTCCCCTTTTGTTTGTCCTCTCCCTTCTCCGCACAGTCGGCTCGGATTTGGTTAAAGTTTGTCTTCAAGAGTTCTACAGTAGTTTCCTGTCTCCTCCTGCCTCCATACCCGGAGTCTGTGCCAGCCATGGACTTGATCAATAGAATTAGGCATCTGGTTCAGTGACAGGAAACTGTGTTTCCCGCCCCCATCATCTGCCAGAATCAAAGACTTCCAGGGCAAATGGTCTGACTCCATAGGTGGGCATTTCAACTATAACCCCTTCTTGCTTTTAGGGAAATTAGAGGGAGTTTTGCCATTTACTTTAATGGAAGCAGAGTCAAACTGATTCTGAGTCTTTCTGAAAATCCCCATAAATGATAGCTGAGCTGGGGCTGGGGGGAGCTTCAGTCACTCTGTTGTAGTAGAGGAGGAAGTCAGTGGGATTGCTGGCAGTAGTGTGGCCTGGCAGATGTCCGGCAGCAGTGCAATAGTTCTGAACTCCTTGGAACCTCTACAGCAGGACAGAGCCCCAGGACCCTCCCACTGGCACCTCAAAGACCTCCAAGTACCAAATGAATTTGGACAGGGGGGTTGAGGGAAAGGTTGAAGTGAATCATGGGTATCTGCAGCTGCCCCAGCTGGACTTGCCTCCCCTCCTTTCTTCCTAGTAGTGCTTTCCTGCTCCCCCTTGTGAGTGTCCAGGCCTGTCTTTGTCAGTGCTATGTCCATCTCCCTGATAATTACCTTTGTTCATCCCCGTGACAGTTGCTCTGCTTACAACTTGCTCCAGGATTTCAGTTTTAAGTTTCATTAAATCTTTCCCTGGCTAAATCTATCAAAGCATTGACAAAACTCACAGCAAATGCAAATACGCTTTTCCCTTTCTACAGACACAGGAGGAAATCAGGCCTGCATCCCAGCCATGAGCACAGAGCCTTCTCTACCCCTCTCTGACTTTCTGCAGGACCAGATTCATATCCCCTTTTCAATTATGCAACAACCTTACAGCAAGAGCAGAGGATTCTCCTGCACTAGGATATTTTCTAGAGGGGGATGGACTGATCTATCCCCCTCCTTGCAGTGAGAAAAGGCACTGCAAGCCTGGCTAGGGATAAAAAGGGTCATTCCTGGCTAGTGCAGCAGCTACTTGGGAGCCCCTATCCATTGGTGCAAGTTAGAGAAGCCCTGAGACTGACCTGAAGTACTTCAGGGACTGGTTTTCTCCCTGGCAGTTTTTCAGATCAGTAAGTGGCACAGGATCTCTGGTCTCTCTCTCTGTATATTACACTTTGTACCAATCTAAAAAGCCATCAGTTTCACAGCTGCTAATAGTCCCCGGGTCTCCTAAAGAGTAGGAGCCCCACCTTGAACCAGCCTTCAGAAGGTGAACCCTGGCTCTGTATTAGGAAAAGCCTAGGGTCATACAGCAAAGATCAGCAGAGGAATGCTTGGAACCCTGGAGTCCTGGGAGGCTTGTACACAACACGGGGATTTAATTCTCTCTAAATTGAAGTGGTATTGTTTTGCACACCCATGTCGGAGTCCAATCCTTACCTGCTTTTCCAGCGGCAGGGAGGGGAGAGTGAGCTGCTGGTAGGCAGAGTGGTCCTTGAGGTGTGTGTGTGTGGGGGGAGGGTTGGTGCTTCCCCCCACAGCAGTGGTGGCCCCCTTCCCAGGTAGCACCCACCTGCAGGTACCACAGCTGCAGAGGGAAGCACTGGGTCCTCACACAGCTCAGGCAAGCAGGCAGGTTTGGGTGCGGGGGGTGGGGGGGAAAGGATCAAGCTTGCTGCTTTTTTTTTCTTTCCTTCTGTGGATCCTGCCATCCCTGGCTACTGCTGGGCTGTCTGCAGGGGCTGCCTGCACAGCCCCTGAGCTGCATAGGGCCCAGTACTTTCCTCCACAGCTGTAGGGTTTAGAAACTAAAACTCCTTGGAGGCATTTTACTTTTCAGCACCCCAAAGTGTGCTGTGCCTCAGAGTCAATTAAGGTGCATTTACGCCACTAAAACTGCTACAGCAGCTGGAATTAATGCACAATATGCTGCCAAATGTGCAAACAGCAATGCCATTAAAGCAGTGCAAAAGGCATTTAACATGCTTTAAACTGTTGTCTATAAATGCCCCTGCATCCCCACCTCCTTCTCTAAGTAAAAGTCCATGTTCACCCCAGTGACAGGAATAGCACCAGGAATCACAATGCTAAGATTAAACCAGGGGCGGGCAAAAAATGGCCTGTAGCTGGATGCAGACTGCCGGTCCATTCTATCTGGCCCTCAGGGTACCTACAAAACTAATATTTCATAGATTCATAGATGTAGGGTCAGAAGAGACCTAAGTAGATCATCAACTCCAACTCCCTGCCCTGGGCAGGAGAGAATTCTGGGCTCATATGACCCCAGCTAGGTAATTATCAAGCCTCCTCTTAAAGACCCCCAAGGTAGGAAGTTGGTTCCAGATCCCAGCTGCCCTGACTGTGAAATAGTGCCTTCTAATGTCCAGCCTGAACCTACTTTTAAACAACTTATGGCCATTATTCTGGGAGGTGCTCAGGAGAACAGGGTCTCTCCCATTCCCCTCTGGTCCCCCCGGTAAGTTTATAGACGGCCACCAGGTCCCCTCTCAGCCTTCTCTTGTAAAGGCTGAACAGGTTCGGGTCCCATAGCCTCTCCTCATAGGGTCTGCCCTGCTGTCCCCAGATCATGTGCGTGGCCCCCCTCTAGACCCTCTCAATGCTGGCCACATTCCTCCTAAAGTGCATCACCCAGAACTGGACGCAGTACTCCAACTGTGGCCTGACCAGTGTCACATAAATATTATCTATGGTAAGGCTAACCACACCTTGTCATGCATCCACAGATGCATCACAAGCAGGGCCAAGGAGGTGATCCTCCCCCTCTATCTGCTCCAGGCTCCCTGTCAAAGCTGACTGGAGCAGGGGCAGTGGGACCCAGGGGAATCCAGCAGAAGTCAGGAGAAAGGCCAGCCTGGCCCCACCCCCAACCCTGCCCCTGCACTTGGAAGTGTCTGCGGGGGCTGCTTTGACTGAATAGGTGCTCCAGCACTACATGGCCCCCAGCTGCATTGCTGGACCCCAGGAGCAGGGGCACCAGTACCCTGGGGCCGGGGTGGGGGGAGTGTGTGTGTGTGTGTGTGTGTGTGTGCGCATGCATGCATGCATGCAATGAGGGAGGGGGAGGGAGAGAGAGCAATGAGGCAAGCACAGAGGTGTATGTGTGTGTGGCATGAGCAACTGGTGCCACCTGGGGGCGGGCATGTGCCCCCCCCAGTGACCAGTCAGTTACTGGGGGGGGGTCCCCCCACAGCCAATCATGAAGTGACCATGGCTGTGGCTGCTTCCCACTCCCTGACCAGCACTCCCACCTGCCTCCCCTGCCCATCGCCTAAGTGGCAAGCGTGGCAGGTAGGGGTGTGCACTGGCACTCTTAGGGGGTGCACGTGCACCCCTTAACATCGCCACTTGTGTGTGGTGAGGCAAGCACAAAGTGTGTGTCCCTGTGTGCGGTGAGGCAAGCACTGTGTATGTGGTCGTAGGGTGAGTCCCACCAGCATCCCCCACCATGCACAGGCACCCATATCCCACTTGTGCTGCCATACATGCAGACCCCCCCACCCCTTCACACGGCCCAGCCGCCTTCACCCATCACAACTCTCCACAAACCCCATAACCCACATATCCATCCATCCATCCACACACACACACACACACCCCACATGCTCCCTCACCCCATACCCACACCGCACAAACCCCCCACACCCTCCCCCACACCCCCACAGTTGACAAGAGTACAACTTCATTTTAAGCTATTGTGTGATCACCTCAATGTACACTACACAAACACATGTAAATCAGGACAAAAAGATTTTTTGAAATTGAATTAATGACCATTGTAGATGTTTCTTTTTTAGAATATTTGGTATCTTTCTGGTCTGAGATGGCAAAACCCCTCGCTGATAGTAGTACTTCTGGGGGCAAGGGGAGGGACTTCTAGTGGCAAAGGTCGGGGGTTAAGGACTTCCCGTTCCAAGATGGCAACCAGGGGGCGGGGCACCTGTCAAAGGGTGGGGCTACTCATGAGGTCCTGGACAGCTTGCCAAAACTCAGTAAGTGGCCCTCCACCTGAAAAAATTGCCAGGCCCTGGAATAAATGATAGAGAGAGGTAGTTAGCTGCATTAGTCTGAAGTCATTCAGAAGGTAGAGTGGATTAAATGGTGGATCACAGTATTTTGTAGCAATAGCTGCACTTCAGCAGGTTATGTTTTTTTCCCCAGATATGGCATCTGATGGCTTTCCAGGCTATCTGCTCCCTTCACACTTTATCTGAAGAAGGCTAGCATGCAGCTTGCTGTCTCAGCACCCTCCCAAAGCAGCAGGATGAGTGCAATCTACCAGGCTGTTCCCTAGCGCCAATCAGCCTGCAATGGCAAAGTGCATGTTCCTGCCCTTTCCACCTCCATTGGGGGAGGATAGATCAGGAGATGGAAAGAATCCATGGTCAGCAAGTAGCTAGAAGCCAAGGGTGCCATCAGCTTCCAGGCAAAGCTATCTCCCAATTGGTTGTGGGAGTAAAAACCTCCCTGTGTCTTGGAGTCAAAGCATCAGGGTCAGAGCTCAACTGCATCCTGACAGCCATGCAATAGCCAGCAGGAGTCCTCTGGACACTGCCAGCAGGATTGGACCCACAGATTATATGCATGGGTATTTTCTCTCTGGCTCAGTGATCTTGTTGAGTGGCTGGGTCATTAGCCCAATTAGTGCTGCAGCCAGGGCAGATGTGTGCTACCTCTCAGGACCGATTTGTGTGTGCATGGCAGCCCAAGCGTGTCCTGCTCTGCAAGGTTCTTGCACCCAAAAAGCCCTCTGGAAAGCATGGATAGTTCCAAATTCCAAGAAAAGGAAGCAAGGCAGCATTGGGCTACAGCCCCATCCCACCCCCTGCAAGGTCCACCGTAAGCTCCTTTAGCAGATTATGAATCTTCTGTGGCAGGCCTCAGCATTGCCTTTGCTCTGGATTTCATGCCATCTCTCTCTTATTCCTCTCTTCCACTTTTCAGTGTCTCTGCTTCCTAACAGGAAAGAAGGGGAGGAATAATCAAACACCATGTCCTGTAAAATTCCGCATTCTGTCCCATTTCTGTGTTTGTGTCTGCGTATCTGTGTGCATGCATGTGCATTGCCAGGACCCCTGCTCCCTCAAAAACTACCCACAAATGCCATTTTTCTTCTGCTCTATGCAAGGTTTGATACCCTTCCATAAAGGGTTAATCAATCCTGATCTTCCGTGGTGGAAATATCCCTTCCACATTCCTGTAGCTTCCTTTAAATATGGTGGTATGTGTATGTTGGGAGAGAGGCGGGTGCAGGCAATAAAAAGAATAACACAACAACACCTGACTTGTTCAGTGACTGCATCTACCAGCTCAGCTTCTTGGGCCCTGGGTGCCATGGGTGCATGTGTAATAGGGCTGTGCAAAGCTTTAGTAGCCAGTTGGATTCGGAGGAGATTCAGCCCAATTTGGGGACTGAATCTCTAAATCTGAATTGAACTGAGAAACCAATTAAAAGCTCCAAATTGATTCAAAGCATCCAAATCAATTCAGAAAGGCTTTGGAAAAGATTTGGCCACTTCAGAGATTTGACCATAGATTAAACAGGCAGCTGATAAGGCTGTTGGGGTTGGAGGAATGGGGAGGGAAGGTGCATGGGGGAGGGTGGGATTGGGGCTGGGACAAGCTCCCAGCTGGGGCGGGGGGCATCTTATTTGGGGAGGGGGGGGGGGATGCGGGATACAGGCACAACAGTGCTGGGAGCAGGAGCTATATTCTGCTGCTGGTTGCCCAGCCAAGGCAGGGGGTGGGAGCGGGCAAGATGCAGGTGCAGCTCATAGCAAGTAGCAGCATGCCATAGCCCCCCACTCCCAGCACTCCCATGCCCACATCCCGTGTCCCCCCATGCTGGATGGCAAGCAGTGGCAGTGCGAAGCCCCCACTTCCAGTGCTGATGCAGGTGCGGTAGCACTGGAAGCAAGGGCTATGCCTTGCTGCCGCCTGGCGTGAGCCGTGCTGCATTGTGCCCCCCCATGCTCTGGTTGGGCTGGTGGGGGGTGAAGCTGGGCAGGGCAAACATGGGGGCTTCTCCCACCGCCCCCCCGGGCAGAGGCAGGCACAGCCAGAGGAGCCAGAGGAGAAGCCCCCATGGATGCCCTGCCCAGCCCCAGCCTCCTGGCACTAAAAAAACAAAAAGGCCCCACACTCACCAGTTGTAGCAGCAGTGACTGGGGCCTTCAAGGGCTTGTGGCAGAATGACCCCGATGTGGTGATCAGATATTTCCTCCTCCAGTCTCTGTGACACTTAGTCTTCCCATTGTAAGCACAGAGATTAATCTCATTCAAGTTCATAATATTGAGGCTTGAAGGATCCTGATGTTCAGTTAATATCAGGCCCTGTAATGATGGATGCTGGTCACATACAGGAAGAGGCAACACTTTCCCTGTAGAAGCCTAGGGTGCCTGTAGACATTGTGGCAGGGCACTGTTGGTACCTGCTACTTTAAGGGCAGAGCCAAGCAGCCAGTGAGTGCTTGATTACGGTAGCCATTTTAGATCTCTGGCTGCCTATATAAATAGAGCAGTCCACTGCTGAGAGACCAGGCAGAAGAAGCACTGTCTGGCTGCATGCAACATTTTGGAGGTAAGGGCAGGAGCTTAAGGGGATGGTTTGAGGTTCCTGATCCTAGGCATGACATAACTGCACCCTGCCAGGGATGACCTGGTGAGGCTTGCAGTGGTGTGGGAGCCCCCAGGAAATGCCAGGCCAGTTACCACCCTGGCGAAAGCCGGGTCATAGAGCCTTAACCCCAGCCCCCACAACACTGTGGGTACAAGGGGGTCAGGCATGGCTATAGCCACCTGAGCCCAGGGAGGGTGTAACCCAGAAAGAACCAGGCATGGCTACGGCCACCTGAGCTGTACCAGGGAGGGAAGTCCCGTAGCCCCAGTGAGGGGGTGGTGATGAAGAGCCCCAGTGAGAGGATGGCCCCAGTGAGGGGGTGGAGATAAGGAACTGCAATGAGGGGGTGGGTGTGGAGCCCCAGTGAGGGGGAAACCAGAGGGCTTGGAGTGGGGGGGGGGTGTGTGTGTGTGTGTGTGTGTGTGTGTGTGTGTGTGTGTGTGTGTGTGTGTGTGTGTGTGTGTGTAGAGTTGCCTAGTGAGGGGGTGGGGTGGAATTAAACCAGAGTTTGGCACAAGGCTGGACTACACATACTAGGAGAACTTGTGGAAACCGAAGGGACTGTGGCGAGGCCAGCATTGGAGTAATGAATCATGATGGCCGAGAGCGGTCGCTCAAGGAGGAGCAGGGTGGTGGAGTGTGGCCCAGTGATGGGCAATATGCCAGAGGCCCCAGTGAGAGAGGGGCAGAGTTGAAGAGGCCTCCTGTGAGAGGGGAGGTGGCATGAATGTCCGTGTGTGTGGAGCCCAACTTTGGACACGGTTTGCCCCAGTCTCACACTGGGAGTAATTATGTCACCTAGATGCCACCTGTGAGTCATGGGCTGCAGTGTAGGGAAGAACAGCTGCAGATAGTGCTCCCTGGCAAGAATGGGTAGCCCCCCATCTCTTAATAAGAACCAATTAAGAAACAACAAGGCATGGTAGATGAGGAGGAGGGTGGTTAGCCCCAAACAGGTGGGCAGGCTAATGGCAGACCAGCCCTGTTACAATGTGTTGGGAGGCGGGGAGGGGGAAAGAGAGAGAGATTTAGAGTGGTTCCCAGAGCACTACTCTAATTAAAACTCTTCTCTGTCATGTGAATTAAGTGTCCTTCTTTCAAAATGGCTACAAGAGTGCTTTAACTAAAGCTAATTTGATGAGTTTTAGTTAAAGTGGCCCTGCAGCCATTTTGAAGTGAGGAACATTTAATACATGTGATGGAGAAGCATGCTGGAGTATTTTAATTAGAATGCTCCAGCAGCTGCAATTAATCTTCTCCAGTGTGTTCTAATGGTCCATTCTTAACCTTTTGTGATTCAGGGCATCCTCTGATAGACTCAAGACATCTCTTGCTAGACTCAAGGCACCTCTTGCAAGATGTTGGCTCTTATTTTGCCCTTGATTTTGGACTACAGAGAAGTAATAGAGCAATTTTTTCTGTTGCGAAGAACTCAGGAAGGCCACAACAGGTCAGAATGCTTTTAACACTATGGATTTCTATTTGAAATCTCTCAGTTTATCTTCTGAATCATATTTGCATGCCAGCAGTGGTAACATTACATGGCATTCTGCAACATCCCTGAAAGGATCTCAAGGCATCCTAGGGTGCTGTAGCATCCTGGTGGAGAGTCATTGATTTAGAATATGACCTAGGGGAGCTTGCCTCTTATTATACATACATACAACACTATGCACATTTAGGACCTGATTTCAGTTTACTAAAGTGTTCCAGGAGCAATTCGAACTTATTAGCAATTAGCTATCTGGAATCCATTCCCTAGTAATAAAGACTTACTCGTGGGAATATATATTTTCAGATATTCAATTTAAACTTTGTATTTCTTAATTTAATTCCATTATTCCTCTATTACATCTGCTGGTAGGAGATCTAGGGTACTGGATATCAGTGAAGTGCTTGCTTCTGTGTCTCCAATTCTGTGCTTAAGCAATGATCACATTTGTTGGTGGACTTTCTTTTGAAATTCCATGTCTTTGTTATCGATGCTTCTGTTATTGTCTGTATTTCTCCCCATTTTCTTTCTCATTGAATCTGTCTTCAGTGTTTTGTCATCTGTGGAAATTGAACTCCCAAACTCTGCATCCAGAAACATCAGTAGAAGAGCCATCTGCTTAGTCACTAGATAAGATTAAGTAGTCGCCTGATATTTATATGGGTCATGTTCTATTGGGTCCAAGGTTAGGTTTACAAGACAAGTAGCAAGGAACTCTTGGCTGCTTGTACAGATGACAGGGGGTTAATCTTTCAGGGTTGCATTCTATGCCCCCTAAATTATTTTTCTGTCATTCTTCAGTTTTAAATCTCATGAAATGCTCAGTGTGCTATTCACAGAAAATTACTGCAGGGGGCGCCACATAACAACCCACCCTGCAGCAGGGGGTGCTGCACACCACTAATCCCTGCTACAGACTAGTCATGTCTATAGCTCATAGCTATATTAATTCATTAATTTAATTAATTTTACATGTTTTTAAAACATTTTCTTTTATTATTTTCATCAATATTTGAAAAAATATTCTTATTTTATTCTTATTCCTTTCATTCCTATCTTTATTTTTATTTTTATCTTACTTTTTATTTTCCTATGTCTATGGCTTTGAGTAAACTTTTATTGCATGTGTAAATTCACTTGGTTTTTTATTTCACTCAAACAACCACCCCTACGAACTGGGCACTGAAATTCTCTGAGTGCTTATAGTATGTGCACAAATCTACATCCTGTGATATATATATATATATTTTTTTTTAAATAAATATATGCATCTTCACGTGCATATTAGAGTGTTGTGGTGCACTAATTGGAATTCCAATTCCTGCATTCTCACAGGGGGTCCGAATCCTGGAAGATGCCTGGAACCTGCCCCCTTCTGCACCCACATTCCTGCAGTCACATTCAATGGTTCCCTTCCATCCCCAGACATTTCTCACTATGTCTCTGTTCCCACAGCCCCCACAAGTCCCAGTTTCCTCAGTTTGTCCTCTATAGTCCTCCTGCCAAACTGAAATCCACATAGCAGCCATAAAGCCCTCCCCACCCTCTCCAAAGCTAACAAGAGACCCTGGCCTTCCAACTGAACATACTCCCTCACTCCCTGGGGAACAGAGAGCTGCTTCATCATCACCTCCCCCCTCTCCAAATGAAGTGCTGAAATTATCTGAGCGCTTACAATATTCACATGAATCGGCACCCCATGAATTTCTTGTTTCTTTGCATGCATATTAGAGGCATTGAGTTAATGTGACTAGCGGCAGGTAATGCATGTTAATGTCCTTGCTGCGTTTCACTGTCCATACACACAAAGCAAAGGAAAATCTGTAGTCTTCAGTCCTCTCTGGTTCCTCCCCACTGTCATTGCTGCCTGCCCCTCCCCCCCACTAAAGGCAATGTACTTATGAGACAGAAGTGTTGCAATGAGTTGTTTTTATTATTTATAGACTTTTTTATTTTATTTATAGAAACATTCAATGACAACTGCTGAATGGTATAGCATTCAGTGCTGATTGATTAGTGGCCTACAGAGCACCCTTACTATCTGTAGCAGCCAAAATGTGTGCAGCTTGGCAATTCTGCATAATGGCTCCCGGACCAGTCCTTGCATGCCGATCATAGAGGGCACCGTGCCCTGCCTGTCCACATCTATCTGGATGCTGTCTCCTGCATTTGCTCAGAACAGGACTTGCTGAATACATCTCCACTCATCTCATAAATATTGTGGCGCACTCAGGCTGCCACAATGAACAACATAATGTTTTCTGGCTCCACCTCAAGCCTGTAGTTCAGTGACCTCCACCATGGTTTCAGATGGCCAAAGGTGCATTCAAACAGTCATTTAGCATTTGCTGAGGTAGTAGTTGAATACCGTCTTTTGTCAGTCATTAACTAGTCCTCCATATGGCTTCATGAGCTGGGGCAGGAAGGGGTAAGCCACATCCATAACGATAAGCAGGAGCAGAGCTACACCCTGGATCACTGCATTGGGGACCCCAGTGTGACGGCCAGAACCAGAGGGATTAATAAGCAATAAATATGTGCTTCTTGGAGGCATTTAGAATTTTTGCCTAACATAAAGCTTGTAAGTTTGTAACCCACAAATGTAACTCGTCTGTCATAAGTTTAACCAGAATGATAACACTAACTGTTCATGGAACTGACTGGGCCCCAGAGGTGAAGCTGTAGCTGCAAGATTAGCTGACCTAATGGTTTTTGCTCAGGGTTCAGCCTTGGTGATAAAAACTGGATCCAACTGCCTGGCACACCTAACCCATTCCAGGAAAGTATGTCCCAAGAAAGCGTATTCAGAGAAACCTAAAAGGGGTTGAGCTTAGGCGGAGTAGTGTCAATTTCAAACCTAAAGGTGCTGCATTGTAATTTGCTTATTGGATAAACCCGAGTCTGGGTAGTAACCTTTTATGATAATTTTTAACACCTCTCAATCCCATAGGGTAACAGCTATAGGGCCAGATTGTGAGTGGCTCTAAAGCCAACAGATTAGCATAAGACTAGGTATAAAAAGCATGTGCATCAAGTGATCAGCAGGAAGGAGGGAACAGAACAGCCGTTGCTGTTCCAGCTCGGACTCGGGACTCGCTGTGTGAGTGAGTATTGGATCCTGATCAAGGGACCTTACCTGGTAATCTGTCTGACAGCGTCGATCGGGGACGCTGACTTTGATGGAATCACTTGGTGCGCACCTGGCATCAAGGGACTATCTATAAGTTGCCAACCCATGTCTGTCTATCTCTTGTTTTGAACATCCCAGTGGCTGATACCCTCCCAGTGCTCAGTTGGCCTGCGAGAGAATAGATCCATATATCTGTTGTTATTATCTGTTGCTATTATTTACTATTAGCTCTTTCATACTGCATTATCTGCTTGTCACATTTATCTTTCTGTTAACTGTTGTATATATAATAAATTTGCCTTTGCTTCACTCCCAACTCTGCCTCCTCAATCCCAAACCAAACAGACCAGTGGCTGATACAGTTGCAGCACCGAGTCAGCCTGCAACTAAATTGACACACTCACCGTGCCCAGCTGGCCTGTGACACCTCGGGCACATATTGTCTTTTCTCCATCATGCCAGGCAGTGGTGAGTTTCAAAATACATGCACATCATGAGTGCTGCCTGCAAAAGTTACTCATGATGTGCATGTACAAGCTGTACAAACATTAGTGAAGCATCCTTGGTGATCAGCTATGGCCTGGAGGATCACTGAGGCAAATCCCTTCCTGGTGGTTAATTACCGACTCCCCTGGGATGGGGATAGAACCAGCATGTGTGTGTTGTCTAATGTACCCACACAGTTAGGGAACCCTATGGACTTGAAGCCTTCAACAACTTCCCTTATGGGGTTATGGAGGCACATGAAGATGTTCACCACGATGTCCTGCAGCAGCTGACTTACCTCACGTATTGCTATGCTGGCCATGCAGGGAGCCACACTGAACTGGTTCCCAATAAAGCAGAGGCTGACGGGAGTGGCCAGTTTCATGATGGCCCTGGCTACTTTCTTTTCTGATGTGATGGGGTGATGCAGGACAGTGTCTTGGCACTCAGTGTGTGGCAAAAGCATCAAGACTATGTGCTGAAATGTTTCCCTCATGAGGAAGCTCTTGAGCCACTGCTGATCACCCCGGATTGGCAGTATGATGTGCTCCCACCAGTCAGAGCTGCTTGTGTAGGCCCAGACCTTGAGATCATTGCTCTGTAGATTGTTCCACAGAACCCTGTCAGCCTTGAGATCCATGGCTTCCTCTCAGTTCTCTAACTCCAGCTCATGGCCCGTTGAGTGGTATAGCAAGGCATGAGAAACTGCTACCCTGTGATGGTGCCTCTGTAGAAGACCCATTATACCCTGCATTGCATTCAGTAACAGTATCTCTGCATTATTGAATGCCTCCATACTCCATGTGGACATGTCCAGGATGTTCAACAGTATCTGCTTCTTGCAGATTCCATCAGGAGTCATTAAAGTCATCTTGTTAGCAGGAAACAAGTTACTATGTCACTCGGAGCACCTCCTGCTTGTGCTAAGGGGGGTTGAATAGGTAGGGCTTTTGAATAGGGTCATCAGTGTTATAACAGCACTGTTCTTTGCATTTCAGTTCCTATACACTTCAAGTTCCTGTAACCATCCCTCTTCTAAAAAATTGCAAGTTTTGGCACTATTCAGCAGTGGTCACCAGGGCTGCCCCCTCCCACCCTGTTGTGCCTGGCCAAAGTTTGGACATTGAACATGCTAGCACCAGGCAGGATCAAGATGGGGAGGGGGGCTCTGCATCAGTGAAAACTTTGCACCTTATGGGCATACTTGTTCTGGATGTGTTTTAGCTGTGCTAGGTCTTTTAGCCCTGTGTTAGCTCCCCCTGCTACCCCCACCTCCCCTCCCTCCCCCAGTGTCCTAAAGCATTCATTACACACAAATACCTGGAAATTGTCCATTGAGTGTAGCTACAATTTTTGTGTAGTGATTCCCCTTGTCTACCAAGTGTCACTACAAAAGGGCTCGCACCACATCATTCAGTAAGTTACCATGTACACGACAGATTAATGGCTGCACCATTACAAATTGCATCATCACAAACTAAACTACATTGGGATGGGATTTAGTTTATGACGGCACAACTCATTTAAATTGCCATAATTTTCGTCACATGTACAAGCACCCCTTCTTGTCTTTACTCATGGAAGATCAGTACCACAAGATGGATCCTGAACTCCTTCTACAGGAACATCACTAGGAGGTCTGTCTAAGCTTGGATCAGTTAACAAATAGTTCCTGAACATCATCTGGAGCAACTGATTCCAGCCTGCTCCCCTTTTCCCATACTTAGACTTGTTTTCACAAGGCTTTTCCTGATTCCTAATTGTACAAAGCACTTTTTCACATTTCTCTTGCTCAAAGCAGGTTTTCAGAAACACCCCTGCATCTCAGCCATGTTGAAGTAGTCATCTTTCTCATCCCTCTTCTTGTTCAGTAAATGGCCTACTTTTCACACTTATACAGGTTATTCCCTGAGAAAAGTTTTGTTACTGCTTTCCTACACTTCTTAAACAATTTCACTTGCACTGACTCCTTCTGCCTCTATTTAATGATCTGATTCTTCCCCATATCTTTCCCTCATATGCTCCTCCTGGCTTCTCTTTCCCTTTTGTTATTCTCCATGTCTGTGTTCCATTGAGGCAGAGAAGTGCAATAGGTAAGGTGAAAGGCTGGGAGCTGAACATTGTGATTCTGGTCCTACTGGTGTCTACCACTGTTTGTGTCACTCTCAAGAAGTCATTGGAGCTGTGTTGCCCATGGCTCAGCACCCACAAGCAAGGCTGGATTTCCCAGAGAGCTTAGCTCCTGTGTATGTGTTTAAACAAGCAGTCGGATTGTCAACAGAACTCTGATTATGGATGACTGATATCATCTGGCTCTGTGACAAGGCTTTGAGGTAGGGAGCAGCGATATAGCACTCCTTCCTATCACCAATAGTCTGGCCCCTGACCTTTCCCATCCCACTTTCTACTGGGCCTTCCCAGTGCAGGCCATAAGGCAGGCCAGGGATAGTTAAAAGCCTGGAGGTCTAAAGTTCTGTGAAAGGACGGAGAGTGCAGCAGAGTATTTGGGATCTATTCAAGAACTTCATGAAAGGTATAGAATTAATACAAATGGCCATAGTAGATAAAAGTATGGAGGATGGGTATGACCAAACCTGAAACAATAGATGTGTAGGGGATGCTGTAATTGAATAAGTCCATTAATCAATAAATTGCAAAGGTACATGGCACCAAACATGATTGATTTTGAGACAAGCATGTAGGATGATACAACCAAAACTGGGTACAATAGACATATAACGGCTAACTATAAAGAACATTAATCAGCCAATTGTATACACAATGATGCAAGCTTGATGTAAGCACTTCTAATGTATAAAAAGAGAAGAACAGAAATGTACTTTGGATTTGTGTTTAACCCTGTGCTAGCCTTGCTGTTGGCCAGGCTGACGGTATAAATAAAAACCACACTAAGTTTATACTTACTGAATAGTTGCTGCATGCTTATTTGAACTCTGTTGTAACAGGACCTAAGAGGTCCTTGGAAGCAAAAATCACCCAGCTCTTCTTTTTTTGTGAAGAGGGCTGTCTGTGGGTCCTGGCTCAGTGCTGAATGGGTAGCTCAGACATGCCCACAAAATGGGAGGGGAACACCTCAGGGCTGAAATCCAGGTGCCATTGACTCCAATGGCAGATCTCTCGTTGACAGCAGTAGGATCAGGATTTCAGTCCCTGACCCTAGTGTTGGCCAAAAGACCTGAGCCAACAGCAATACTCCTAAGGGTAAAGACCACAGGAGCAGGTCCAAATGCCATCTCATACTTGCCATGCCACTAGTGCTGAGTACTGAGACAGGAAGAAGACTGCTGCTGAGGCCCATTGTCATGGAAACCAGAAGCCCACCAATATTAGCACAGAGCCATTGGGAGCCTGCCTGCTCACCCACTGGTACTTTCCTGCACTGGTTTCTCAGTGGGAAACAGATGGGACTGGGTCTTTGCTCCCTGCATACCATGCTAGGAGACAGTAGTTGACTTCTTGCACATTCCTTTCTCCCCAGGCCAAAGTCCCTCTTCAGCCACTTCATATAGCAGCAAGAAATGTAGCCATAGTTGTGTGAAGGACACAGATACTCCCTGCTGCTGTTGAACCCAGCCAGCCAAGTCACTCTAAATCCTGGCAAGATACTAGCTAATTCTCCCACCCATCCCTAAATACTAGTATCCCAGTCTATTAGCCTCCCATCTCTACAGGAAGTGTTCTGACCCATACATTAACTCCTGGCTCTCAGCCCGTTTCCAGAAGCAACATGAATATTAGCCAAGGCCACAGCCTAGCTTGCATCCAGCTTCTGAAATTGCTTCCTCTTTACAAAGGCTCTGTCATTTTTTCCTTCCATCTCCAGCCAAGCTGAACATCCATGCTTTCTGTCCCCGTGCCATTATACGTGAGACTGATATCTTTTCCTGATTGTTTCCACTGTCAATAGAAGTTGTTTAAGTATGTTGTTCCCAATCTGTTCATGCCAATGGTACTCAGTGATAACATTTGATGGAAAATGTGAAACTGGCCTTTCCTCTGCATCCCATTACAATGGCTCTTCCTTAAACACTGGACGATGGGATTTTTTTCCATCAGCAGAAACTGGTGTGAAAGATGAGGAGCAAATCAGGTCATACTATTGGTGTGCTCAATGTCTTGTCCATGGGAGCCTGAGAATGACTGAGGTGACAGAATGAGCACTGTCTATGGAATTTGACCAACGACTGTATGAATGACTGTTTTTAGGGTAGCCAGCAGAATCAGAAATCCAGAAAGGAATTCATGCCATGTCAACCCAAAATGAAAATAATTTTTAGGTTTTCCAAACTAAACCAAAAGCCAACTCACAAACAAAACGTTTCCCTTCAGGGTGACCAGAATGATTCTTTCAATGTAAAATTAAATATTTGGTTCTAATAAGCCTTTCACTAAAACACACCATTCTCTAGTCTGTCTATCCATCCATCCTTTCTTCCTCTTCCCCTGATTATGCCTCTTTATCCATAGTACACTTGCCCCATCATGTCCCACTGCTACCCAGCTAAGGTATCAGAGTACCATTCCTGTAGTATCTAGGTGTTGGTACCTGCCTTGCTTTGGTGCAGTAACAAATACAGCCCCTGCTCAGGACAGGAGTCCACAATCCTTCTCAGCCTGAAGCGTCCCCAGGTTTGCTTCTCAGAGCACCAATGAGCCCCTCTGGCAATGTGTAGGGGGAAGCCACTTCTCAGAGCCCCTAAGTGGTCCCACAGCACTGTCACGTGTCCCCAGGATCTGGATGCTAGTAGCATCGTGGCATGGAGCTGTCTGTCCTGACTGGCTGATGTCAAACACTGCATCTCATCTGCATCCCTGGAAATAGTGGCTGACATCTCAACGTAGCTATGAGCAGGGGTGACTCGTGGCCCTCCTGAGTCTGGGCGGGGCACAATTAGTGGGTGGGCCTGGGGGTGGGCCAAAATTTCCATATCTACTCCTATTTTTCCAGGCTATGGCTTAGTGCCCCCCTCTCACCTTCCCCCAAGATACCACTGGCTCACGTGGCAAAAAACTGCCCCGTCCTGAGCAGTGCTGAGTCAGGGGCCAATCTCAGGGTGCTGGGGGGGGGGGGCAAGTGGCCCCCTGTGCCTCTCCTACCAGCCGCCAGTGGCTGTGAGCAAACCAGCCATAGCGATGATGACAGCATCCGTGACATCTGTTGCCTCAGCCAAGAATTTGTCTGCTTCATGGCACCAGGAAGTTTTCTGAGAAAGGTTTTGCAGGGTAACTCAGTATCAGAACAAGGATACATAGAAATAGGATCTCAGTGGCACTTGCTGGCTATTGGTTAATGATTTCAAATGGAAGAGGAGGCAGCCAATGAGTCTGGGTTTCCATCATAGCATCCAGGGGCTGCTTCTCTTTAACAATCCTAGAGAGGTCTTTGCTGAGGTACAGCTGTGAACACTTCCCACAATGCCCTTCATCCACGCCTTCTGTTAGGCTTTGGTGTGAATTTTTGTGTGAAAGCCTGAGTCTATTTGCTGGAAAATGTAGCTTTGGGTTAACCAATATAGATGTAAATTTGTAGTTAGTGAATAATTTCATGTAAAAAAAAAAAAAAAAGAGGAAAATTTTTGACAAATAATTTTGGTTTGGACACTTCTGAAAAGATGCGTTTCAGAACCAACATTTGAAAACCCCAGATCTAAAGAGACCTCATGGGCAGGATTTAAAAACCAAACACATCCTCTCTCCTCAGAAAATATACCAGAAAATTTGAGATCTTATCAAGACACAAATTTTCCATGAACGTTATTTTTTAGAGAGAGGAAGTTGTTTCTTTCTAAATTTTTAGCCAGGGGAAAAAAATATGTTCTGACTAGCTCTCTTCCTAAGAGGAGACAGAATTCAATATGATGAAAAGGCAGTTGTTGCCTGCAGAACTATCTAGAAAAACAGTAAGAAACTCATTCCCTGAACTGTGATGTGTTCTGAGAAAATGAGTGAAACCAGACATGCTGAGATTTCAAAATAGTGTACTTGGTTTGCTTCACTTCTGTTTCCAAGCAAAGAAACACCGATGTGAAGTCAGCTTCAACTCCTGTGGGACACTCCATGCACCCCAGCATCACAGCAATAACAAGCCACACCTGCTAACTCACAATATGTAGAAAAAACTTTTGAAGCTGTGTCTATGTCCGAATCACTGATTCTCTGAATCAGCATCGAACCTTCAGATTCAGATTCAGCCGAATCAAATCAGGGACAGTGATCTGAATCAACGAATTGAATCGCTGTCCCTGATTCGGGCTGAATCTGAATAGAATAGGGCCCGCTTGGCACACCCCTAGTCATGTATGACATCTGAATCCTAAGACTTAACTCTGAGTAAATCCACCTCTGAGTAACCCCTTTCCAGCCCAGCTGCTATCCATCTCAAGTGCTAATATAGTAGTATAATATAGCTCCTCACAGTCTTTAATCGCACAACTGTTGGTTATAACATATCACCCCTCCCTTGAACCCGTACGGAAAATCCTCAAACAATTGCAACTCATATTAGAAAGAGATCTTCCCAGAGCCACCCATTGTAGCTTTCAAACAAGTACTGAACCTCACTAACCTCATCACCAAGAGCAAACCCAGAACACGCCAAATGGATCCAGACCATGCCATGACAAGAAATGCAAAACCTGGCATCACATCTCCACCAACCCCGCAATCACTACAACACACAACAGAGCCATCAGCATCCCTGCATCTAATAGCTGCACCTCCAAAAATGTAATCTCTCTCATCCAATGCACCAACTGCCCTGATGGAAAATACATAGGAGAGACCAAACAACAACTGCGCACCAGAATGAACGCACACCAGAAACCTATCAAAGACAGGAATACCCAGTTACCTGTGGGGGCACATTTCTCACAAGAAAACCACTCCCTCTCCAATCTCTCAGTCCTGGTCCTCAAAAGAAACTTACAAAACACTTTCCAGAGACAAGCCTATGGACTCCACTTCATCAACCTCCTGGATACTAAAAATCACGGACTAAATATAGACATTGGATTTATGACACATTATAACCTGACTGACAGCTGACTTCCCAGGTACTTCTCCACTATTCATCCCCCTTCTCTCCCCCCTACCCAGCCTGCCTCTCACCCATTGACTTGTCAATCTACGTTTTCACTGACTGCTTGTCTTGTATGCAGACCAGCCCAGCCTCTGGGTTTTTTACTTTTCATTCCACCCAGGAAGAGCACACATCAACTGCTGAAACTTCCTTAGCCTGACGAAGGGTTTTTGAACCCAAAAGCTTGCTTAAAAATTGTTCTCTGGCTATTTAAGTTGGTCTAATCAACTATCAGATTCACCCAAAGAACCTTGTCTGCCACAGACTTTAATACATTTGTGCTTATACTACCCTGTGCGTCAGGGCAGTTATCTGCTTCCCATTACAAACTGCAAATAAAAAGCTGGTGGCAGAACATGGACTTAAACCCATATGATTCCTAGTCAAGGCAAAACTCCTATTCATGAGCCCATCATTCCTCTCTCAGCAGAGGATAGAAGCACAAAGCATTACACACTCTGACTCTGAAAAAGGGAGTCCTGCACTCCTTACTTTAATCTTCTTGACAGCTTCTTCCTCTTGAAATTGATTTGATTTAAGTTTTGGATTGCAATAAGTCCTTCAGTAAGTCTCCAGGGGCTTCAAATCAGTATTTACATAAGGGGGTGGTGGCTAAGTGGCCAGCCATAACAGAAATACTCATTTGCATTTGGTGTTTCACAACCGCTATTTTAAGATTAAATATCCCTAAAAAGTGTCTGTGCTGCTGCTCAGAACTAAATGGAAATGGCTCAGAAAGTGCCTTGGTTTACCATCCAAATGGTCAGACAGGATGGGGAGCACTTACAGAGCTGGCAGTTAGCAAGGAATTCTTTTTCCCCAGACACTACAAAGTACTCCAAGTCTGGAGGAATCATATGGGTTTAAGTCCATGTTCTGCCACCAGCTTTTTATCTGCAGTTTGTAATGGGAAGCAGATAACTGCCCTGACGCACGGGGTAGTATAAGCACAAACGTATTAAAGTCTGTGGCAGACAAGGTTCTTTGGGTGAATCTGACAGTCACCAAGAGAAAACCATGGGATCCATGGTGGCTGTTTTACACAACAGAATTGCATCCAAATACTTCTTTTGCAGACACCCAAGACACAGTTTTCCAACTCTCAGGGTGTTGATTAACCAGAATTGGTGCTCTTCAAAAAATATAACAGAAAGGAACTGCTCCTCTCCTCTCTGCAGTTTGTGAGCCTGATCTGGAGTCAGCTGTAGTCACTGGAAAGGCTTCCTTTCACATGAAAGCCAGGGTTTACATACACCCACACTTTCTACTTTAGCTCATGTGAGGGGAATGAGCTCATTCTGCATCTTGCATTCATGCTACACTGTCTGGAGACGTTTACATACAGGGGACTTTGTAGGAAAAGAGGGAAAGTCTGAAAATACCTGTGTTTGGATTTTAAACATCACTAAAGTTCTGCTGTAACGTCCTGGCTGCAGTCCCACCAGCAGTCATTTATCCTTTGCTCTTTACAATACAAACACAGCATGAAGGATTACTATGGTCAAAGGTGACTGCCAAATAACAGTGTTTGCTAAATACACCTAAAGAACAATCTATATAGATGCCATTTATCTGATCATGGTTTCTCAAATCACATGATGTGTTGAGCACCATTAGAGGACTCACAAACCACTGAAGGGATACTCCTCTCCTTTAACATGCATCTTTTTCATATTTCATAAAGTTAAACATCCAGCAGGGTTTAGGCTAAGTCTGTGAGAAGAAACCAAAAATGCAGCATTTAGCATGCATGTTATGCATGGCTTAGACTGGAAACTAACTGCAGCAAAGACTGCTGGTAAGCCCAATGACCAGACGAGCATATTGCACAGCCGAAAGTCTGAGTAGCACCTGTTTGACCTTCCCTCCCTCCCTGCTGCATCTATCATTTATTGCCTCTTTTCTAAATGAGTAAAGAAAGATGCTGGAGTCTTTGGGGCTCTTCTCCTCTGGGAGTGGCTGGCCAGAACAGGAGGTAGAATTCTAAAGCAGGCAGATCCATCTCAACTTTGCAACAAACTAGAATAAAAGATTAAATGTTTTTCTCCCTTTTAGCATGTCTTATGCCTTATTTATGACTCTTATTGAAGAGAGGGAGCCAGTGTAAGGCAGAAAGACGTGGGGAGAATTATGCATGGACTAAGTGGGGAACAGAAGAATTATGCAAGAGATTTGCTAGCTAAAGAAAAGCAGGATGGAAGGAGGAAAGCAGAGCCCAGCAAGGCATGCAGAGCAGAGCTGCAGAGGGGGCACTGGGATAATGCAGGGGAGAGATGGCAGGTCTCAGAGAAGCAATGGGGGAGGACAGAGCAGTGCAAACTGGGATTGAATTACACGGGGAGAGCAACAGGTCATGGAGGCAGGCTAAGCAGACAAGAATTAGATGAGGTTTCCAGAGTCAGCAGACAGACCCAGGGGCCAGGGAGACTGAACTCTCTTTTCCACTTGTCCTAGAAAAAACTGTTCAAATGTGCAGAGCAGCAGAAACTGACTGCCTAAGCTGCAGAGCCAAATGCACTGAAAGGAGTTGTCCATGCAGTAGGTACAAAAGCGTGTGTCCAGAAGAAGCCACTACACAGAGTGGAATTTTCCATTGGTAAGGAGCTCTCTCAGGAAGAGAGAGCAAAAAGGTTGATGTGTACCCAGTGTGGAAGGAAATATGGGCCCAAACATGCTGTGTTTGGAAAGCTTTGTTTACCTGTAACAAGAGAAACCATTTTGTTGGGTGATGCATCTCCCAAAGACATCAACCTCAAGTGTGGAAGGGTTTTATTTATTTATTTTTTTTATAGATATGGTTGAATCAATCAAATTCAACAAAAACTGGATTTCACCAGTGGAAGTGAAAGGAACAATGGTTTCATTTAAATTGGACACTGGAGCTCATGTTAATAGTCTATCAGAGTATGAATACAGAAAATTTAAATTGAGATCAAAAGTGAGTCCAACAAACAACAAAGTAACTAACTAGCTATTCAGGAATAAAAATAACAGTGAAAGGGAGATAGATGCACTACTAGCTCCCAGTAAAAAAATAGATTATACAAACTCTCTTCTTTGTGCTACCTAGGGAGGTGGCACCAATTTTGGGCATGGCCGCTTGTGAAAAACTTAATTTAGTTAAACACATGCTTAAATATAAGAAGACACATCCCTCAAATAGGAGACACTCATGTCAAAGTATAAGAATATAATTAAATGGCTAGCTCATTTGCCAGGTGAACATATAAAATTCAGATAAATAAGCAAGTGCCTTCCATTATTTAGCCATGCAGAAAAGTGTCCTTTCTTCTCCATGAAAGACTCAAGGCAGAGTTAGCAAGAAAGGAACAATTACAAGTGATACAGAAAAACCAAGGATCTACAGAAGGGGTAAACTTCTTAGTTATTGTGGAGAAAAATAATGGCCAATTATGTATGTGCCTGGATCCAAGACACCTCAACAAAGCTATCAAACACAAACATTTTAAATTGCCAGCTAGAGAAGAAATTATGCCCCAATTCACAAAGCACGATTTCTCAGTAAATTGGATGCCTTCTCAGGATTTTGGCAGTTGAAGCTCAGAGGACAGCTCTAAATTATATAAACTGAATACTCCCTTTGGAGGGTACAGATTTCTGCATCTATCTTTTGGTATTGCCTCTGCCCTGAAGTGTATCACATAAAACCAAACACATGATTTATAAGCATGTTCCTGGTGTGGACACGTATGGATGATATTATCATCTGGGGATCAACCAAAGAACATGATCACAGACTTTGAGAAGTAGTGTAGGTTGCTAGCAGTGCAAATTTGAAATTGAATGGGGTGAAGTTTGTGCTGGACATCACAGACCTCTCTGCTGAGGGAGTGAAACCTGACAAAACAAAACTTATGACAACTTATGATGCCACATCCCCAGTCAAAAAAAGAGGTACAACAGTTGCTTGAAAGGTAATTTTTTTAAGCACATTCATATCTAATTTGTCAGCTGAAAAAACTCCATTAAGGACACTCCTCAAGAATAAAAATGAATGTTGATGGAATGCAGAACAGGAGCAATCGTGACTTGAGTTGAAGCAACAACTAATAGAAGAGCCAGCATTAAATTTTTATACACCTGAAGAACCTATAAAAATTTCATCAGATGCATCACAGTCAGGGGTTGGTGCAGTGACTTTGCAAAAATATAATGATGATTGGCAACCAGTGGCATATGCTTCCAAATCAATGACCAAGGGAGAAACCAGACATGTAAAGATTGAGTAGGAACTACTAGGAATATTGTTGCTCTCTGAAAGATGTCACCAGTATTTCTATGGCCATACATAATAAAGGGAAACAGGCCACAAACCTGATAGCATTGTTTAATAAGCTATTAAATGCCTGTACTTTGAACATTGGAAGAATGATGCTCAAGCTTCAAAAATATGATTTAATTGTAATTTACATACCAGGTGAATGTATGTTTACTGGAGATGCACTCTCTAGAGCTATACCTCCAACTATGAAACCAGAAAAAACCATCATGACAGAAATGTAAGCTCATGTAGACTAAATTATCAAGTCACTCCCTATAGGAGGCAGGAAACTGCAGCAGGACAAGTTGTTAGTGTTCTTGAAAGAAATAATTAAAAGTTGGGACAGAGTACAAAATTGAATGCAACATGTAAATGTAACATTACTGGAATTGCAGACATCAACTTTAAGTGGTAGAAGGGATAGTTTTTAAAGACAGTAAGTTGGTGATACTAAGGACACCCTGAAAGAAAGTACTGCAGGATCCATAAGGACTATTGGGGAATCAAGAAATGTAAGAAGCCAACGCAAAAAGTGATGTACTGGCCCAGGGTCAATAGTGACATTGAAAACATTAAGAAGGTGTAACTTTTTCTTCTAACTTTCAGCCAAATGAGCAGATTGAGCCACTACAACCTCACCTGGTTCCATCCAGGGCAAATGAAAAGTTGGAATTGATTTTTATGTAGAATTCACAGTCTTGTTAAACAGTTACAGACTGTTATTCTCTATATCCAGAAATATATGGCTTGCCCAGTACTCTTGGAAAGTTGTTGATATTCAGCCTGAAGGCCTTATTTGCAAAGCATGGGATCCTGGAGGAAGTTTTTAGTGACCATGAGCCTCAATTCTCTGGTTCTGAGTTTAAGCAATTTGCTGAGGATGGAGACTTCTGGGACAGTACATCGAGCCCTAATTATCCCCAGCTGAATAGCCAAGTAGATGGTCTGTGTGGACCATTAAAAACCTATTGAAGAAATAATTTGCTAGTGGTGGTGGTTTTCTGAATGTGTTATTGGCTTAAAGTACACCTCTGGCAAAGGGCTGGTCACCAGCTGGTCTGTTAATGGGTTGATAGATACATTCTAACCTGAGCTCTGTGACAGCTTACTAAAAGATTAGGGCCATGATGATGCTGTCAGGAAGACAAAAAAAAAAAAAAGGCAGCTCAGAAGCAGGAACAAAAATGGTATTTTGCAGAGGAGCCCAAGAAATTCCAGTACTAGCAGTCAGGAAGGCCAACCGCACCTTGTCATGCATCCACAGATGCATCTCGAGCAGGTCCAAGGAGGTGATCCTCCCCCTCTATGTGGCACTGGTCAGGCCGCAGCTGGAGTACTGCGTCCAGTTCTGGGTGCCGCACTTCAGGAGGGATGTGGACAGCATGGAGAGGGTCCAGAGGAGGCCACTCGCATGATCAGGGAACAGCAGGGCAGGCCCTATGAGGAGAGGCTGAGGGACCTGAACCTGTTCAGCCTCCAAAAGAAAAGGCTGAGGGGGGATCTAGTGGCCTGTTATAAACTAGTCAGGGGGGACCAGCAGGCACTGGGGGAGTCCCTGTTCCCCTGAGCACTGCCAGGAGTGACTAGGAATAACGATCACAAGCTGGCAGAGGGTAGATTTAGGCTGGATATCAGGAGGCACGACTTCACGGTCGGGGCGGCTAGGATTTGGAACAAACTTCCAAGAGAAGTGGTGCAGGCTTCTACCCTGCGGGTTTTTAAGAAGAGGCTAGATGAACACCTTGCTGGGGTAGTTTGACCCCCAGGACTCTTTCCTGCCATGGCAGGGGGGCGGACTAGATGATCTGCTCAGGTCCCTTCCGACTCTAGAAACTATGAAACTATGAAATGTCCATGAGAGGAAGAGGCTGATTTGTGAAAGGCACACTGGGCTGGCCGCACAGGGCTATTTGCTGGTCATGTGAAAAGGGCTGGGGATGGACATTATATACAAACTGGTTTAAGCGATCAGTAACTGGTTTAAACCTGTAACAGAACAGATGTTCAGTGCACATAAACCAGTTTGAAAATGGTTGAAACCATTTTGAGATAAACTGGTTGAATGTAGTATCAGACTTAACTGATTTGGGTCAAACCCATTTATGCAATGTCTGTCCCAGACCCCTTGCTGGTTTAAGATAAACCAGACACTCCCAGCATCCCTGCATACTCTCTGGGCTGGGTGGAACTGTGTTCCACAGTAGGGAGAGCCTTTCGCCTCTGCTCCCTGGCTGCAGCTCCAGAGACTTGCAGGCTGCTCCCTCTCACCACCCCCTGCTAAGCAGGAATTCCCTCCTCCCCTCTGCCTTGGAGAGAGATGTCTGTGTATTAGCTAGCAGACCACATGCTGGCTAGGGTCGGTGCTCAATTAACAGGCAAAAATCAACAGATAGCTGGTAATGTCCCTCTGTAGTTTTCTTAATGGGGTTATAAACACTGAGTTAAGGGTGATAAACACTGTAATCAATTCCCTTCTGGGCAATCAGAGCATCCTACCAGGGTCTGGCCATGCCCCCTCACCCTCAACTCAGTGCTGTGGAAAGGACCGGAGGGCTGCTTTAGAGCCCCCCAGCTTCTAGCTTGAGCCACTGCAGGCATGCGCTTGCAATTCTGGGAAGTCTGTGCAGTTAGAAACTGGTTCAGCCTAGCTAGGTTAGACTAACCTGCAAAGATTGAATCAATTCAGGCTCAGGCTTTTTGAATATCTGTTCCTAGCCCAGGAGTGTTACTGGAGACACTGAAAGAGGAAAACAGACTGAGAAAAGGCTCCTGAATACTAACTAGGACACTAAGGACAGGGCACAGGGAGGATACATGAGTTGAAGGGAAAGGTAGGGAAATAAACTCCCTCAGAGACCACAGCTGGGAGCTTTTGGAAAGCATGTGATTAAGAGATACAGTTAAGGACACCTGATGGGATGGGGAAGAGACAGGATCTATCAGTCAGGCATTCAGTTTTTAAGCCTGCTGCCAGATAGGCATTCAGGTCCTTAGCATAGTTACTATGGGGGAACAAGAAGGAACAGCATGTAAATTTGCAATGCACATGGCAGTGAGGAGTATCATACTGATGTCACACATCAGGCAAACCCTAATGGAGTCACACTGCCCCAGACTGCACCCCCACCCCCCCAATCCCAGCTTTCTCAAAGCCCAGGGAGAGATATCTTGTCCAGGCTAGAACATTCCTGGTTATCACCTCCTCCCTGATGCTCCTTTCTAATGCCTGTGTCAGGTTCCCATCTTCAGAAGGCAGGGCTCAGACCCCACAGTTTGCTGAGACAACCCACCATCTCAGAACCCCACCACAGACTGGATCCTCTCCCCAGCACCCAGCTGGTATAAGTTTTAGCAATTGGCTTATTGCTGAGAAGGCAGTGACAACTCTCCCCACCTGTAGAACAGCCAGACACACTGCCCTGGGGCTGCAATATCCTCCCACATACCTGTGACCCCTCACTTCCACCAGCACATTCATGGCATGCCAGAGCTACTAATGCAACTCCAACCCCTTTCCCACCCCCTCACCCCCAAGAGATGGGGATGACCCTGCACCTACCCTGTCCTCCATCCTCTCTGGCCAATCCAAGGTGGAGGCTTGTGACAAAGACTCTGAATTGATCCCAGGTGGCAAAGGAACTCTACAGAAGAGTCAAACAGACAAAGAGATAGCCCCAATCTATTAATCCTCATGGCATCAAGGCACAGCTCCCAAAGCCTGACTGACGTCAGGGCTTCATAATTCAGTGGCCCCAGACCTGAGTGCAAGGATTGGGGCCCAGAGATGATCTTATTCTGCTGTTCCTCCTCTTTGCCAGTAAAACTGTTAATATTTCTAGTGGCAGGAACAGCAGCTTTGATTAATGTTACTCACTCCAGGCAGCTTTATTTAATTTGGGGCTTTAAACTGTGTAGCTGAACAGCTTGGTGCCCTGGTGCCAGGAGCTTTTAATATCATTACTATAATGCATAACAAGAGCCAGGACTGGATTATGGGGGCCACCTGGGGTTGAAATATAGGTGCAGCACTTTGGATGAGAACTTGGATTCAATTTTTATACCTCTGGAATGAACTCTAGGATCTGCCCTATGGAAGTTTGACTGAAATTTCTCTAGCATCTTTGCAATGGACTCTGAAATTTTCCCTTTGAAGAAGAGGAATCTGAAATCAGTTTCTCTGGAACCAAAAGGAGTGGACTTTGAGCATAAACTCTTTGGATGGAGAGAGGTGTTTGGCCAGGGTGGCATCTTAGAGAATAACGTTCAGAGAGGCATGAACTTCTGTAGGTGACAGCCTACTTGGATAGATGCTATAACTAAGATGTTGCCTATGAAAGCTAATGCCTGTCTGAACCACTTAGTCTCTAAGGTGCCACCCTGCCCTGTCTTCTTCTCTGTATGAAAAAGATCTCTATCCACTTGAAATGGACTCTTGGTGTAACTGCTAGGAAGGATTTTCTGATTCCATGCATTGCAAGTGCTTAGTCTACTTGACCCATCTCATCTCCTTCTTAAACATAACAAGCTAGAAACACAACTGGTTAAAATGGGAAGTAGTTCCTGTTTTCCCCACTGTGGAACTGACCCCAAATAATGACCATTACGATGACCAAAGGAGTTTATCAGGAAAATAAGCATATGCTCACAATTTTGTTCCAGCCCATTTTATGGCTCAAAAGTTAGTTTCAGTTACATTTTATGAAGTGGGACTGCATCCAAATACGGCATTTCTGAGTTTATTCATTTTAAACACAAATATAAATATATTCTCCCACAAAACACAGAAATTAAAAAAATCCATTTTAGCTCAAAAATAGGTTAATTTCTGAGTGAAACATTGTTTTATTGGAATCTGTGCATGTCAGTATGTGCGTGGGCATATAACAATATTTTCTAACATGTTGGTGTTTATGTGTAACTATGTATGGAAGCATTAATACATATCTGTGTGTAGGTGTGTGGGAGGAAAATGTCTGTATATATTAAAAACAGCATAAACTGGCATTAAAAGAACATTATTAAGGTTGCAAAGTCAAGTGCTTGGAAATTAAGAAACACCAGAATTAAGTTCATCAGTGCACGCTTTATCCAGTCCCATTGAACAAATGCCTCCCAATACAGTTTTTAATTACACAGTCACATACTATCGTCTCCACTAGAACCCTCAGCCTCATTTATTTCATGGAATAGACAATTAACCAACAGGCATTTAATATGTTGTTTTCCCCTCATTCAGTGGGTGGCCCCAGGCCTTCTTAACTGTTGACTGTTTTGAAGAGAGAATGAATCATTTTCTCCCTGTCCTTTGTACAGCGTTCATTGGTAGAGTATCAGAGTGCTTCAGAAACATTACCAAATGTAGTTGCACTCTTCCCTGGTTTTATTTTCATTACACTAGGGCTGTGATATTTCAGAGTACTTAGCATTGTGTAGCACTTGATTTGTTCAAAGCCCAGCTCCCACTGACTTCAGTTGCAGCCGGGAGTGCTCAGCACTTCTGCAGAACAGACCCCAGCATCTCAAGTCATGCATCCAGAAAATAATGAGCACACAATTAGTGACCACCTGTGAAAAAGGTTGATTTGCCCAGCATCAGATAGGAACTTTGTGGCAGAGATCGGGACAGTGTCCATTTCTTCAGAACAGGATTCATAGGATCATAGCAAAGTAAGGTTGGAAGGGCCTACAGGAGGACATCTAGTCCAACCCTTGCTCGAGGCTGGATCATCCCTGACTAAATCTTCCCAATTATGTGACTGTGTAACTTGCTCTTAAAAATGTCCAAGTACGGATACGCCACAGTCTGTTTAGGTAGTCTGTTCCATTGATTAACCACCCTGATAGTAAAGTTCTTCTTAATCTCTAAACCACATTTCCTTTGCTGCAGTTTGAAGCCATTGCTCATAGTCCTGCCCCACTATGGCCACAGAGAATAGTCTATCTCCATCCTCTTTATAATTCCTCTTCGGGTATGCCTTTACCTCAAGAATGTCCTTTCCTCTTGTCAAGTGGCCAACTGGTTAGCTTGCCCTCTCAAGAGTCCTTGCAACCTTTTCTTTTGTTTTCTCCTCCTCCAGAGAACTATACACACATATAGACAGCTGGTCTACAGCTGTATTTTCATAGGACCTGAGCCCACCGGCTGAAATGAGGGACGAGTCTTAGATGGAGATCCACACACCCATGCTCTCTCCTGCCACGTCTTTGGTGTTTATAGGAGTATGTTCAGTACCTGGGTATGTACTTCCATCTGGTTGTCATTTGCTGTTCTGTGACACTGAGGGCTCCACCATCCCTACACCCTCGCCCACGGGGTCCACCGGTCATCTAAGCGTCCTCGGGTTTGTATTCAGCCACCGGGTTCCTCCCCATGGCCTTTACCTCAACAAAAAAACCATGAAAGGAATCCACACCTCCTGTCCTGGATGATTGTCGCCTGGCTTTTGGCAATAAACAAAGAAACAAAACGTCAGTGCGACTACTCTCTCCTTCCCCTGTTCATGTCCATAGGATTGCGCCTCTTGTGCCTTCTGTTAGGATCATCACAGTACCCTCATCTCACTGAGATCATCATTTATAATTTTTGCTTGCACCCCTTTTGGGGTCACTAAGGTACCAGGCTTTAAAAGTCCCCCTCTATGAGAGACTTTACGGTACCTTTTCTCAGTCAGACTCTGCTGGCTGCGGAGGAGATCGCAGGCAGATCCGGACCTTCCCGACGCAGCCTCCCTTTCTCTAGAGCTGCTGCGGGGAGTCCGCTCGCTGCAGGAGCCTCCTGCGGCCCTCCACCCGGCTCTCGCAGATTCCCGCGGCATTGTTCAGCCTGGCGCCTCTGCTTCCGGTCCTGCGCTCGCCCGCTGCCTGCTCCGGGCTCCTTTTATGCTGTGGGTTGAGTTCCCAGCTCCTCCCCTCTAGAAACACCTGGGTATGAAGAGTTTCAGCCGGGTGGTGTGGGGCTGTGAGTCTAGAGTAGCGGCCTCTGGCTTTGGCAAGGGCTCTCTCACACCTCTTCCTATAATCCTGTACTTCGTTCATAAGGCAGCACCCCCCTTCAGTATATTCTACTGATTCATTCTCAGAGCAGGTTCATTCCTGGGCACTCAGTGAGATTAGGGCGTCTCATGGAAAAATAGAATGATCAAATAAGGAAAGTATCATGAAGCATGTACAAGGGGGTCATGTGAAGATTAAGGTAAGCTTGAATCATGTCAGGTCCCAACTTCGAAATGCTTGACTTGACAACCTTTATAATACAATTTTGTGTGGAAATTCCTAGTTTTCTTTTTCTCTGAAAAAAAAAAGCAAAAAAGGAGGGGCGGGGAATCAAAAATCTTATCACAGGGCCTAACAAGTTGGCTCCAATGGGTCATCATCAAGGTTAGTTCCCTGCTATTTCCCTTCCTTTTGCTCCAGAGTGGTCACCTACAGCAATGAGATCAACTTCCAAGGGCTTCAGTTCTGTGGTTGGCAATAACACCAAAGGATGGGCATTGTTGTTTGAGGCAGGACTTGGACTGAGGGCCCTAAACTCATTTTACAGAGGACACTAAACAGCGAACAGCTGTTACTTGCTGCCAGCCAAGGTTGGAGTCAAACCAGGAACTTATACAGATATATCCCCTGAGCCATCAAGTCCTGTATTCCCTTTGGCTCACAAAGCATTATTAGTTTTAGAGATTAAATAGAACCACACAACCAGGTGACAACAATGTACCAATAAGTAGATGCAGGAGACTGTATATGAAAAATAAGGCAAATAATGGTGTCCTAACAATGTATGTAATCCACAGGGAAATAAGTATGTGAATAATGGATGCGCATTGGAAAAATAAAATACATTTTTGTTGTAAAGATAAGTCTATTAAAATTCAACTCCTGCTGCAAAGACTGCGCTGTGGTTGCTTACATTAGATTGCTCCAAAATTAGCCATTCCCATGGGTCAGTCAGCCAATAAACTGGACAGGGCCCCTTCTGCCTACCAAAAGCATGCAGGCCCCAGTTAATCAGTAACTTCCCCAGTTCAGCCAAGACCTGCTGAGAGTTATCTAATACATCAGTGATCCATCCTGCTTGCCCAGCTAAAACACCATGGACCATATCACAGCTGACATAAATCCATGTAACGTGTATCTTTCCATGTTAATATATCTCTCCTGAGATTTATGAATCATCCCTGAATAAGCAATCCCAGAAATCCCCATTGTGAGAGGATAGAAGATTCAGCTAAATGCAAAGTCACCAGATTCCTGGAAAACTGGATATGATTTTGTTTGGGTATGAGCTGTAAGCAGGTTACAAACAGGAAATGGGACTGCATACGCAGGCGTCTGACCAACTGCCATGCAGGGAGGATATAGGACTCACTGTTTTGCTTTTCAAATGCTCTTTTATTCAATGAAATGGTTTCATAAAGACCTATAGGGGGCCATAGAGTCTCTGGTGGGACTGCCATGGGTTGATAGGCTGGTAACTCTGGGATAACAAGACAGTGTGGGAACATGTATGTATTTAATAAACTAGGTGCTTCCTCCCCTGACCAGGGGAAATACCAGGACCATGAAGGTGGTTTTCCTTCTGGCTGGGGAAAACCATGAATGTGGCAAGGGGTAGTACCCTGACTGAAATAATGCTTTCCATTTTCACTTCCAGTGGGAAGATCTCAGCTATACGCCAACTTATGGGATTAGGAGACTTCTCCCTAGCTTGCTTCTATGGCCATACAGCAAATACAGCTGAGGGCAAGTAGAACCCCAAGCTTCTGGGTTTGGGCCTGCACGGACGTAGGATGCTCGCCAATGGAGTGGAAGCACCTGAAGCCCCAGGTCGGGGTGGAGGATGCTTGCCAGTAGCAGGGCCGCATATGACTCACGGATTTGGAACTGGTTTGGCTGATTTGAGTTGGGACATGAAAATTTTTCCTTAATTTTTTTTTTTTAATCTCTTTATGACCAGTAGCAATATTGTGTCTGCATTGCAGAAATTCCTAGTAGCCAAAGTCAACAGGAGCTGCAGGTGCCCTACCCCTCTGAACACTCAGGTTCACTAGCATTTGAAAGCCAAAGGCATCCATCCATCTGCTGCAATTTCAGTACTTAAGGACTTCCCTTCTACAAAGGCAAGCAAGAAGAGGGGTGGGGATTACAAGCCCCTGACATCAAGAAGCATTTTTTCACATGCTACAGGAAGCCAGCACTCCGGGGCAGGGGTGGTGGAAGCAGAGAGTGCAAGAGGCAAGTTGGTGCCCTACAAGATTGGCTCAGAGAGAGGAGGAGAATTGTACTGAAAGACAGAGATGGGGACTGTTGCTAAGAAAGAGAGAATTACAGAGAGCACTCCCCACTTCACTCTTCAAAATCCTCTGATTCTTGAGGGAATGTGAACCCCAGTCACTTTGACTCAAATCTGATTGGGTTTTTGGACCCCAAAGCTACTGTCCCCATTCTAATGCTGTTACTGTGATACCCTACACCTCATACTCATGTAGGCCAGCCTCACTCCAGCTGGTTCATTTGAGTGCGCATCCCATTTGGGTACTACCCTTCTACTCTGGGCATCTGTGGTCGGGAATAAGTTCCTATCTGGTCCTGGAGTACACTCAAGTCCATTGCTTCAGCTTTTCCCACTCTACACTGCATCTCAGCCAGTGACTGATCTCAGCCAACAGCCTGGGTTAAGGAGTCAAAGCCTGGTTCACTATGGTTAAAGGCAAAGACTTGCCTCTAGGGTTAAGGAGGCCTGCAAGACCTATCCAACTATGACGTGCCCTCAAAGCCTTCTCAGCAGACAAGCAAGCAGTGAGTACTGCCATTTTTAGGGAAGAAAGGAGATGATAAAACATGCCACAGCCAATTGGAGTCACATCCTGACCTAGAGAGTATCAGATCTCCCATGGCTGTGTCTCAGACTGGGGAAGAAAGATAATCAGCACAACCCACTGATGCACACACATGTATACACTGGTGGATATGTGTACATGCACTATCCAGCTGCTGCCTCTGGCAACTTGTGCATACCACAGACTCCGACAAAAAAGCAGAAATAAAGACATGAGCCCAGCAAAGGAAACTGCATCAAATAGGAGAAAGCACAGCTCTATTTGTTCAGTCTGGCCATGGACTCTTACAAAACTGCTCCTGCAGAGAGCAGAAGAGCAGACTGGGGAAAGGAGGACCCAGAACCCACACTACAGGATGGGCATGGCACCAAGGGGCTGGGCATGCAGGGCCTGATTCTGATCTGCTTCACATGAACAGGAATGACTGGACAATGAAGTAATGGAGCTACATTAGTATAGAAGCAACATGAAGGAGATAGGATCAAAGCTGTACAGTTGACCTACTCCCCTTAATATGTCTATTGTAGAGACCTCAGCTGTTCAGCAGTGGACTCCCTCCTACTAAAGAGTACCCACTCCTGGTCTGCAGTCCTCTCCATTTAAACTGCATATTTCTCAATCCCCAGCTCCGCTGGTGGCCATTATTCCCTTCCCACAGCTTCCTTGCTAACTCAGCCTTAGGCTAACCAACACATATAGCTCTGCAATGCCTGTCAGCTCAATGCCACAGCTTCCCCTGCTATTCCAGTCCTGGACTGCCCACACACATCTCTGCCAGTGCCCTTCCATCCCAGCCTATAGCCTCCTTGCTTTCTTTGCTCCTAGCTACCCACACACATCATTTTGGAAGTGCCCCTCAGTTCTGAACTAAACTAGTAATGAATCAAACAATGTGCTGCATCGAGATAAGCTCTTCACTGCCATCTTCCCACTGCCTACACATCTTTCAGCTTTTGCGATGTTAAAGATAGAAGGCAAAAATGACAGTTGCATCCAATGCAGTAATGCAAGCTGTCAACAGTGGCACCTAAGTCCATCCCACTGCAAACAAGGGACTACAGGAGAGCAGCTAAGGAGCTATGTGTGATATCAGCACTGAATGTCCCATGGTACTGGTTCTCTTACCATAGCATTTATAAACTCTGACCCAGCTCAGGGCCTCAGTGGGCTCAGCATTGTACAGAGATAATAAGGGACAGTCTCACCTGGAAAAGTTTACAGCCTAACTAAATAAAGGAGAGATTATCATCACCCTCATTCTACAGGTAGGAAACTGGGAGATCCGTAGATTCATAGATGCTAGGGTCGGAAGGGACCTCAAGAGGTCCTTGGGTCTGACCCCTTGCCTAGGCAGGAAAGAGTGCTGGGGTCAGATGACCCCAGCCAGATGCCTATCCAGCCTTCTCCTAAAGAACCCCAAGGTAGGGGAGAGCACCACCTCCCTTGGAAGCCCATTCCAAATTTTGGCCACCCTTACCGTGAGAGATGCCTGACTATATATAGCTAGTCAGTGGCAAGGTTGAGGATAGAACCTCAAGGGTCCTAAATTCCAGAATAATTACACATCTCCTTAAGTGAGAACAAGAGCAAATGAAGGGAAGGAGCCAGAGCTGTACTGCAAGTTGATACACCCTTCAGGTCATCCATTTAAACCACCTGGTGGCATGTGGGCCATATGAAGCCTGCAAAGGCTTCATATGATCACCAAGATGCCCTGAATTGTGGTCCCTGGGTTTCCACCCAGCTCCCACTCACCATGGAGAAGCATCTGGAGTCTATGGGCTCCCTCTTTCTTTGACTTCCCTTTACTTCTCTGAAGGGACAGGGCAGTGCAGTGCACTGCAGCCCACAGTGCTGGGGGAACCTGCAGTCTGAGGGGTCTGAGAGGCATGCAGGTGCATGGTGCAGTGGGGGGAGTATGGCCTCCACTGGCTTATTGGGTTCATCACCACACCCCTTAGATGTTAGACAACCCCAAATCAAATATTAGTTTTCTATCTCTTATGTGCACCTCAGTCTCCTAACCATGCATCTGTATCCACATATAATAGCCTCAGAGTCTGCCCTAGCCCTTGATTCAGATCACCAAGATGCCCTTAATTATCTGAACTGAAACTGGCACAAGAGGATTAAGATTTATATTGAGAGCATCAAGACTTATCCTGTGTTATTTCTTGCTTTGAGAATCTCCTGACCAAGGATGTGATGATGCCTTAAGCTCCCACCCAAGGGAGCAGCAGTGGGAGCGGGAGCGGACATTTATATTCTACATGGCTGGTGGGAGCATGGTCCCATACAACAGATGTAAATGTGATGAAGGCCATCTTGGCTGACACCAAGGACTGAACTGACCTGCAATGCTAAAAGCTGGAGTAGGACCTGCATGCCTCCTCTGAAGCAGATGGGATGAAGATGGGTAGGGAATGGGTAGCCCTGATGCTTATTTGTTCCAAAGTTATTGTCTGACCTTTCTTCTCATTTAGTTTCTCCAGCTTCTTCAGTTCCCTCAGGTAGGATTCAGACTCCAGCTGTGGGTGTTGAGCCCTGGGAATCTCATCCTGACTCCAGATACTGAGCTATGCCTCTGAAATCTACCCTCCAGTTGGCTTCCTTTTGGTTAATCTCATTCAGATTGCCAAGCACTGAAGGACACATGGTTCAGCCTCCCTCCCCCTGACTTCCTGATGGTCCCTGTGGGATGAACTCAGGCTGGCACAAGGGGATGCTATATAACTCTTACTCTGGCCAAAAATGAGTCAGCTATGCTGGTGCCACTGTTTCACAAGATAAATATAGGCCTCCAGTCTCCAGGGCTGCGATTCTGGCACCGTGAAGAGCTCCAAAAATAACAGAGTGGAATGAGATAGTAAATGCCTGTTGTATGCTCCATCAACCAGAAATCAATTACTGGAGGAAGACATGAGGAACAGATGCCAACAGGACATGATGCCTGGGCCTCAGGTGGGGTTAAAAGACAAGTAGAGTAGTGTCACCTTGTCAAGAGTACGTGTGGGGTGGGCACTGCTGAGGTTCCAGGTTCTCACACTAAACACTTGCTTTAATTGACAGAGCAGGGGATTTGAATCCAGTCCGAGGAAGGGCAAAGCGATCTCTGTTCACACCAGCAGTGGTTCTCAGCTGAGGTAAAGGAGCCAGGAGACAAATGCGCAGCTTTTCAAACTCATAGCCAGGATGTGTTTGGAACTTAAGACCTTCTGCACTGTTCCTTTCAGCTCCACTGCAACTCCCTTATATATGAATCCTGAGGCCCTTCATGGAACAGTCAGAGGATTCAAATCCCTTCAGTTAGGTCTTTTGGGCTCTTCAGATCTCTCATGCGCCTCTTCTGTGGATACTGAAATGAACTGCGGCAGACAAGGGAGAGATTGCTGGCTCTGCAGTGCCAGGAGTTAAAGGTCACACCCATCCCTAGTAGTATTCTCTGCTTCTGGTATGAGAGGACCGGACTGGTACCTTGCTGGGTGACACCTTGTAGACTGGGGAATCCTGGGATTTTTCCATTCTGGGAAAGATTCAATTTTTTTTTTAGCCAGCCAGAAATAGCAGCTCCTATGAGAAAAAGAGCAATGTTTACAGCTATTAGACAGTCCAAAGAAGATAGGGATATGTCCGTTGCATAGTGACAGCATTTTGAGCACTTTGAGCACTGTGCCTTTGACAATTTTAATTAGGTCTAAGAGAATAATGGATTATCTGTTCAACTGGCCATTCCACTGCCATCATCATCTTCACCATCATCATCATGCTGACCCAAAAAGCAAGAACATTGCAAAATCTTGAGTTACAAAGTGGAAAAATATTTCAGGTCAGACAAAATGTGCCTGGTTCAAATTGCAACAGGATGTTTTAGAGTTGAGCCCTTTTTTTAGAGTTGTACAATTTTTGCTAAATAAAGTTGAAAGATTTCTGAACAGGACACAGTTTCACTCTAAACAGCAAAATGTTTCATTTTGAAAGGTCACCAGAAACATTTCATATTTTCCAAATTTCTTTTATATTTTTCTGACACAGCTGAACCCAAACAAGATGAATCTGCAAAAACATTCCATGTTGCCGAATGTTGCCAAAAGTTTCCACGTTGTTCCCATTAAAAAATAGTTTTGTCCATGCAAGTCAAATTACGACAGTGGTTTGCAGCCTTTTTAGACTTACGGCACCCCTTTGTTAGGCTCAGAGCACCCCTCAGAAAATCAGAATCACAGAAAGTTAGGGTTGGAAGGGACCTCAGAAGGTCGTCTAGTCCAATTCCCTGCTCAAGCCAGGATCAGCCCCAACTAGATCATCCCACCCAAGGCTTTGTATAGGCAGTCTTAACAACCTCCAAGGATGGAGATTCCATAACCTCTCTGAGTAGCCTCTTCCAATGCTTTAACTACCTTCCTCATGAGAGAGTTTTTCCTAATATCTAACCTAAATTCCCTTGCTGCAGCTTGAGACCATTGCTCCTTATTTTGTCATCTGCCACCACTGAGAACTCTGTCCACTTTGGAACTGCTCTTCAGATATTAAATCCCCTCCACAGTCTTCCCTTCTCCAGACTAAATAAGCCTGGTTCCCTAAGACTTCCCTCAGAAGTCACGTGCCCCAATCCCCTAATCATTTTCAGTGCTAGGGTATATCCAGACATTTTTCATTACCCTCTGCTCCTATTTGTCCAATCTTTTTTGTAGTGGGAGGCCCAAAACTGGACACAGTACTACAGATGTGGCTTCCCCATGCCAAACAGAGTGGAATAATCACTTCCCTCCATCTGCTGGCAACACTCCTGCTAATGCAACCCAGTATGATGTTAGCCTTCTTTGCAACAAGGGCACTCTGTTGGCTTGTATTCAGCTTCATGTCCACTGTAAACCACAGCTTCTTTTCTGCAGATACTGCTTAGCCAGTCAGTTCCCAGCCTGTAGCAATGTAAAAGATTGTTCTGTCCTATGGACAGGATTTTATGCTTGTCCTTGTTGAACCACATGAGATTTCTTTTGGTCCAGTCCTGAATCCTAACCCTACCCACTTCCCTACCCACCAGCATATCTACTACTCCCCACCACTTGGTGTCATCTGTACACTTGTTGAGGGTGCACTCTATCCCATCTTCCAAGTCGTTGATGAAAATATTAAAGATAAACAGCCCCAGGACCAACCCCCAGGGCACTCCACTTGATACCAGCTGCCAACTAGACATTGAGCCATTGATTACTATCCTCTGAGCCTGACAGTCCAGCCAGCTTTGTATCCACCTTACAGTCCATTCATCCAACCCACACTTCCTTAGCTTGCTTGTGAGAATATTGTAGAAGACCGTATCAAAGGCCTTGGAAGTCAAGGTATATAAAGTCCACTGCTTTTCCTGCATCCACAGAGCCAGTCACTTCATCATAGAAGGCAATTGCGTTAGTCAAGCATGACTTCCCCTTGGTGAATCCATGCTAACTGTTCCTAATCACCTTCTCCAAGTGTTTAGAAATAGATGCCTTGAGTACCTGCTCCATGATTTTTTCCAGGGACTGAGGTGAGGCTGATTGGTCTGTAGTTCCCTGGATATTCCTTCTTCCCCTTCTTAAAGATGGGCACTGTATTTATCCTTTTCCAGTCATCCTTGGTCTCTCTCAATGACCATGAATTTTCAGAGATAATGGCCAGAGGTTCTGCAATTACACCGGCCAACTCCCTTAGCACCCTTGGCATTGCATCTGCCCCATGGTCTTATGCATGTCCAGCTTTTCTAAATAGTCCCTAGCCTGGTTCTTTCCCTACCGTTGGTTGCTCATCTCATCCCCAAACCGTGCTGCCAGCTTTAGTAGTCTGAGAGCTGTGAAGACTGAGGTGGAAAAAGCATTGAGCACTTCAGCCTTTTCCACATCATCTGTCAGTAGATTGTCTCCCCTATTTGAGGAGATACTAATTGAGTAAGGGATCCATACTGTTCCTGATTTTCCTCTTGTTGTTAACATATATGTACAGACCTTGTCATCCTTCAAGTCCCTTGCTAGCTGCAATTCCAGTTGCACTTTGGCCTTCCTGATTTTATCCCTGCTTGGCCAGGAAATACTCTTATACTCCTTCATTTGTCCAATTTTCCACTTCTTATAAGTTTTCTTTTTTTGTTTTAGTTCACAGAAAAGTTTCCTGCTATGCCAAGCTGGTCTTCTGGCATAGTTGCAAGTCTTCCTGAACATTGGGATGGTTCATTGCTGCACCCTGTATTGCTGTATTTTTAAGGTTCTTTAAAATACATGCACCTCCCCTGAACTCCTTTCCCCAACAGACCGTCCTCCCAGGGGATCCTGTCCATCAGTTCCCTGAGTGAGTCAAGAGGTGCAGACATAAGTAAAAATTGTGCAACTGTGCAAGTCAAGAATTGTGCAATTTTCACCTGATCTGGCCACAGAGAGGGTACTTTTACACATGATGAAATTAGCCTTTTAAGTGGTTTAATTCCCCATTTTTACCAGTTTAACGCCATCACAGTTTCCACCTGCAGCAGCGTGTTACATTTCAATTTCATTATGCTGTATATGCACAGCAGCATATTTCTATTTAAATGACTTCGATACATAGCAAAATAAAACACATCCAATGTTATTTAGTTTACTGTGTAACAAATTGCAGTTATATACGTAACAAATTGGAGTAATATATCCGAAGAAGGTGGTGGGGTTGGTGCACGGGGCATTGGAAGCCCAGGCATGCTCAGAGAAGCTCAGGCTTGGTGGGCTTCCAGCACCCTGTGCACCATCCCCACCATCTTCTCCGGCCACTAGCACACCCAGCCACCCTCCTGCCGCCTTCCTGCACTGCCCCACAAGAAAGCCAGCCTGTTACTGGGCAGTCCCAGGCAGCAGGAAGGAAGTGGGTATGGTGCATGGTGCGCTGGAAGCCTTCCAAGCCTAAGCTTCCCCAAGCACGCCCAGGCTTCCAGCACCCTGTGCACCATTGGATTGGGCTCAGTGCTGCCTGTGACCTGGGGTGACCTGGTACAGCACCTACCTACTAGCACCCCACCTAGGAGGCCCTGAGGGCACCGCCACCACAGAGGCTGCTCAAGGGCTGCATTACCCTGTGGCAGCTCACGTAGGCAGGCTCTGTCAAGGAAAAAAAAAGCAGCGAGGGGCCCACTTTTTTTTTTTCTGATGGAGCCTGCCTGCCTCTTCCCTGAGGTACGGGCAGCCCCAGTCCTTCCTTCCGTGGTGGCAGCCCCCTCCAGGTGGCACCCACCCACTAGTAGCCTACCTGGGCAGGCCTGGGAGGTACGAGGGAAGGACCAGAGCCACCCAGAGCTCAGAGACCACTTGGCCCACTGGCAACTCAGCCCCCAGCCACAGGACATGTGGGCAGGCTCCGGAAGAAAAAAAAAGGATCAAGCCCCTTGCTGCTTTGGGGGTTTTTTTGGTGGACCCTGCCCACACGAGCTGCTGCCAGGTCATGCAGCTCAGGGGCTGCCGGCAGCTTGCCTCCCAGCTTCAGGAAAGGCGGGCAAGCTCCAGGGAAAAAAAATGTAAAAAGGGGATTGGGCCACTCACAGCTTTGTTTTTTCTGAAGGAGCCTGCCCATGGCCAGGGAGATGAGCTAACAGTAGGCTGTCACTGTTCCATAACAGTGATGGAAGCCGCTAAATTGAAAAAGTGGGTTTTTAGTTAACACAATTAAAAACCCAGCAATTAAAGGCCCACCTTTTCAATTTAGGGGGAACTAAACCCCCGTCATGTGTACAAGTGGCCAGAAAGCAGTCTATAGCCATGACCAAATACAAGTACAAGGGTTGCAGACCAGTTAACAAATGGCTGATTGGATGAAAATTTCAAACCTCACTGCATGAGGAGTCAAATGAAGACAGTTCAAAACATAGCGTCTTCTGTAACTTGTGTCTGTCTGCCTGCCAGCCTCGGAGTTGTTTGAGAATGGAAGGTGAGAAAGGGAATGGGGTGAATTCGGTCTGGGTTTCTTTCAGCCCCCACTGGAGAGTGTATTGGAGCCCCCCTGAGGTGGTGGGGCTCCAATTCAAGTACCCCACCCTCCAAAGCCAGTTGGGGAACCCAAAAATGAACTCCTTCTGCTCCCTTTCCCCCCTCCCATTCTGAAAACAGGGACAGGCTGGGAGTAAGGAGGAGCTCTTGCTAAGGGAAACCAGCTGCAGGCTCCCAGCCAGCAGCTAGATTCTCCTCCCCCCTGGAACCAACAGCGAACCTCTGTTTGGTTCTGGGGACCGTGTTTAATTCAGAACACTGTGTTCTCAGTTACAGTGGGGAGCTGTACTTCTGTATGCTCCCAAGTCTGCTCTTCTGAAGTCTGAGGTCCTTACTCTGCTGCTCTCCTTCCTTCTTCAGGATCCTAAACTCAATCATCTCATGGTCACTGATGTCCAAGTTGCCATCCACTACTACATTCCACACCAATTTTCCCCTTTTTGTGAGCAGCAGGTCCAAAGGATCACAGCCCCTAGTAACTCTCCAGCATTTGCACCATGAAGTTGTCCCCAACACTCTCCAAAAACTTCCTGGATTGGCTGTGTGCTGCAGTATTGCCCTCTTAGCAGATGTCAGGGCATTTGAATTCCCCCATGAGAACCATGGCTTGTGGTTGGGAAACTTCTGCTAGCTGTTAAAGAAAGCATCATCCATCTCATCCTCCTGGTTGGGTGGTCTATAGCAGAGACCCACCATAACATCACCCTCATTGCTCTCCCCTCTAACCTTAACCCACAGACTTTCAAAAGGCTTATCTCCAGTCTCATACTGGAACTCTGAGCAATCATACAGCTCTGTTACATACAGTGCAACTCCTCCTCTTTTCCCCTTTCTGTCCTTCCTGAATAGTTTGCACCCATCCATGACAATGCTCGTCATGTAAGATACGCCACCAAGTCTCAGTTATTCCAACCACACGATAGTTCTGTGACAGTGTGAGGACTTCCAGTTCTTCCTGCGTGTTAACCATGCTCCGTGCATTCATGTACAGACACCTGAGGTAACTAGCCAGTTGCCCTACTTTCTCAGGAAGAATGAGAAGGCTTCCCCTCTTGCCCTCTCCTGCTTGTGCTTCCTCCAAGTCAGTCACCCCCACTTTCACATTTAACTCAGGGCTTTGGTCTCCATTCCCTGGTGAACCTAGTTCAAAGCCTTTGCACTAGGTTAATGAGCCTGTTTGCAAAGATGTTCTTCCCTCTCTTTGTAAGGTGGATCCCATCTCTACCCAGCAATCCTTCTTCTTGGAACAACATCCCATGGTTGAAGAGGCCAAAGCCCTGCTGTGATCACCATCTGTGTAGCCATACATTGATCTGCAGGATGTATCTGCTCCTGCCTGGGCCCTTCACCTTGCCCCAGAGGACTGAGGAGAACACCACCTGAGGCACTTCCCCATTGGCAATGCATAGGGGGTGCATGCTGGTATACGTACACCCCATAAGATTGGTGGTACACCTCCTGAGAGAAGATTTAATAGATTTCATAGATATTAGGGCTGGAAAGGACCTTGAAAGATCATCGAGCCCAGCCACCCACCCAAAGGGCAGGAAGTCAGCTGGGGTCATAGGATCCCTGCAAGATAAGCATCCAAATTTCTCTTGAAGGCGTTCAAAGTAGGTGCTTGAACTGGCAGTCTATTCCAGACCTTGGGGGCTCAGACAGGAAAAAAAATTCTTCCTTATGTCCAGTCTGAAACAGTCTTGCAGTAGTTTATAACCGTTCAACCTCGTCATCCCTTGGGGAACTCTGGTGAACAAACGTTCCCCCAGAAACTGGTGGTCACCCCGATAAACTTATAGGTGGACATCAGATCACACCTGAGCCTCCGCTTTTCCAAACTAAAGAGCCCCATAGCTCTTAGCCTGTCATCGTAAGGTCTGTTTTCCTGACCTCTGATCATGTGTGTGGCTCTTCTCTGGACTCTCTCCATCTTCTCCACATCCTTTTTGAATTGTGGGGCCCAAAACTGGATGCAGTACTCCAGCTGCAGCCTCACCAAGGCTGAGTACAAGAAGAGAATGACGTCCTGGGATTTGTTTGAGAAGCATCTCTGGATGCAAGCCAGCATTTTGGTCACTTTACTAGCCACAGCATCTCACTGAAGGTTCATGTTCATCTTGTGGTCAATCATGACCCCCAAGTTTCTTTCTTCGGTAGCACTAGCCAGAGTAGTACTGCTGAGCCTATAAGGATGCTGCCGGTTTTTCCTCCCAAGGTGGAGAACCTTGCATTTTTCAGTGTTAAACACCATCAGGTTCTCATCCGCCCGTTTGCTCAGCCTGTTCAGGTCAGCCTGGATCACCCACCTGTCTTCAGGTGTGGATGCTTTGCCCCAAAGTTTGGTGTCATTGGCAAACTTGGCCAGTCCGATTCTGACTCCAATGTCCACATCATTAATGAAGATGTTGAACAATATGGGTCCAAGGACAGATCCTTGGGGGACCCCACTGGTCACAGGGCACCACGATGATTGACTTCCATCAATTACCACCCTCTGGGTCCAACCACGGAGCCAATTTCCCCGCCAGCAGATCATGGTGGACCCAAGGCCACAATTGGCCAGTTTGGCCAAGAGATGATCATGGGATACCAGATCGAAGGCTTTTTTGAAGTTAAGATATATACAGCGGTGGCTGTGTGGCAGTGTTCCTGCCTATCACATAGGAGATCCAGATTTAAGTCCCAGCTAGGGTGGCTTTGGGTGAGTGAGATAACAAAACGCAAATCTTCTTGGGCAGGGATCGGGACTTCCACACCGTGATGCAAGATGGACTCAAGGGGAATACCTCCAGACCTCAGGTTGGGGAGGACTGGGTTAGAGAGCTTCTGGAGGGGCTGCACGTGTTTAAATCAGTGGGTCCAGATGCTCTCCACCCCAGGGTATTGAGGGAGCTAGCTGGGCTTATTTCAGGGCCCTTGGCATGGCTTTATGAGCACTTGTGGTGCTTGGGCCAGGTGCCAGATGATTGGAAAATAGTCAACGTGGTCCCCATCTTTAAAAAAGGGAAGAGGGAGGACCCAGGCAACTATAGGCCTGCAGTCTTACCTCAATCCTAGGGAAACTCTTTGAGAAGATCATCATGGAGCACATCTGTGATGGGCCAGCCTCAGAGATGATGCTCAAGGGCAAGCAGCACGGTTTCATTAGGGGCAGGTCATGTCAGACCAGCCTGATTGCCTTTGATGATCAGGTCACAAAACCATTGGATGCAGGAGTTGCCATGGATGTAGTCTTTCTGGACTTCAGCAAGGCCTTTGACACCATCTCCCACCCCATCCTCATTAAAAAATTGGGCAACTGTGGCACTAATGCCTACACAGTCAGATGGATTGCAGATTGGCTCAAGGGTCGCACTCAGAGGGTACTGGTGGATGAGTCATATTAGACCTGGGGAGAAGTGGGCAGCGGAGTCCCCCAGGGCTCGGTCCCTCGGCCCACGCTGCTCAATCTCTTTATCAGTGATTTGGACAACAGGGTGAAAAGCAACCTGTTTAAATTCACTGATGATACCAAAATTTGGGGTGAGGTGAGCATGCTAGTAGGGAGGGAAAGACTGCAGCAAGATCTGGATAGGTTACAGGGGTGGGCTAGCAAAAACAGGATGCGCTTCAATACTGACAAGTGCAGGGTGCTGCACTTAGGCAGTAGTAACCAGCAGCACACTTATAAGATGGGAAACTCCCTTCTTGAGAGCACGGAGGCAGAAAGGGATCTCGGAGTCATTATTGACTCCAAGATGAACATGGGCCGACAATACGAGGTCACGGTTGGCAGGGCTAATCGGACCTTGTCATGCATCCACAGGTGCATCTCAGGTAGGGCCAAGGAGGTGATCCTCTCCCTCTATACAACACTGGTCAGGCCACAGCTGGAGTACTGTGTCCAGTTCTGTGCACCCCACTTCAGGAGGGATGTGGACAACATGGAGAGGGTCCAGAGGAGGGCCACCTGCATGACCCGGGGACAACAGGGCAAACCCTACAATGAAAGACTGTGGGACCTGAACCTGTTCAGCCTTCACAAGTGAAGGCTGAGGGGGACCTGGTGACTGTCTAGGGGGAACCAGAAGGGTTTGGGAGAGATCTTGTTTCCCCTAGCGCCCCCTGCCATAACAAGGAATAATGGCCACAAGTTGTTGGAGAGTAGGTTTAGATTAGACGTCTGTAAGAACTAATTCACTGTCAGGGCGGCTAGGATCTGAAACCAACTTCCAAGGGAAGTGTTGCTGGCTCCTACCCTGGGGGTCTTTAAGAGGAGGCTTGATGCCTACGTAGCTGGGATCATTTGAGCCCAGTTTTTATTCCTGCCCAGGCAGGGGGTCAGACTTGAAGATCTACAAGGTCCCTTCCAACCCAACTTCTATGATCCTATGATTCTATGACATCAATCTCTTCTCCCTTGTCCAGGTGATAGGTCACCTGGTTGTAAAAGGAAATGAGATTGGTCAAGCAAGACCTACCCGCAACAAACCCATGCTGGCTATCCCTCAGGATGTTGGCATTGGCCAGTCCATTAAGGATGGCCTCTTTAATAAATTTTTATAACACCTTCCCCGGGATAAAGGTCAGGCTGATGGGCCTGTAGTTTCCTGGATCCACTTTTATCCCTTTCTTGAAGATAGGCACCACATTGGCCTTGTTTCAGTCTTCAGGCACTTCAGCAGAGTGCCAGGAGTTTTCAAAGATCTGTGCCAGGGGCTGTGCTAGGATGCTCGCCAGCTCCTTGAGTACCCTGGGGTGTAGATTTTCAGGGCTGGCTGACTTGAAGGTATCCAGCCTCTCAAGGTGTTCCTTCAAGAGGTCAGCATTGATGGAGGACAGGGGATCTCCCTTACCCAGACCGCCCTGTCCCATGGTGGGCATGGGTGTCCCATGGGACTGATGAAAGACTGACACAAAGTACCCATGTAGTAGGTTGGCTTTTTCCTGGGTGTCAGTTGTCCCATCTGGTTTAGCAGGGGTCCAGTGTTGCCCTTTGCTTTTCCTCCGGCTCTCCACATATCTGAAAAAGGACTTCTTATTGTCCCTGATGCTCAAAGCTAGTTGGAGTTCAGCTGCAGCCTCGGCTTTCCTGGTTTCCAGGACCAGACCAGTTCAGAATATTCCTCCTTGGAGGTGAATCCCTTCCTCCATCCTTTGTAGGCCTTTCTTTTTAGCCTCAGGAGGTCTGCTAGATCCCTTGAGAGCCAGGGGGGCTGCTGTGCCCTCCTGCTGCCTTTCCTCCAAGATGGAATAGAATTAGCTTGTGCATTGAGGATCACTCCCTTAAGGAGCAACCACTCTTCCTGAACTCCCTTCCCCCTGGGGTCATGATCCCTTAGGGCCTCACTGACAAGCCTCCTGAGCTTGTCAAAGTCGGCTTTCCTGAAGTCAAGGACTTCAGCGTTGCTGACTGACTTGCCAGTTTTAGGGTGAATGGTGAAGGTGATCAGCTCGTGGTTGCTGTCACCCAGCTTCCCATCAATCACTAGGTCACTGATTAGGTCATCCCCAGTAGCCAGTACCAGCTTGAGCAGCACTTTACCTCTCATTGGCCTGTAGACTTCTTGAGTCAGGTAGAGGTCATCCACGCACAGTAGGAAGCTTTGCGATCACTTGGATTTTGCTGAGTGATCCTCCCATGAGATGTCTGGGTAGTTGAAATCACCTATGACAACCATGGTCCTGAAGCATGTGGTCTCAGCCAGTTCCCAGGTGAACTCCTGGTCAAGCTCTTGACTTTGGGTGGGAGGTCTATAGTAGACTCCCACCTTTGTGTCCCCTGTGCTGTGTTCCCCATGGATTTTATCCCAGAGGTTCTCCAGTCATCCACCCTGGTCTCCAACATCATCTTGAAGGGATGCGTAGCTTTCCTTAACATAGAGAGCTACACCCCTGCCCCTTTTATCTACTCGATCTCTCCTGTACAAGGTATAGCTGTCTATATCTGTGGTCCAGTCATGGGTGGAGTCCCACCAAGTCTCCGTTATCCCTATGATGTTGTAATTATTTGTATTAAGCAGGAGGACAAGTACCTCCTGCTTATTCGTCAGCACTGCAGAAGCACCACTGCTGCTGCCAGTGGTGCCTGCGAGTGGTCGTCACTCACCAAACTCCTCCCCCTCACTGCAGACACCACCAGCATCTCCAGGTGGTCACCAATAGTCTCTAGCCGCTGCTGATGCTGCCGGCAGCATCAGTGGGTGGTTTACGACCAACAGTCGGTGCTCACTACCCCCTCCCTTCCTGCCGCTGACACCACTGTGGCCATCTGTAGCAGCTCCCTGCTCATTGCCACCACACCCTGCCACACCCCTGCCACTGCTACTGCCTGCAGGTGGTTGCTGTGCCCCCCAGCCTCTAGGGGCACATGTCATTCATGTCCAGCCCCCTTCGCTCTTGCACCCAGATCCCCGTAGTCACTTTTGATCTGCTCAGGGTCACCCCTGGCAATATCACTGTTGCCACATTGTTACCGCTCAGCTCTGTGTACTTGGGGAACCCTGGCACAGGACACAGCCTGTCTGACTCACAAAGAGCTCTCCCCCTCCCCACCTTGGCCTGAACAAGAACTGATTAGAGGAAGGACTTACAAAAGACAATGAAGATGCAGTGGGAGACACACCTAAAGCCCTCCAGACAAGGGGGACAAGATTGAAGCAACTCCCCTGGTCTCATTTGCATCTGAGATGGAACCATATGACAACTCATTTAAATGGGAGATGGGACAGGCATGCATCTTCATTAGCATTCAGGATGGAGAACACAGATTCCAAGGCAAGGACCACACTGAATTCTGGGATCAGAGAAGGAGGGAAGCACTGCATGATGGGGAATCCTTGCTCTAAATGCTAATCAACCCACATCTACACACACCCAGCTCAGCATTTATCAGACCAATTGTAGTAATGATTCCTCTATTGGTAACGAAGACACTGAATCTTCTTGTCTGTATTGTCAGCTCCCTCAGAGTAATGTCACCTATAGCCAGCAGTGATCAGTTCCTGTTATCCAGTATATGAACCATTTTTTTACCCCTAAACAAACCTAATGTTCTCCCTTGAGCCATTGTTAGTTCTCTACAAAAACCCTTACCCAAGCTCAAGTTCCTATCCTTGTGCTTGGATCCAAAGCTGCACCACTTCCACTCCTTTTCTGTCTGGAATCTCTCCACTGATCGTGCTCAGGACTCTGCCTGTCTGCCAACTCCAACAACACCTGGGAACCTCGACTGGCTCAGGCTTCACTGAGTGGTAAGATCCCAACTCTTTCTCTCTCTCTTTCTCTCTCTGACTCCACGAACCTGACTTTTATTCTCTTACTCCAGGCACAGCTTTCTAAACCTGACTTTTGCTAATCAAACTTGAGCTAGGCTTCCCCAAAACCCTAGTTGAAACAATGTAATATTGTAACTGTTTATTTGTCTCTCTTGTATGGCTATTATTACTGGTATCATCATAAGTTCATATACCTGGCAATAAATAACTTTTATGATCAAGCTGGTTCCTATACTTTTTCTATGAACCTTACCTACTCTTTCTTCCCCTCTGCAGCAATGCTTCTTTTACCTAAACCAAAGATCCTTGTAATGCCCAAAACCACAGTGGGGTCTGCTCATCAAGGGGCTTACTACTAGGACAGTTAGGGCAAAAGATTGGGATGTGCTGAGTTTAAGACTCATCAGGGGCTCAGCTTGTACAGGCTAATTGACCCAGTTTGGCTCAGACTTGCCCTAATGAAGTGAATGGTGGCCCATGCGGGTGTCAGCTGGACACCCAGCTGGATTCAGAGGTATTCTGTTTACCTGTGTGCTTGTGTCTGACTGCATTTTGTTGATACCTTGATGAACTGATTCCTGGCATATGAGGGTGTCACCCTGCCCATGCTGATCAACCCGGCTGGGTCAGGCGTGTCATGTTAATCTGTGTGTGTATGTGTGCATTTGACTGATTTGGTGGATAGAAGAACCCAGCCCCATTGAAACTGAGTTCTGCAAGATAGCTCCATTGGGGGTGAGGACTTGCAGAAGGGAGAGATACAGCTCCGTATAGTAACACAAGCAGCACATTGACAAAATTACAGAAACCCCCCAGAAACATACCCCTAATAAATGACCACATCCCAAAGTGATGGGCAAATCTGGTAACAACATGGATGAGCAGCATATGCCAACTCTTAGCTGTCACTCATTTCTTGACTACAGAAAAATTATAACACAATTCTGTTGTTACAAAGAATTTAGAAAGACTATACTGCTCAGAATCCTTTGTCTCTATGGATTTTTATTTGAAATCTCTCATTTACCTTGTGAAACATGGAGGTGTTTGCACGCCTAACAGTGCTAATATTATGTGACACCCTTGAAAGGTTTTCATAGCACCCCAGCATGCTGCAGAACCTTGGTTGAGAATCACTGTGCACGTCTACATGAGATACTACTGTGCAGTGGTTACTGCACATTTATTTAGTACTTGTATAATCAAGTACTAAATACAGTAAATGAACAGTAACCAGAGTTACTGTGCAGTAGCATCAGCAAATGTCTTTTAAGTGATGCTACTGCACAGTAGCCTAATAATGCACAGTAGCATATTAGCACTGTGCTGTGATGCGCTACTGTGCTGTATTATTCAGCTACTCCGCAATCAGCGTCTTGTGCAGATACGCCCACTGACTCACACTGATCCTAGAAGACTGCCAGAGTGCTAAAGGTGGATGGGGGACTAATAAACCCCACCCTAACTCTTCTACTTGTAGAAAGCTACCAATCCCAAGGGTGCAATTCTCTCTCTTAAATAGTATTCCTGTAGTTTGCCTTGCGTCTTCCTTTTTTTTCTACAAAGCCAGTCTAGCTATCAGCACTGTTCCCTGCCTTCCCTTGAAGAGGACAAGAATAGAGCTGATTCACGTGTTGTGTTTGAACCTGGAGCCTTTATTAACTTTCCATTTCCAATCGCTTTCAGCTGATAGCCTCAGCAGGAACCAAACCTTTTCTTTAGTCATTTTTTCATCTTCTGCAGATAAGCCTTGTGCTGGGGTTAACTGTTATAACTCTGTCATTTTGCAAGGATTATTTAAAAAGAAGAAAGAGGAAAGAAATCTGAATTACATGGCTTCCCAAGGAAAACTCTAAAGGAAAATATGTGAGGAGTGAGGATTTACTGGGGAAGTTAAAAGGTTTCTTTTTATGAGAAACTTTTGAGGATGAAATTAAAGACATGAAAAATTGTGGAAGGTTTCATTTTATAGATCAGATTTTTGCTTCTTGTACAAGTCAATGCTTCCAGCCTAGATGCAGAGAAATCCCCTTATTGCAAGTGTGTGGGGAGCTGAGAAAACAAAGTTAATTTTAGGTAAATCCTTATTGAACTCTTATGGCAAGGGGAAGCTTAGCCTGTGGATATTTTGTTTGGTATATCACATCAGGCAGGGGTAAACTTCGAAAGTGGGGATACTTATACCCCATCTCCATGCTTGTCCACACACTGTCACATTCTGCCCACCTACTTCTGGTGGAAGTGAAACCACTGTGGCTGTCGCCTGCACTGCCAGCAGCAGAGGTGTGGAGCAGACACACCTTTGGGCACTTGGCAGCCCACAACCCATTTTCAAATTTGATTTAAGCATCTAAATCTGATCTTATGGTGTTTAGACACTCAATGGACATGTAAGAAGCACCCTGTTGGAGTTTTAGATGCATCTAAGTGAGCTATGTGCCCAGATCTCCCAGGCTGCATGAGAGTTAGGAGCCTAACATTTTTAGGCACTTTTTCAGGCAAGTTTGCATCCATAAGTGCTGTTAGCACATGTCTGGCTGGATTTTCAGACTTGCTCAGAGCTCAATACATGGAGACCTTTGGATAATCTGGCCTTTATGGCATGGGCTGAGCTCTTATAGAAATTTTAGTCCAGGCCTCAAGGCAGTGAAATATTAGCGCAATGGATTTGTCTAGGAGAGAGTAATCCTTATAGTTTCAGGATTAGGGATTACATGATGGGAGCATTGATACAGGACTCGATGCTTGCTTAGTTCTTGCAAATATGAGTTCCAGTCAGTTGTAGATGACCACGGCCTCATAGAATCTAGAGATGGAAACTTCTGACTACACATTTCTAACATAATCATCACTTCAGCATTAAGGTGTATCAAATTCCCTTGAATTTAGGTGCCTAACCCTCCTAGGCCTTTTGGAAAATCCCAATCTTTGTCTATTCTTCATCTGCAGCAGGACTGTTCCTTGCAAGACACTTTCTAGCATTCTATCCAGTCTAATTTTAAGAGGGTCTTGACCTCTGTTCTGTGGGACCTATCCCTCAGTTGGAATCTGATGCCTCTCACTGCTTATCTCAGCACCTGAAAGATTGAATGAGCTAGTTGTCTGTCTCAGGGGATGAATAATATAGCATCAGAGCCATGCCAGGTTGGCAAGAACCTCAAGAGGTCATCTAGCCCATTGCATGTTCTAAGCAAGATTACATATATCTAAACTGTCTCTGATGAATGTTTCCCTAACTCATACTTACAAATCTCCAGTGAAGGGAATTCCACAATGTTCCAGTACCTCACTACCATTATAATGGGGAACTTCCCCCTAATATCCAACCTTAATCTCCCTTATTGCAAATTAAGGTAATTTCTTCCTGTCCTTCCCTCCAAGGAATTGCAAAATGACTGATCACTGACATCTTTATAACAACCTGGAACAAAGAAAAAACTGTCACATCTCTCCTTGGTCTTCTCTTTTTTAAGCAAACCCAGATCCTATAAGCTTTCCTCACAAGCTGTGAATTCCAGTTGTTTTGTCATATCTGTTACTGTCCTCTGGACACTCTCTAATTTGTCCATGTGTTTCTCTAAGTGCAGTACTCCAAAGTGAAAACAATACCCCAGACAAGGTGTTACCAGTGCTAAACAGAGTGGATTAACAGTATGTAATTTACTGTAGTTTGTTGGCTTGAATTTGGCCAGGTTAGAAACAGTGGAGTTGTGACCTTCAGGACTTGCTTCGGAGGCTTATGAGAAATGAACTGTGTGGAGATCAGTCTGGAGGTTAGTCCTGTTCCTCTAAGAGAGGGGTCCTTACTACCAAAAGCTATGATCCATTTGGCTTCATATCATTTTATTGGGTGTCTTAGCAAAGGGGTCACAGTTTCTATAGGGCCCACAAAGATGAAAAAGGAGTGCCCACTTCAGGTCTGAGTCAAATAATATTGGCAGTGGAGGGTGTGAGAGCCTCACCCTTCTATCAACTGGGCTGTGCCTGGCTTGGGATAAATGAAACTAAGATGCCCAGCTGATGTAAATATAACAGCGCTATCCCCAGCTGGTATAAATCTACCAAGCTTCTTTGCAGACAGGATGAGACCCCTGCTCCAGTAAACCTGCACTGCTCCACTGAGTTTGTGGTGGAGTCACTAAATTTGCAAGTTTGACCCCATCAGTGGTCAGTCTGGTCCCTTTCCTCAGTGCTGAATTCACTCTCTGAAAGGAAGAAGGAAGGCAGGTGGTGCTGAGAATTTAGGAATTCAGTTCCCAGACTGAGGAAAGGAAAGGCACAAGCTGTCCCACCCCTAGGACAAATCTTTTTTAATTCTACTCTTTAGCAAGCAGGGAGGGAGGCAAAGAAGCTGAAGCAAGTGCTGAACAATGATTATGGCACATTAGACAGATCAACGGAAATGGCTCCGGGGTCCTTTTCTCCACACTTCAGTCTGAAGCTGTGACAGCCCAGGATATTGCCAGGCATTTATCACTGCAGATGGGGTGGCAAGGAGCCTCTTTATGTTATCAGCTGAGCTCCAGGCCCAGGCCTTGGATTAGAAAGATCAGAATGATGGTGGCACAACTTCCCCTGCTGAGGCTGAAGAGCTGGGGAGGTCCAGTGAGGTCGTGGCACCACATCCACTGGAATCTGCCTGCATGTGTGCATGGGTATATGCTTGTGTAAAGAAACCCTGAAAGTTGCTTACAGAAATACTGTTGCTGTGGTCATATGTCCAGTAAGGGACTGGCTCTATGTCAAATCGTCAGGAGAACTGTCATCTTACAGAGACTTCACAACAGAGACTCTGTTCAGTGATGCAGAGTAGGACTACAGAAAGCTTCTTGGTGAACATATTACTTAGCAAATAAGTCTTTCTACCCCTCTGCAGAATCTCTATTTATTTCTCTACCTACCTACATACTTATCTCCATGCATACTCCCAGCGGCATAGCTAGGAAATTTTGTGCCCTGGGTAGGCAGCTGCAGCAGAGGCATAAATGGTTGGATTGGTGGTGGTGGCAGCTGCCATACTAGTTTCTCTTTAAGACAGTGCTTGGGACTGGTGCTGTGTTTGCATACCTCTAGTTATACTCCCGCACAGTGCTACATCCCTATAAGTCTCTTTCCTCATACATGTGCACCCATCCCTCCATCTATTCTCATATGCTAAATGTCCACCTATCTATCTACCCTTCATCTTCTCTCATCTATATCGATCTTAGGTCACTTTCCTCAATGGTCTTAAACTATAGGTTATTCTACCACTCCCATCCCTAAAGACTGACATTTTCATGAACTTGAGCATTTAACATTAGTCCCTGCTTAACAGTCTAGGCAAGTAAGAATTATTACCTCAGTTTTATAGACAGGGGACCCAAAGTGCAAAGTTTTTAGGTAACTTAACCACTGCCATAGGTGTCTGTAGTACTGCTGCCCCAGGTGTCTATAGTACACCTGAGAGTGGAGCCAAGATATGAGTACCAATCAGATGCCTTAACCCACCAGATCCTCCTTTCTCTATAAACAGCAGTTGCTTATTGAGGATGCAGAATACCTTTGGAAGTCTCTGCTTCTCAACGTTTACACCTAGCCAATTTGTCTTCCCTGCTCTGCAAGTGTCTCAGTTTTCAGTGTAATTGCTGGTTACTCTGTGACTGCTGAATCTAAGGTGCTGAAGGAGGGCACCTTGGTAGATTTACATTCACTTCAGTTATGGAGCTTTTCCATAGGAGCCAAGCGTAGTTAATACTACAACCTGCAAGACATTTTGATCTGTTGAAGCATTTGTATGATTCCTTCCTGCCATATAAATGTCTCTAATTTCAAATGACAAAGGAATTAAGCTGAAAATTGTACCAACAAAGTAGTCTGAGCAATTGCCTGAATGCCCCATGGCAACAAAACACTGACTTAGCTGAAAAGGAAAGTATGGGTCCCTGAGGCTGATCCCAGTGACTTGTGTGTCCTGATTCTCGGCATTGTGTTGAAGCATTTGTGGCTGTTTTTAAAATATTGAAAAAGTCTCTGAAAGGTCAACATGACTGGAAATGCAGGATTGGGTAAGTATTGCTAATCAAAAACATTCAGAAAACATGAAATAGTTTTACCCAGATCATGAGATGTTGAAAAATCATGACATGTAAAAAAAAAAATTAAAAAAAAATTTGCTTTGGGGTTATTTTTAATCGCCTTTCCTTATTTCCACATTTTGGGTAACATTTCCGAACTTTTTCCTGCTTGCTTACAAGGCTGGAACATTCTTTTTTTAATTAAAAAAAGATTTTCTTGCATAATTTCAGAACCTTAGGAGCTGACACGCTAAAACAATACCCCTAATATTCTGATGAAGTCATACTTGACAATATTAAATTTATACAAGATCTAAATCAGTACAAATGTTTCTACTTTTTTGCTTTTAAAACCCAATGGGTAAAATGGGTTTGGGGGAAAGGGAAAAATTTTCACTTGCCAGTCTTCCCTCCCATGGATAATATGATAATTGCAACCCAAGCCTTGCAGAGTGAAAGTGAAACTGAAGGCCTTGTTACACCTTATGCTGAAAGCCGTACAAATGTTAATCAGCTTACTGTTGGTTGGCTCAGCGGAGCAGTCACACAGTAAGGCAAAAAACCTGCTCTGACTGCCTCGCACCTGCACAGCTGGGACTTATCGCTAAAGGCTTAGTGAGCAAGGACAGGACTAGGAGCTAGGGCAGGAGTGGGCAGGTATCTGGGCTGGAGGGCCACTTTAGGACTTTTGGTGAGCTGTTGCAGGCTTGAGATAGCGGAGGCGGGGGAGGGAGGTGGTTCTGACCTGGCCCAGCAGGGCAGGGGTGGGAGGCAGCAATTGATCCCATCTGAACCTGGGTCCATCTGCCCTGCACCCACTGCTAGGGGCACCAGACAGAACAGGTAGATGGATGGAGACCAGCCACGGCCCCCCATGGGCAGGACATGCTCAGCTGGATGAATAGGATTGGATTATGAGTGATTAAGGAGTGATTAAGGAGTGGTGTCCAGGAGCAGGACGGGCAACTGGGGCTGGCACCAGGGCTAGGGCTGGGGCTCGGATTGTGGGGTGGTGACAGCGTGGGGCCTGGGCTTGGGTCCAGGGCAGAGCCATGATCCGGTCCCTGTACATCCCTGTGACAGGCACCAGTTCTGCTAGCAGGGACATCTAGGGAGTAGACTGTGGCTTTGCCCAGGTTGTCTGTCACTGCTGGGGAGACAGGACAGCCAGAACTTCCAGTTTTGCTCCAAAAAATCAAATGGAAATTGCTCATAGTTTCTATAATGAACAATTCTGAGAATTCCTGTTCCATGAGAGACTCGACAAATCCCAGTTTTTAACCCAACTTCAAAAGAAAATGGTTCCAAAATGCCAGACTTTCCCCTACAATTGAGGTTTTCCCTATAACCAAGCAATGATCATTGCAGCTCACAAGTTTATTTCCCTCCCAGTGGAGTAATAAGAAGCTGATTAAAACTAGAAGAGAATGATTTTGAAGGCCCCAGTTACTGTGTGTGTGACAAGATTGCTCAATGCCATACTCAGAACACTTCTGCTAAATAAATATTACAAAGGAGATAATGAGGAGCTGTTTTAACTTAGTGTCAAACTGGATTGAGGTATGAAACTCCTTTTAGAGCTACACATTACTCAGTGCAGTATATAATTGCAACTTCATAAACTATTAGCAATCCATTGATGGGAGAGATTCTTCCTAATTTGTCCCAACTAGATCCTCTTATTCCCATCATGTGCCAGCAAATTGCAGCCAGTGTTCACTCTTCTCAGCTACACATATTCTCCTTGTGCCTATGACTGAGGATTCTCATTTAAGGTGGCTGGGCCTGTCCAGGGAGCTGTCTGTCCCATCTTGTCTGGGAGATGACTTTTGTCCCTTGTGCAATCTGCTTTAAACTGCTATTCCTTTTCAGAGCTAACTGAAGAATTAGGGTCACAAGCAATAATGAAAATGGAGACATATATAAGCTCTGTGGGCTCTCAATGATCCTGGCCATCCCAGATGCAACCTAACAGTCTCTTTGTGGAAGTTTCCCAATGCTGCCTTCAAATCCTCTTGATTTATACAGGTTGAGTTATGGGCTGCTGCTTGCATCTACAAAGTCAACAGAGCAACATTTTAGTCCTGCTTTATTCACAAGAGACAGGAAGCTCAGCAGTCAACATCCCATCAACACTCCATGGCACTCTGTTACCATGAGCCACAGCATTCTCATCCTGAGCCCTTTCTTGCAGAGAAAAATTCTACACGTTGCTGATTGCTGTGTGTATGGAGAATGCCTAGCAAAATGGGCTATGTGTTACATAGCGGCAATAGATTGGGGCATCAGTAGCAGTTAGTTTTATGACTACCTTCATTGGTAACTGCTACTGATGCCCAAATCTAAGCGGCCTAGGCCTTCTCTTTAGCAGTGTGATTTTCAGCTGCAGTAAAGATTTTGCTCATTTCAGGAAATTCTTCTGCAGTAGGGGGACAGGTCCCCAAGTGCAAGTGCTCTGGTGTCAGGACATGAACACTCAGCAGCACAGATCTGGTGCTTTCGAAAAGCTCTCCATAACCAGAATGGTTTGGTTCTGAACAAATTGGCTAGATAGGCTGTGACATATCAATCACTGGATGTTTCTAAAAAGAGCAGGTCAGACAAACACTTACCCAGGTTGGTTTGGATAGGGATGTTCCTGTTTGGATCAGAGGGTTAAACTAGATCATTTCCTGAGGTCCCTTCTACCCCACCTTTTCTATGAACGTTTGCTCTGATATCTCCAACTCACTTTTGGTTACATTTCCTCCTTACACTTCCATTTTTGGAATGCATCCAGCAGTAAAATTATTTTCTTTAAGCTCCAAGTCTTGGAGGCATGAGATCAGAGTACAATTTTAGCTATCTTTAAAAAACTTAAATTTTAGTCTTATCAGTTGAAAAAAAGCTTGACATGGAAATGCTAAATGTTTCATCACCAGAAATCGGGAGGAAAATACCCTTAAAAATTCACCATTAAAAAACCCCCACAATTTTAAAGTGGTCTCCTGATTTATGGAGGACAAACTCATGATTTGTGAATAGTTTGGTTTGTTCGCTCTGCAATAATAATCCAGGAACAGATCACAGCCAAGAAGTCAAGAGGGAGAGCTGTTGGATAAGTGCTGCAGGTTTTTTTATCCAGTTCTGTGAAGAGGAAATTTATACCCCAGGGAATCAGCCCCTAAATGCTGCTCTCACAGAGACATTGAATCACTCAGTTCTTTGGAGCTGGTGGATTTGGACATTGATGCAATCCACTGGTGCATTTGGAATGAGTCAAAACTCTTTGGCAGTGATTCCCTTGGGGGGCAAGGCAGTCGGCTGTGGATTTTCAGCCACACAGTCAGATCACAGCTTGACAAATGGAAATGTCAGGCTGAAGTTTGTTTTGCGGACTCAGAGTTAAACATGCAGTGATTAGCAGCTCAGGTTGTACAGGCTCGAGAATATACCCCATGGCAGTGCTAGAATGTATCCATTTTCAGGCTGGAATAGTGCTAAGGAAAAAAAAAAATGAATGCAGGTATGGAGATAGTGAGCAAAACCCCAAACACAAGGAGAATTGGTTCAGATCAGCACCTAGATATTTTGAATCCTAAAGTGGTCGGGAATGGAGACAGCTTGTGTGAACTCTCTCATGCCAGGCCTCCTGTATGCCACTCACACCTGTGCCCAGAGGATGTAAAACACCATCAAGCCAGATTCTGCTCCACCTACTAGGTACCTAGTGGACATAAGCACCTATTTATAATCCTATTCCGTCCTGGTCAAGGGCTCCTCCTCCTGCTAATTGCTTCTTATGACTTGTCATAATACTAAGATGATGAAGCGTTACACAAGTAGATGTGTTATCTTTCTTCAGGAACTTGAGCTGGTATAGAGTCACAATTAGGCATCTGACTGGTGGACTAGAATCTGGACTCATTAAGTCTGCCCATTGCACGCGCTCACACCAAAAGTAGCTTTGCATACTCTGGTTGCATGGGTGTTACTGTCTGAAGACCCAAACAGGGGAGATTCTGGTCTCTAGGGGATATGTACCTACATTACACATGCTGACATGCACATCCATCGCTTGAACTTGTTGTAAATTTTCTAACACAATGTATTATTTTGACATAACATGCTGATTTCTTAAAATTAAAGGCTTTTGTGCACCTGTGTCAGTGTGTGGCTTTCACTAGTAAAAGTTTCGTAGCGCTAGGGCAGAGCATAAGTGGAACTCCTACAATGCTCACATCCATGCCCACATATATAGACAGCATTCCTGCCTGTACAGCCCCTGACATACATTACATTTAACATGTAATTAACAGGCTAATTACCCTTTAAATAGTAGCCTGGCCACATGGGCAAATCACTTTAAGATGTGATAATAGAGAGAATGAGCCACAACGTTATTCCACATGTAATGTAATGTAGAATAACTTTGTGGATCATTTGCATCATGCTTTAAATTCATGTGGCCACCTGTGCCAACCGAGCAGCACACATGGTTTTATAGGTCCTGGAACAAGAGTAGCTGGTGATTGGGCTGCTGCAGCCAGATCCCAATTTTCTCTTGCCTGGGGATGAGTAAAAACCATGTGTGCTACCCATCTGGGCAGCACAGAGTTTGGACGGATCCTGGTGCATGGGGAGCCCAGTGCTGGGCTGCAGCAGTTGAATCCCAAGCTCCTTTTGCCTCCCAACTGGAGTTTTGACAATAAGCCAATTATTTCATAGATGTCATAGACATTAGGGCTGGAAGGGACCTTGGAAGATCATTGAGTCCAGCCCCCCGCCTAAAGGGCAGGAAGTCAGTTGGGGTCATAGGATCCCAGCAAGATAAGCATCCAATTTACTCTTGAAGGTGTTCAATGTAGGTGCTTGAACCACCTCCGCTGGCAGACTGTTCCAGACCTTGGGGGCTCGAACAGTAAAGAAATTCTTCCTTATGTCCAGCCTAGAATGGTCTTGCAGTAGTTTATAACCGTTCAACCTCATCATCCCTTGGGGCGCTCTGGTGAACAAACGTTCCCCCAGAACCTGGTGGTCACCCCTGATAAACCTATAGGTGGCCACCAGATCACCCCTGAGCCTGTGCTTTTCCAGGCTAAAGAGCCCCATGGCTCTCAGCCTGTCATCATAAGGTCTGTTTTCTTGACCTCTGATCATGCACGTGGCTCTTCTCTGGACTCTCTCAAGCTTCTTCACATCCTTTTTGAATTGTGGGGCTCAAAACTGGACGCGGTACTCCAGCTGCGGCCTCACCAAGGTCTGAGTACAACAGGAGAATGATGGCCCAGGATTTGTTTGAGAAGCATCTATGGATGCAAGCCAGCGTTTTGGTCACTTTAGTAGCCACAGCATCGCATTGCAGGCTCATGTTCATCCTGTGGTCAATCATGACCCCCAAGTCTCTTTCTTCGGTAGTGCTGGCCAGCATAGCACTGCTCAGCCTATAAGGATGCTGCATGTTTTTCTTCCCAGGGTGGAGAACCTTGCATTTTTCAGTGTTAAACACCATCAGGTTCTTGTCCACCCATTTGCTGAGCCTGTCCATGTCAGCCTGGATCACCCGCCTGTCTTCAGGTGTGGATGCTTTGTCCCAGAGTTTGGTGTCATCAGCAAACTTGGCCAGCCTGCTTCTGACTCCAATTTCCACATCATTAATGAAGATGTTGAACAATATGGTCCAAGGACAGATCCTTGGGGGACCCCACTGGTCACAGGACACCACAATGAGTGACTTCCATCAATTACCACCTTTTGGGTCTGACCACAGAGCCAATTTCCCAGCCAGCGGATCATGGTGGACCCAAGGCCACAACTGGCCAGTTTGGCCAAGAGGTGATCATGGGATACCAGATTGAAGGCTTTTGTGAAGTCAAGATATATGACATCAATCTCTTCTCCCTTGTCCAGGTGATAGGTCATATGGTCGTAAAAGGAAATGAGATTGGCAGGTAAGACCTACCCGCAACAAACCCGTGCTGGCTATCCCTTAGGATGTTGGCATTAGCCAGTCCATTAGGATGGCCTCTTTAATAAACTTGTCTAAGATCTTCCCTGGAATAGAAGTCAGGCTGATGGGCCTATAGTTAGCCGGATACACTTTCCTCCCTTTCTTGAAGATAGGCACCACATTGGCCTTCTTCCAGTCTTCAGGCACTTGACTGGGGTTGGGGGATGGTTTGGTTCCCACTTCCCAGCCCCAAATGACAATCAGCTGATTTCATCTTGCTGGTACAGGAGAAGCCTAGTCTCATGATTTCACAATCCCAGAATCATGCATCCTGACAGTCAAGTGTGGCATGGCAGGAGGCATAAATGTTGGAACTGTGAATTAAATCCCATCATGTTTTAGAGAAAACATCTGTCAGGGCCTGCAACACAGGCACTCCCTACGTGCAGATGCCAGCAGGTCTCTGGACACCCATGGACCCTCCCTCCCCACCCTCACGCCCCACCAGGCATGGGCACCACACACCAATCTGCATAGGATGGAGCTGACCTGAAGGATGGGCTTTTTTTAGAAAGCAGAGGGGTGCTTATGTGTATTCATGCCTGTATGCAAGTTCTCTGCATTGTCCAGTGTGCAAAGAACACACTCACTTATGTAGCTCAGCCCGCCTGCCAAGGAGTGCAGGGACTGGAAATCACATTTAGAGAGGCCTGTGAATTACTGCAAGTGAGTCTGCCATGGCCTGGCAGAAGGGAATCATCAAAGGGGGAGATATCTGCCCTAAGCAGGTGGCATTCCCAGAAAGCAGAACTAGCTAACGTCTGCATCTGGTGTGCTTTAACCATTGAGATATAAGGAATACCTTCCATGTGACCACATAGCCAGTGACTTTAATCAGTTCTTGCTGTTTCCAAAGGGTCAACAGATTCTGAGACTCTTATGGTATCTTCCATTCAGATGGTCATAGTCACTGCTAATGTGGTGGGGGTGAGCATCTTTCATAAGTGAGAAGAACCAGCAGCCCAGCAATACCCCTGAGTCTCAAGCCCTCTTGCTTTCTCCTAACTTAACAGCAATGGATGCTTTGTAATTAGGATTCACCAACTGATGCTGGAAGTGGCTGGGGGAGGAGGAAGGGACTGTGCTCTGGACGTACTTGCTTAATGGTGTTAGCATTTCAGTGGTCACAGCTTGCCAGTCAGGCTGATTAAAGATGAGCTAATCTGTGATTATAATCTTTCCATGTAATGAACAAATTAATGTGACTGGAGGGAAATTCCTACCTCTTCTTGGGCCTGTCACACAGGAGGATCAATGAGACCGTGGTGCATTGATTTGCTTTTGGGAGAGGCCTCCAAGCCACAGGGGCCTGGAAAGCTCTTTGTTTCCAATGACTGCTGAGAAAATGCAGCCAAAGACTGCATTTAGTGAGAGGGAAAAAAACCATATGCTGGAAAGAGGACAAATGCAAGATCAACCCAGCTCACTGTGACAAACCTAGAGCTTAAGGGGGGGGGGAGAGGCTTGCCTGTTGTCAGGTTTTTGCCTTCCTCTGTAGTGGGGATGAGACCCTCTACCTGGGAACCCTTCAGCATATATTGACAACATTTCATAGAAGCAGGACATTGGCTGCCATGATTCCCTTGCTTTACCTGTGGCAGATTACAGTGTTAGGTCTGTGTTGTGTCAGGGTTGACAGTAGTCTTATGTAGAGTTTAGATTGTGGTTTGTATGGGATGGTTTGGATAGGTCTGATCCTGCCCCAGGCAGGGAGCTGGACTAGATGAACTCTTGAGGTCCCTTCCAGCACTACTTCTCTATAACTCTATGATATTCTGGGATGAGACCCTGAGCAAGATGCATAGCTTTAGAATAGGCCTGCTCTGCTGAGGGGTTTGTTTTTGGAAAGCTCCAGGACCTGAAGCCAGGAAATGGCATCTGCCTCTCAGCTTTCACAAGAAGAAAAATTCACTTCTAGCCCTTTTGGTGGCAGGGACAAGCTGAAATATGTGAACTCAGGGGCAGATTCAGGGGGGTACAGTCCTCCTCCATTCATGTTGTACATGGGGAAATGGTGGAACCAGGCTGCCTGATCTATCTTCCCAAGCTGGATGGGCAGCCAGCCACACTTCCTCCATCCTGCCAGTCTGGAAAGAGCTCATCTGAACTGCACTTCCCTTTTCAAAATCCTAGGTTCACTCTTGTGTAACCCAGATGTCCCCCTTAGACCCAACAAAAGGGAAATGAATAAAAAGAGCCCCATACCTATTGTTTTAAATGTCATTATTTTAGGTGATTTTGAAAGCTTGGCAGGAATGACACCTAGACCTTGCACAGAGCTTTTCCAAACCTGCTTTAAAAGGAGATCAGTACCATTAGCGTCATGTTACAGTGTGTGTCTACACATGCATTTATACTGGCTTAAATTTACTGCACAGTAACTTATTGTGCAGTAAGAGGGAAGAGGCAAGAGCCTACATGTACAGGCATTAAAGCACATTAACACTGTGTGTGGACTGGCTTGTTAGTTCCAAGTCAGTCCACAAACTTTTCCTTGCTTGTATAGTGGCATGGGGTCTTAGTTCCAAGTTAGTTGGGAAGTTAGTTCCAAGTCAGTCCACAAACAGTGGACTGAGCAGTAAGGCACGTGTATTACTGAGTGTTACTAAAGTGTTACTGGGCAGTGAGGCATCTACACATGTGTTACTGTGGAGTAACTAATTGGGCATAAATTTAATATCTGTATGATGTAGGTAGCAAATTTACACTCAGGTCAGCATAAGTCACCATATTTACTGCACAATATGGGCATTCACATGTAGATGTGTGCCCACACTGCACAGTAATTTCAGTTACTGTGCAATAAATGCGCACATGTAAACACACCCACAGATGAGAAAAACTGAGGCACAGAGCACAGCCTGTGGTCACTCAGTTGGCCAGCAGGACAGTCAGTGAGAAAATTTAGGTCTCCTGATGCTGTTGTGTGCTATTCCCTCAGCCTCACTGCCATTGGAAGGGTATGTGCATTTCAGGGAAGTTAGGTTGGACTATGGGCCTGAAACAAGACTTGAACACTTATGGGTTGCCCCTGCTGTCCTGCTTTCTCTGTCCCCTCCCCATCCAACAGCATTTCAGCTGCCTACTTTTGCCAAGGGGCACCTGTCCTGCTGGGCACATGGCTTCCAAATGAATAGGAAAGAGTGATGAGGCAGCTGCTAAGAAGCTAAAGTGGTTTTTTATTCCAAACTTGTCCTGCAGCCATTTATCAGAGCCAAATACAAAGCAGCTTAACCGCTGTCTCCTTCTGTCCTTGTGAAGGACTAGGGAGAGTAATTACCTTTAAAAGGAAGTGAAAGCGGCAGGCTTTGGTCTGTAGGGATGTGGAGTTTGATGTGGTCCAATGTTTGATGTGATACTTTCTTCCCTTCCCCCGCCCTCTCCCCACCCCCCCATCTCTTTTGCAGGATAAGGTAGAGTTTAACCCAGGCATGTAGCCAGAAAATCTGAGAGAGTTTTGAGGGCTGTTAGCACCCAGATGGCTAAGTGGTCTGAAGTACCATACACAAGTCGATATTCCCCCTCACAGGGGAGTGGTGGTCTCCAGATAGGGGTGACAGTCTATATCCTGTGCCTGATAGTGCCAGGAGACTATACGGAGATTCAACAGATACCAGTCTTCAAACACTAAAAAGGTTGCTCAAACAAGGATGGCAATCGATAGCATTTTATAACTGTGAGGATTACCCAAAAAGTCTGTGCAATCTCCAGCGTCAGGAATTCTTAAGTGCAGGTTAGACAAATACTTGGCTGGATTGATTTAGTTAGGGGTGATCCTTCCTTGAGCAAGATGTTGGACTAGATCGCCTCTTGACATCCCTTGGAAACTGTATTTTTGAATGATCCCATGGTTCTGGATACAGAACATTTTGATTTCCAGGGCCTTGAGAAAAAAAAATCTTTTTCGTCCTTTTGCAACATGAACAAAACACCGCTAACAAAGATGTGTTGAGAATCGTCTCTCCATGAGAAGTTTAAAAATAGACACCACCCATGTGAAATGATAACAAATGTAATTTTGTTACAGCCCCAAACTGGACCTGTATATAAACTGGTTCTGCCTCTGTGCCTTCTCTGAGATTGCCAAAAAGTAACAACATTTATGCTACAACCTCAGTCTTGTGAAATGGAGAGTCATGCTCAGCCTTAAAAACAACCTGGACATTGTCATACAACAGGCGGATAAGGGGGGTGCCAATGTTGTCATGGACAAGCCAGTGTACCTACAGGAAGCTGAGAAACAACTTTACAACACGGAGTTTTACCAACTTCTGACAGAGGAGTCCATGGAACAATACTAGAAGGAACTAAATAAACTCTTAAAGAAGCCACCTCTGGAAACACAGGAGAAGATTACTGCTTCTACCCCCCGGGAACCCGGGCCAAGGATAGCCCCACTGTCTCTGGCCTTGGCACCACCATGGAGGGAGTTTCTGGCTATCTTGACTCTAACCTATTTCCATATGCCACTGGAGCTGCCAGCTATTGGAAAGACACCATACATTTCTAAAAGAAACTGTGCTCCACTGATACGCTTCCAGCAAATCCCGTATTAGCTACTGTGGATATCATGTCTCTGTACACAAACATCTCTCATAAGGAGGCAATCTCTACACGTAACAACAAACAAACACTGATCTGACATCAGCTGCTGAATGACACAAAAGCCTCTGGTAGAACACTTCAGCCTCCCTGGACATTTCATCGCTGACCTCAGGATTGCTGTTCTCAGGCAAAAATATTTTAAAAACAAGCTTGAGTGGGAAATTGCAGAACAAGTAATCATCCACAAACTGGACTGTGTTAAGTATGGATTAAACAGGGACTATGAATTCTTCCTCATTACTTGGATTAGCTTTTGTGATCCTTTTTTCCTATAGGTTTACTGCTCATTTGTGTTTCTTTCCTGGCACTGTCCCCTCCCCCCTCTCTCCTATCTCTCCCTCTACTTTCTAATTTCTCTCTCCTTTTTATACTCTGCTTTCTGCACATCCTTCTTATAGCATCTGATGAAGTGAACTTGTGAAAAACATGTGCTCTATGCACATATCTTATTGAGTTAGTATGTAAAGGTACATATCTACCCTGCCTTCTTATTATATGTACTGCCATAACCCCTAAGACCCCCTGTATGGACCAAGACACCATGCCACTATACAAGCAAGGCAAAGTCAATCCCTGTCCCAAATAGCCAACAACTTAAGCAATTGGTAAGAACTATGAATGCCTATGATCATGCTAGATCATGCTTCTGGTCTTGGTTTTGGGCCTGACTAGCATTTATATGGGAGACCACTGGGAATGTTGAAAGCTGTAGATACAAGTAAAGAAGTCATGGTTGCACACTTGGCAAATAGTGGACCACATATGCTGAATGAATTGAAAGGCTAATTCAAACATTGGCTTTGTAAAGTACGGGGCCATGAGTCTTACTTCATTTGACCCCATTGTTACCACTGAGCCAGAGATGGAAAAATGTTTAAAGTTACTGTATTCTTATTTCACTCTTGAACTTCCTAGACCTGTTTGTATTCTACCAGCTGTCTCATAAAGCTGCTGGCTAGGGACTTGATTTCCTTTACTGATTTACTTGCTAATAGATTTTGAAAATTGGGGAAATATGTAGGGACTATGCTGGGACTGTGAACTCTTCGGAGCTAACTCTTGTGTATGGTCTTATCCAAGATTCAGGCCCTATTGTACTATGTGCCTCATAGCCATAGTAAAGAAGAGACTGTCTTGGTCCCAAAGACTACACAGTCCCAGCTTTGGATTTCCCAGAGTCCTTTGACTTCTACCCATCTCTTACACCTTTGGCATTGGCCCACCTCTGAAAATACTACAATGTCACCATAGATCCACAAATAAAAAAAACCTCAGTGCCTTGGGAATTATATTCATCTCCATGCAGAGACAGCAAAAACCTAGGTACCACTTCAGGCCAATTAAGCCTACCTCATTTTGTGCATGTACAGTGTCTAGCATAACTGGGTCCTGATCTCAGTAGAGAGCTTTAGGTGCCTGTGCATGTGTCGGGAGGCTGCTCCAATGCAATGTAATTACAGCGCATTAGAGCAGATTTGATTAATTGAGTCTGCTGGAGTGTGCTAATTAGCACACTCCAGCCAACATTCACATCTTGTGTATCAGTATCCCCATGCTCCAAAATGGCAGCAGGGGCACTTTAAAGAGCCCCCACTGCCATTTTGAAGCATGGGGACAGGGATACATGAGACGCTGCAGGCACTTTAATTAGAGCAGCTCTCAGAGCCAATCTAATTAAAGAGACCCACCCCGGAGCGTGTGTAAAAATGCCCCTAGTTGCTATTCTATGTTTAATCCCATTTAAAATCTGGTTTAATGCCCAGAGTGGAGCTACTGCAGAAGAGAGAAGTGTGCCCAATTATTATAAAAGAGGTAGAATTAGAGCCGTAGTTTGGGGGATTCAAATGATGGTGAGATCAAACAAGGGGATTTTACATATCCCTATACCCAATAGCACCTAAAAAATTGCATAGTAGTAAAATCCAGATTTGCATTATTTTTTGTCCCAGTCTTGCTCATGCAAATTCCACTGATGCCGCTCTAGGAGACCTCAGAACAAAAACTGTATCTTAATCTGTTGAGAGCAAGCTACACATTTCCTCAGTTTCCAGAATCTGCTAGAAAGTAAATCAGTAAAGGAAATCAAGTCCTGAGCCAGCAGAGCTCTAAAGCACTCATTAAGTTTTAATATCCCACTGAAGTCCAAGAGACAAAAGCACATGCTTAAATGCTTTGTGAAACAGGGCTGACTCCAGGCCCCAGTAAAATGCCCTAAATACATTCAATAGCACATTTCATGTAATGGGTGAGATTCTGCTTCTGAAATAAATAACAATTAATTATTAAGAACATGCTATAGCAATCATATAATAGATGCAGATTGTATTAAGCAGTTGCTACCTCCTATCTATACTTGGAAAGATTGGTTAGTATTTGGCTCAGCATAACAAGTTGCCTATTAAATTAAAGTGGAATCTTTATTTGAGACACCTTGTTTAGAGTGTGACTGACTTATCATGTTCTTCTTAGACATGTCACTATGAAATGGACTGAGCAACTGAGAATCTTCCAAAACATCAAAACAGTGAAAAGCTGAAAGGCCGGCATAAGCCTATGGAGGAATGAATTTGATGGGAACTGTCCATTTTGTCTGCCATTCCCATGACACCCACCTTTCTACTGCTTTCTTCCTCCTGCCCAAATTAGAGTTTTCTCTATCTTTTTCTCTTTGCTCAGCTTTCCTTCCCCTCCCCCAGCCAGTAGCAATTATCACATAAATGCTTGGTGGGGCAGAATGCTCCAGAGAGACCTGCAGGTTCTATTCCCTGGTCTACCACTGACCTTGAACCATGTACAATGAACCAGCTGTGAGTGACCAGTGTGGTCATCAGGCAAAGGAACCAAGGGTGGCCAGACACAATGCTGTGACTGTATCATTCTCTTGTGTTCTGCTGGCTACAGACATTAGAGTCCCTACACCTTGCTAGCCCAATGACCCTTGGTTTAGAAGGTACACTGGGCTTGGTCACAGACATCCATTCCCAATATGAGCCCTGGTGAAGGGTGCCTGCTATTTCTGGAGGCTGGACAAAGCCGCCTTATTGGTTCTCCATATCACTGTCTTAGAACCAGCAAATCCTGTATAACTGGCATTATGTTCACATATTTAATTCATTTGCCCATGTAGGTGAGCCCTGAATAACACACTGGTCCTGGCAGAGTCTACCACTGTGCTATGATAATTAGATCCTAATTCTCTCTTTGAGTAGTAATTTTATGCCAGCCCACAGTGGGTGAGAGAAGCTTCCTCACCATAGAGATGATAAAGGACAACAAACAGGACTTTGGAGAACCCACCCCCTGACTTGCTGTGTTTCTATTTAGTTTCTTTCACCAACATTTGAAGAGAAGAGAAGGCTGCTACATGCTGGTCTATGTGTGTCTGTCTAACTGATGAAGAATGAATATGTGTATTTCATCAGGTGTGCATTGAAATGAGATGGGGGTCCACCAGAGAGGTTATTAGCCAGGTCACTAAATCTAATTTTGGTAATTTAACAAATTGCTGTTCTTTCATCCTACTTAGGGAAAATTTTAAAAATGGGTCTTTCATTTTTCTGTACCCACGCACACAGACAAATCAAAAACTTCATTTCTTCAACCTTTTAAGATTGCTAAGAGATGGCATTTTGTTTCCTTCTCATAACACTTCAACACCCTAAGTACTTAAAAGCAAGTAAACACTATTTATGGACAATTATAACTTTTGCTCTTCCCATAATATCAACAAACATATTGTTTGTTCTTCTCAGTCTGGGTTGTATTTTATCAGCAAAAAACTTAGAGGAAAAGGATAAAATGTTCCGTAGAAGCTTATCTCTAATTGCTACACATATGCACATATGCAGACACCCATACACACATGCATGTGCATGCAAACACAGGTGTTTTGTCTCCACCAGGAGAAAGAACGCTGTTCAGAAGCATACAGAGCAAAATCTTAAGACACATCAAAGTGACTTAGGACTGCAAGGCTCCAGATGTAACTTCAGCCCATTTAAGAAAGGGAGGGGGAGCTGCTTGCTCAGAAGCACCCATCAGCTCCTCTAATACAATGGTTCTGTTCCTGTAGCAAAGCTAAATTGCTCTCTTCTACCCAGGATGAACCAAGGTTCACGTTATGATGGTTGTGGCCCACTAGAGAAACATACAGACATAATAGCTATCTTGGAACAGTACAGTTGTATCACTGGAGAATATCCAGTAATGTTACATCCACCCCCTTAGCCTCCATGGCTGTCAGAGACAGTTAGTGCCCTAAGTCAGGTGGGAACCCATGAAAATGTGTGCTACTTAACTAATGCACTTCCAACAGCAAGCAGGACTTGATTCTGCAGATACTTATACATTTAACATTCCTCCTGGGAGTAGTTTGACCAATTCCCCTGGGCCTGCCAGTGGTAGGAGGGGTATATGTATGCTTATCAAATTGAGGGCAGACCTGTAATTCTTCAGAGTGGTTTCAGTGATGAATATAAAGACTTAGATGCCTAGAGAGGAACTGAGCTCTTCAGAAAATCTAGTCCCAAGGGTCAATGCTGACTGAGCATGGGGTATCTGACTTATTGTGGGTGCTGTGTGCAGAGAAATGCAGCCCTAGTTGTGAATGCTGAACACTAGGAGAACCAGCTGGATTGTCATCATGGAGCCCTTGGAAATCTGATTATTCCAAGCTCTGATGCTCTTAAAAACCTTACGTCTCACATGGACAAACTGGTCATGTTTGAAAACAAGTCAACAGGCATGGTTTACTTACAGCTTTCCTTATTTACCCACCAGACACCTGCCAACACCAGTCACATGGCTCACAGCCATAAATGTCTCCATTGCCTTCCACATCCCCCCCATGTCTCTGGAAATCTGCTGACATCCCAGAAATGAAGGCAGCCATCCTGATTTCCCTTTGTGCCTTGCCAGCAGGCTTCATGTGTTTTTTTTTATTCTGCTGCTGTTAGGATTGCTGTTCTGTGATCCCATTTAAAATCATTGATTTACCAAGGAGTCCTCAATAAGCAATTTAGACAGATTTAAGCTGTTATCTTGCAACCGATCACATGGTGCTGGGAAGGGGATGGGAGGGGAGAGAGAGAAGAAGATAAAAATAAAGAGGAGGCCCAAATGAAGCGAGAATTACCCAGGGTGAATTCATACCTCCATCACAGTGAATGGGTCTGATTCCCTCTGACCCCACTAAAGGGGCCTCTGCTCCCTACACTGAATCATAGAAAATTGGGGTTGAAAGGGACCTCAGGAGGTCATCTAGTCCAAACCCCTGCTCAAAGCCGGACCATCCGCAACTAGATCATCCCCGACAAGGCTTTGTCTAGCCAGGTCTTAAAAACCTCCAAGGATGGAGATTCCACAACCTCTCTGGGTAACCTGTTCCAGTGCTTTACTACCATCCTCATGAGAGAGTTTTTTGTAAGAGCAAACCTAAACTTCCCTTGGTGCAACTGGAGACCATTGCTCCTTGTTTTGTCATCTGCCACCACTGAGAACAGTGTAGCTCCATCTTCTTTGTAACCACCCTTCAGGTAGTTGAAGGCTGCTATTAAATCTCCGACCAGGTTTCTCTTCTCCAGATGAAATGGGTGCCTGTAGATTTGCAGGGAGGGTGCTCTGATGATCAGCTGTAAGTACTGCATGCTGGAGAAGATTCAATTAACTAAGTATACTGGAGCATGCTAATTAGTACACTCCACCAGTCTCCAAGTCTCGTTTATCATCATTCCCACACTTCAGAGTGGCAGTGGGGCACTTTAACTAGAGCTTATGTGATGAACTTTCCTGATGCCATTTTGTAGTGTGGGGACACTGATACAAGAGACTCTGTGGGCACTTTAATTAGAGCAGCTCTCAGTTCCCTCAGCCTCTCATCATAAGTTGTGTGTCCCAGCCCCCTAACCATTTTCATTGCCAAACATCTACCAAGCATTTACTGACCAGCCCTCAGACACAATTTCTAAACCCTGTCCTACTGGCAAGATATCCAATGACTTTCATGGAGTCACTCCAGATTTACTGAAGTTGCATGAGTGAGATCAGGGTCAGGTTCAGGGACTTTGCAGGCCTCAGAAATTGACCTGAATCACCGCAAATGGGGCTGATTTTTCAGACACTGATGGACACAGGGGCTAGGGACAGACATTCAAGAAGCCTGAGCCTGATTCAATCCTTGCAGGTTACTCTAACCTGCCTAGGTTGAACTGGTTTGCAAACTGCACAGACATTCTCTCTGGACTGAGGAAATGTCAGCACATGCCTGCAGTGGCTCAGGCTAGAAGCTGGGGGGCGCTAGAGTAGCCCTCCCATCCTTTCCACAGTGCTAAACTGAGGGGGAGGCATGGCCAGGCCCTGGCAGGATGCTCTGATTAGGGAAGGGTATAAACCTCCACCCTGGCCTGCACTGTCCCAGCCTTTTCCCTACTTGCTGCTCAAGGGGTGGGAGTGTTGCCAGAGCCCAGCCCCAGACTAGCACTCTGAGGCAAAGCAGTGTTGTGCAGTGCATGCATCTGTTGATGATACTGAGATTTTCAATCTCCCTCTCGCTGCTTCTTCATACTGTCTGCAAACCTGACAGACAAGGGAGCCAGCAGGAGGATGATAACACAGCATTTATCAGCCCATCAACAAAACAAAAGTTTCTCTCATTAATTTAAGCTCTTCTTAAATAGCTTTTCCCCAGGGAGGAATAGAAGGACACTACCAGCTATCCTGCTGGCTTCAAAAAGCCCTAAGTGGACTTTCTGTCTGCCTGTCCCAATGAAATTGGAGACACACACACACAGACACCTCTCAGCATTAGCTAGCATACCACATGCCTAGGGTCCATGGGGCTGGGATCTGTGCAGTAGGAGATGGGGGGGCGGAATCCCTACATTCAACCAAGTTTATTTTAAACCAGTTTCAGTCATTTTGAAACTGGTTTATGTACACTGAACCTATGTTCTGTTACATGTTTAAACCAGTTTCTGCTCACTTAAACTGGTTTGTGCATAATGTCTGTCCCTAGCCCAATAATCAGGAGCAGATTCCCAATGGCTCAGTGCCCATCGTGGGGCCTGGATGTCTAAGAGCTCAGCACCCACAGTTTCCTATAGGCCTGCCAGCTCGCATTCAGGCCCAAAGAGGTTTCACTCCTCCCCTCTTTCTTCAAATCATTGATTTACCAAGCACTCCCAGGATTCAAGGGAAATGTTTCTGCCTCTTTCTTCCTTACAAAGGTACAGGCAGTCCTTGACTTACAATATTTCGAGTTACAATGTTTTGTACTTACAGTGTTTATAAATTGACACCCTGTTTCAACTTTCTGATGTTAGTTTTGACTTCACTACGCTTAATCTGACACGGCGCCATGCCTGCGAGCAAGTTCATTGCATTGCCCATCTCCCTGGAGAACATCTGTCCAAACTTCCTTGGACACTTTCTTTAAGAAAGCAGACAAGACTCCAGAAAAACCTGCAGCCAAGACTCCTGAGAAGACTCCAACCAAGAGCCCTTCAAAAAGTCTAACAAAGTCACCTCGAAGAAGTCCTTCCAAATCAATATGATTGCTATTTACAATATAAATACATTAATGTAGCTATATTACTCATCTATAATTGATTGGGCACAAAATTGTGGGTTATTTTTGGTGAAAATAAGGTATCAGGCTTTGTTCAGGAACCAATCCCCTATTTATAACATTGTTTCCTATGGGAAAATCGGTTCCGAGTTACAACATTTCAACATAAGAGGTGGTTTTCAGGAACCAGTTGTGTCCTAAGTCTGAGGACTGCCTGTACAGATGTTGCTATCCAGGATGGGATGTACTTGGGGACCCCTTGGGGTTGATTTCATTAATGCTCTCAGGGGCGCGTGGCAGTGAAAGAAAGGAAACACCCAAGCTTCATTTAGGAGGGCTAAAACTAAGGGAAACGTCCTCTCAAAGGAAGTGTGGGCCACAGATCCCTAGATAAAGCAATAAAAGCCTATACGCTGTTCCCAAAGAGTCTATACTCACAGCCTGAGGCTGGGTGCAAAGTGGCTCCAACTTCCATCTTCCTGCCTCAGAGTTCCCATTGTCAGAAAATGGATGGTGCAAGACAGAGATACCTCAGAGTGCATCCTTCCTGTCCCCTCTGTGAGGTGATCTTGCCATCCCTGAGCAGCTTCAAATCCCTCACTGGGTGATTCACTGCTTGATTTCAGCCTACATGAAGTCCAGATTGGGAAAGTTGGCTGCCACGGCCTGCAGCCTCTCGCTACCACCATTTGAATGGAGGGACCACTCAGATGGCTGCTCTACCTTGCTAACCCCTGTTTTAGGCCTCTTCCAGTGCCTCCCAGATGTCTTAGTTGATAGTGGGGATACGAAGGCAAGGGAAAAGCATGGCACAATTTGTAAGCCAAAAAGCGCTCCCAAAATACGTGACCAAGACCTGTGCAGAAATTGCATTGGGCATGAGAGAAATTTCCTTCCAGCCACTGTCAGGGCCAGATGCCACCCCCTGCCCCCCTCACTCCTGACTCAGCAGAGCCAAAGCTTCTCCAGCAGCACAGATTACCCTGTGTTAGCAGCCTTCAAGAGAAGCCAGTAGACAACCTTTTCTGAGGGGCAATTTATCCCACAACTGCAGGGTTTTGATATGTTAGCATCATATGCTTCCTTCTACTGGGGCAGGACAGGGGCAGAAGGGCCCCGATGTGATACAGCACAGCAGAGCCCTTGTTCTCATCTGCCTGTGACTGTTGTTGGTTCCCAGGGCAACTCTGAAACTCAGGCACTGGAAACATTCCACCAGCACCGTCTTCGCAGGCTGTGAAGTGTGCATTAGGCTCATTATGTTCACTTGTTTGCATAACTTTCCCAGCCTGCTTGTTTTATTAACATACATGGGTGATTTCTCCTAGGCATGGATCCTGTCTGAATGTAGATCACTCTGTGACTCTTCTCTGAGACAGCAATTACCAAGCCTCCACTATTCCACAGATGAGCACTGGCTCAGAATACCTCACCTAGGATGCTGCCTTACCCCACTGACCTTTCCTAGGGATGGGGGAGGGGAGCATTATTGACCAATTCACTGATCTCACACTCCAGAGAGCTGTGATCTGCACAGGGTACTGAAATATGGTGATGTGGGCTCCGATCAATATTGGCACAGACATCCAGCCGGCTTGGTTCTACACTCACAGAGCACATCCTGCCTGTCCCCAGCAAAACAGTCTCCGTGCACTTTAGATTAAGTTCCTACTGTTCCTACTACTACCTGGTCATATAGCTCCAGTCCGTAGGGCTGCAAACTAAGTCCATTTAGGGGCATTTCTCCAGTTAATTGCTTCTAACCTATCTCCTAGTACATGCTGTGAACCCACTTCTATGTATAGCTGCATACAGCCCCATTCCACTTCCCCAGCAACTCAGGTAACGCGGTACATCCATAGGCCTCCAAGCTGCTCACCTACATGGGAATGAACTTAGTTCTTTCTGTTTCATAGATGGGGAAACTAAGGCACAGAACAGGACAGGATAACCTTTTTTGATAGTGATTTTGCACACCTTCCTGTTGGGGTACTCTGCCACCCAAATGTATAGCAGTTGCAGGAACTCAGTCTTCCTGAGAATCAGGACCCCAGCTAGGGTCTCATGACAGGCACTAAAAAAGAGACACAACCAAATGCAATGGCCACTTGTGGAATCATTGGCCTAAGTGACTTACCCAGTATCCCACAGGGCATCAAAGGCCTGGTTAAGAACAGACTCAGGATCGCTAATCCAGGGACGGAGCCTCCACTAGGGATCCATCTGCTGGTAGGGTTGCCAACTCTGAATCTGTTCCAGGAAGTTTCATCATATGATGTAATGACATTAATGACTAATCTACTATACTCTAAACCCAACTTCCAAGTGAAGTGGTGCTGGCTCCTATCTGGGGGGTGTTTAAGACAAGGCTAGACAATCACCTTGCTGGGGTCGTTTGACCCCAGTACTCTTTCCTGCCATGGCAGGGGGTCGGACTTGATGATCTGCTCAGGTCCCTCCCGACCCTACTAACTATGAAACTATAAAACTCACTCACTATGGAGCCATCATTTTGCCTTCGGTGGATATAAGGTGCATCATATGAATCATAATTTCACATTTTAAGCATATTACCTAAATAAACCATACTGCAAAATCTCAAATTGTAACATGAATTTTATTTTTTCTAAGTGATATCTGATTAGGGATACTTTGCTTATAAACACATATTTAAATGTGTGTGTTATTTAAAAATACAGAAATTAAATAACATTCTAATACCGTTTTAAAAATGACAGATACAGCAAAAACTGATAAATTAAGCTTAAAATCAACTCTTATTGTATTTACCTTATAGAAGTCCCTCATCATCAGTCATTTCTGAGTTGTTGTTTTTTTTGAAAGTGCGCGGCAGTTGCAGTGTAGCATAATTAGTAGACTAAGGAGACAATGTTAATGTGCCTACAACACATAACACCAACGTCCTTGCAAGAGACAACATGGATGTGCCTGTGATACACAACTCAGATGTGCCCGTGTGAATTCCATATATCATTACAGATTACATATGGTACATAGACATTACATCAGGAAGGCAAACTCCCATTACTATCACATTGTAAAAACCCACTGGACTACTGTATAAATCAGATCCAACATTTAAAATTTATTTTAATGAATGCCCTATCATTTATCTCCATGTGACTCTCAGCAGTGTCGTGGAGATTTATGTCTAATTCCTAGAGACTCCCAGGCAATCCTGGAGGGTTGGCAACCCTGTCTGCTGGCTTGACCTGCTGTCCCGGGAGGTCTACTGCTTGCCTGGAGCCTGGATCTGAGTTGTCATGGAAGGATTACCACCACTTGTCCAACCGTCTGACCACTACCCCATGCTGCTCATCATGTGGGCACCAATAACACTGCCAGGGGTGACCCTGAGCATATCAAGAGTGACTACAAGTCCTTGGGTGCAAAGGCAAAGGAAACAGGGGCACGGGTGATGTTCTCCTCAATTCTTTTGGTCAAAAACTCTGGGTTAAGGTTAGAGGGGAGAGCAACAAGAATGATGTCGTGGTGGGGGTCTAGTATAGACCACCTGACCAGGAGGATGAGATGGATGAGGCTTTCTTCAGACAACTAGTGGAAGTTTCCAGATCACTGGCCCTGGTTCTCATGGGGGACTTCAATCACCCTGACGTCTGCTGGGAGCAGTGTGCAGGCAAGCCAGGAAGTTTTGGGAGAATGTTGGGCACAACTTCCCAGTGCAAGCGCTAGAGAGTTACTAGGGGCTGTGCTCTTCTTGACCTGCTGCTCACAAACTGGGAAGAATTGGTGGGGAATGTAGAAGTGGATGGAAACTTGGGCAGCAGCCACCATGAGATGATTGAGTTCATGATCCTGAGGAAAGGAAGGAAGGAGAGCAGTGAAGTAAGGACTCTGGGCTTCAGGAAATCAGACTCTGACTCCTTCAGGGAACTGATGGGCAGGATCCCCTGGAAGGCCAGTCTGAGGGGGAAAAGAGTCCAGGAGAGCTGGTTGTATTTTAAAGAAACCTTACTGAAAGAGCAGGAGCAACCCATCCTGAGGTGCAGGAAGAACAGGAAATATGGCAGGTGATCAGCTTAGCTTAGCAGGGAGCTCATTCAGTGATCTTAAACAGAAAAAGGAAGCTTACAAGAAGTGGAAGGTTGGACAGTCGACTAGGGAGGAGTATAAGAGCATTGCTCAGGTATGCAGGGCGATCAGAAAGGCCAAAGTGCAACTGGAGTTACAGCTAGCAAGGGACATGAAGGGTAACAAGAAGGTTTCTATAAGTATGTTAGCAACAAGAGGAAAATCAGGGAAAGTATGGGTCCTTTACTGAATGGGGGAAACAATCTAGCAACAGAAGATGAAAGGCTGAAGTACTAAATGCCTTTTTTACCTTGGTCTTTACCAGCAAGGTCAGCTCCCAAACTATTGCACTGGGCACTAGGGCTGTGCAAGGCTTCGGACAGAGCTTCGGATCCGGAGAAGCTTCGGATGCTCCGGGGTGCGGAGCAGCACATCCGGGTCGCGGCGCTGCCTCGTTCGGCTTCCCAAAGCGCCTCAGAGATCCAGCCATAGGGTATAATGGGGAAACAGAAAACAACAAAGTTATAGTTATTTTATTGTCTGATTTGGATGAACGATTCAGAGGTGGTAGATTCTGCAGAGCGCATAAAGCATACCAAGTTATAAGAAGATCGGTGCAGGGGCTTGGGGGGAACGGCACCCCAAATTCTTGAACGCAAAACTCATCTCACCTCTAGATGTTACAACATAGCAGGGTAAAAACTGCAGGGGTGGTAGCTCTTACTAAGGCCACAAAGCCTGTCAAGTTTCAAGAAGATCGGTGCAGGAGTTTGGGGGGAACCACACCTCAAGCTGCAGACAAGCAGAACTCAGGCCATGGGTGCTTGTGGGACTGTGTCTGTCTTGGGGTGGGGAGGGGACACACTGCTGCAGGCCTGGCTGCTAAGCTGCTGTGTTACCAGTTACCAATCAATCAATCATGATTCAGTCAGGGACCAGGGACCAGCTCAATACACAGGACCCAGCTACTACATAACAACTTAACGAGCATCAACTAGCACCTACAAAACCAGGCTAAGGAGAGGAAAGAATCAATGCAGTCAATCAACTGCCCCAGCCTTGGCACCAGTTTTGCCTGTCAGCAGCTCGGGGTGCAGGGCCCCAGAACCCCCCTGCACCGATCTCCTCAACAGCTGGCAGATGTCGCGGCCTCAGCAGGGGCCACCATCCCTGCAGTTGTCACCCCGCTGCACCTGAATACATCCAGTGTCACCTATGGCATGAGTTTTGCTTGTCCACAGCTTGAGGCACAGTCGCCCTCAAACCCCTGTACCTGTCTCCTTGAACCTTGGCAGGTTTCATGCTCTCAGCAGAGGCTACCATCTTGGCAAGTTTTATCCAAACTGGACAAAAAACAACAAAGTTATAGATATCTCATTGATGCCCCGTTATACCCTATGCTGGGATCTCTGAGGCGGCTCCGAAGCTTCGGAGCTGCTTTGGCTGGATCGAGGTGGAAACCTGGTCTGGAGCTCCAGATTGGATCACGGCCATCCGAAGCAGCTGGATCCGAAGCCGGATCAGATTGCTGCCAACTCGTACAGGCCTACTGGGCAGCACAGTCTGAGGGGAAAGTGAGCAGCCCTGTGGTGAAAGAACAGCTTAGAAAAGCTGTATATGTACAGCTCCATGGGACAGGATGCAATGCATCCAGGGGTGCTGAGGGAGTTGACTGATGTGTTTGCAGAGCTGCTGGCCATTATCTTTGAAAACTTATGGCAACTGAGGGAGGTCCTGGATGATTGGGAAAGGGCAAATATAGTGCTGCCCATCTTTAAGAAAGGGAAGAAGGAGGATCCAGGGAACTACAGACCAGTCATCCTCAGCTCAGTCCCCGGAAAAATCATGGAGCAGGTCTTCAAGATATCTATTTCCAAGCACTTGGAGGAGATCAAAGTCATCAGGAACAGTCAGCAGAGACAATCCCTGCAAGGTGCGGGGCCTGAGGCAAAGCAGCCTGTGTGGGTACCCCTCCCTGTCCCACAGCACACTTATGCTGGGGAGTGAAAGCCCCAGCACAGCAGATGTGGTGGGATGGATGGCACAGGCAAAGATGTGCCCAACCTGCTGGGTGGCAGGGTAGGCCAAACTTTGAACGTGGCAGCCGTGGTCTCTGCCTAGCTCTCCGGGCCCCCACAAAATGCAAGGCCCAGGGAATTGCCCTGATTTCCCACCCCCCCAGGGATGGCCTTGACAGTCAGCATAGATTCACCAAGGGCAAGTCATGCCTGAAAAACCTGATTGCCTTCTATGATGAGGTAACTGGTTCTGTGGATGTGAGGAAAGTAGTGGATGTGATATACCTTGATTTTAGCAAGGTTTTTGATAACCGTCTGCCACACCATTCTTGCAAGCAAGCTGAGGCAATATGGGCAGGATGAATGGATTGTGAATTGGATAAACAGCTGGCTGGATTGTTGGGCTCAACCGGTAGTGATCAATGGCTCATGGTCTAGTTGGCAGCTGGTATCATGTGAAGTGCTCCAGGGTTTGGTCCTGGGGCCAGTTTTGTTCAATAACTTCATTAATGATCAGGAAGATGGAATGGAGCACACCCTCAGCAAGTTCATGGATTACTCAAGGTTGGGGGCTGTAGTAGATATGTTGGAGGTTAGGGCTAGGGTTCAGTGTGACCTAGACAAATTGGAGGATTGTATATGAGTCAACACCGTGCTTTTGTTGCCAAGAAGGCTAACAGTGTACTGGGCTGCATTAGGAGAAGCACTGCTAGCAGATCGAGGGAAGTAATTATTTCCCTCTATTCTGCACTGGTAAGATCACATCTGGAGTACTGTGTCCAGTTTTGGGCTCCCCACTATAGAAAGGATGTGGACAAGTTGGAGAGAATCCAGCAGAGGGCAGCAAAAATGGTTTGAGACCTGGGACACCTCTTGTGAAGAAAGGCTGAGGGAACTGGGTTTATTTAGTTTGGAGAAGGGAAGACTGAGGGGGGATTGTATAGCAGTCTTGAACTCCCCGAAGGGCGGTTCCAAAATGGATGGAGCTGGACAGTTCTCAGTGGTGGCAGATGACAGAACAAGAAGCAATGGGCTCAAGTTGCAGCAAGGGAAGTTTAGGTTGTGTAGCAGGGCACTAAGGTGCTGGCTACTTGGAGAGCCAGGATAATCACCCAGGTGCAGGTTGCCAGGGCAACCTGAGGGAGATAAGGACCCACATCTGCCTGGTCAGCTGGCTGGAAGGGGCAGGGCCTGGCTCCTATATAACTCCCAGGCTGAGGCCAGGCAGGCAGTTCCCTGCTGGCAGCCAAAGGGGAAGGAGCTCTGCTGGACTGAGTAAAGAGGAGAGGCCAGACTGCAGGTGTGGCCTGAGATTAGCGGGGAAATGGAGCAACCCTGGAGTGGAAGAAAGAATGTGGTTATAGCCAGAGGGCTTAGATTTATGTTATAGCCCAGGGGCTTGTGTTTTGTTTGCTATTTTAACCAGAGGTTTGGGTGAGGCTATTGGGGTTTGGAGGAGGCCTCATAGGGGGGCCCACAGCAAAGTGGGAACCCCAGCCCAGGACAAGGGGGTGGCCAGTACATCAGTGAGGCTTGGGGCATGGTACAGAGGTGGCTGAAGCCACACAGCCAGTAAGGCAGAGGTGCACAAAAACACCCATTAGCAGAGCAGAGCTAATGTACAGGAGGTAAACCGTGTCCAGGGAGATGAAGAGGCAGCCTCCCTATCATCTACTTTTAAGATCAAAGATGTGGCAGGTGAGAATGAAGGGTGCTTTGTAGACAACCTGGACACGGTAAGGGGCACTAGGGGAGAGCACAGCGACCCTAGGCTTCCCCTCCTGCTATAGGTTGGATATTAGAAAAAACTTTCTTGCTCAGAGGGTGGTGAACCACTGGAACGGGTTTCCTAGACAGGTGGTGGAATCTCCATCCCTGGAGGGTTTTAAGGCCCATCTTGACAAAGCCCATGCTGGAATGATCTAGTTGGGGATGGTTCTGCTTTGAGCAGGTAGCTGGACTCCTGAGGTCCCTTTTAACCATAATGTTATATGATTCTGTGATATTTAGATCAGTGTAGCTTCACTGAAGATCTGCCTCCACTACCCCCCTGTTTGCCAGGCTGCCTCCAGTGGGAACTCAGGTTGCTCAGTTCTGTTCAGAATCAGGCCCTGTCTTATTTTAAACAGCTTATTTTGTAAGCAATTGTGAGTTGTAAGAAATTATTATTATTATTATTATTGTTGTTGTCTTCTGGCTGCACCAAGAGCAGGATCCTCCATGCTGAATGCTGTGAAGACACAATAACCATCACATTCGCCAATGTCTAGATTTGGCCTGCGGGTTTCTAGAGCTGGGCTTGTATCCTCTGTGACCTGGACCCAGAGAAGGACTTGTAACACCCTGCTGGGATAACTGTGCATCTTACCACCAGCTTGAAGATCATACCGTTTATTTTAAATGGATTGGGTACAGAGGAAAGAGAACTGAACCACCAGGAGTTGCCCACAAACAAGAGCAGTGGCAGACCCGGGGCTACAGCTTAGGTCTCCCGGATCCTAATTCAGTGCCTGATCTGCTGGGTGACACTGGCTCCATAAAGTCTCATTCTCCTTGGACTTAGATTCATAGATTCATAGATTCATAGATGCTAGGGTCAGAAGGGACCTCAATAGATCATCGAGTCCGACCCCCTGCATAAGCAGGAAAGAGTGCTGGGCCTACATTACCCCAGCTAGATACACATCCAACCTTCTCTTGAATACCCCCAGGGTAGGGGAGAGCACCACCTCCCTTGGGAGCCCGTTCCAGACCTTGGCCACTCGAACTGTGAAGAAGTTCCTCCTAATATCCAATCTAAATCTGCTCTCCTCTAGCTTGTGGCCATTATTTCTTGTAACCCCCGGGGGCGCCTTGGTGAATAAATACTCACCAATTCCCTTCTGTGCCCCCCTGACGAACTTCTAGGCAGCCACCAGGTCGCCTCTCAACCTTCTCTTGCGGAGGCTGAAAAGGTCCAGTTTCTCTAATCTCTCCTCGTAGGGCTTGGCCTGCAGGCCCTTAACCATACGAGTGGCCCTTCTCTGGACCCTCTCCAGGTTATCCGCATCCTTCGTGAAGTGCGGCGCCCAGAATTGCACGCAGTACTCCAGCTGCGGTCTGACCAGCGCCCGATAGAGGGGAAGTATCACCTCCTTGGACCTATTTGTCATGCATCTGCTGATGCACGATAAAGTGCCATTGGCTTTTCTGATGGTTTCGTCACACTGCCGACTCATGTTCATCTTGGAGTCCACTAGGACTCCAAGATCCCTTTCCACTTCCGTGCCACCCAGCAGGTCATTTCCTAGGCTGTAGGTGTGCTGGACATTATTCCTCCCTAGATGCAGCACTTTGCATTTCTCCTTGTTGAACTGCATTCTGTTGTTTTCTGCCCACTTGTCTAACCTGTCCAGGTCTGCTTGCAGCTGTTCCCTGCCCTCCGGCGTGTCCACTTCGCCCCATAGCTTAGTGTCATCTGCAAACTTGGACAGAGTACATTTCACCCCCTCGTCCAAGTCGCTGATGAAGACATTAAAGAGTATCAGTCCAAGCACCGAGCCCTGCGGGACCCCACTGCCCACACTCTTCCAGGTCGAAACCGACCCATCCACCACAACTCTCTGGGTGTGACCCTCCAGCCAATTCTCCACCCACCGGACTGTGCAGTCATCCAAGTCACAGCCCCTTAACTTGTTCACCAGTATGGGGTGGGATACCGTATCAAAGGCCTTCCTGAAGTCCAAGTATACGACATCCACCCCTCCTCCTGCGTCGAGGCGTTTTGTGACCTGGTCATAAAAAGAGACTAGATTGGTCAGGCACGATCTACCTGCCATGAACCCGTGCTGGTTTCCCCTCAGCATAATTTGTCCTGCCGGGCTCTCACAAATGTGAGCCTTGATGATTTTCTCAAAGATTTTGCCAAGGATGGAGGTGAGACTGACTGGCCTATAGTTACCCGGGTCCTCCTTCCTCCCCTTCTTGAAAATGGGAACCACATTGGCCCTTTTCCAGTCCTCCGGGACTTGACCCGTGCGCCACGAGCGTTCAAATATTCCCGCCAGTGGCTCTGCAATGATGTCGGCCAGTGCCTTCAGTACCCTCGGATGGAGCTCATCCGGGCCTGCCGACTTAAAGGCATCCAGTTCCTCCAAGTGACCCTGCACCACCTCAGGGTCCACGCATGGAAGTCTGGTGCCTTGCTGCTGCCTCCCTACACTCCCAGGGAGAGACTTGTCATGCCTCTCGCTTAGGAACACTGAGGCGAAGAACTCGTTGAGGAGTTCAGCCTTGTCCCCTCTGTCCGCCACCAATTGTTTCTGCCCATTTAGCAGGGGTCCTATTCCTCCCTGGGCCTTCCTTTTACTCCCTATATATCTAAAAAACAATTTCTTATTGTCTTTTACTTGGGTTGCCATCCTCAGCTCCATGGTAGCTTTGGCCTGTCTAACTGCCTCCCTACAAGCACGAGCAGAAGAGGTATATTCCTCTTTGGTGATCTCTCCCTGTTTCCACTTTTTATGTGCTCCCCTTTTGGCCCTTAGTCTGCCCTGGATTTCTCTGGTCAGCCAGGGAAGCCTCCTGGCCCCTTTCCCTCTTTTACCTCGCACGGGGATCGTCTCGCTTTGTGCGAGAAGGATAGCTTCCTTAAGGCACAGCCACCCTTCTTGGGCTCCCATCATTTCAAAACTACTACTCTGCAGTGCATCCTTCACTAATCGCCTGAGTTCGCTGAAATCAGCTTTCCTAAAGTCCAGCACGTTCACCCTACTGGTTACCTTACCCACTCGACGCCTTATGTTGAATTGTACTTTTAGGTGATCACTGTCCCCCAGATGGCTACCGATCTGTAGGTCCCCTACTATGTCATCCCCCGTTGCCAATACCAGATCCAGTAAGGCATTCCCCCTAGTGGGACCATGTACCTCCTGCGTCAGGTGGAGGTCCTGTACACAGGTTAGAAACCTGCGTGAGCGGTGGGACTTTGCTGTCTGTGTCTCCCAGCAGATGTCCGGGTAGTTTAGGTCCCCCATGACCACCGCCTCTTTAGCTTTTATGGTCTCTGAGAGTTGCCTCAGGAGCCCCAAATCTATTTCTTCCCCTTGATGTGGGGGTCTGTAGCAGACCCCTACCACCAAATCCTTTTCTCCTTGCCCCCCATGTAGCCTAACCCACAGTCCTTCTACTTCCTCATCCTTTGATTCTGTCTTGATGAGGGTTGATGTATATTGCTCCTTAACATAGAGCGCAACCCCTCCCCCACTTTTCCCCACTCTGTCCTTTGTGTACAATCTATAGCCCTCAATATGTACCGCCCAGTCATGGGATGGATCCCACCAGGTTTCCGTCAGCCCCGCTAAGTCGTAGTCGTTTAGTGCAACCAGGAGCGCTAGTTCATCCTGCTTGTTCCCCATGCTCCTAGCATTAGTATATAGGCACTTGAGCCCTGTGACTGGTGCTTTTGCTACCCCCTCGCTCCAAGTCCTAAAGGGCTTTTTGTCTCTAACCTTCCCATTCCTTACCTGTGCCGTATTGCTGTCCACCCCCTGTCTTTCACGTTCCCAAAGCTCTCTTTCTTCAGGCTGGGCTGTCCTTGTGGGTTCCACCTGGTTTGGTGGTCCACAGCCTCCCCCACCCTCATCTTCCCCTCCCCCCGACGAGCCTAGTTTAAAGCCCGCCGGAGGAGATCCGCCAACCTGGAAGAAAACACACGCTTACCTTTGGGGGACAGGTGAAGCCCATCCCAGCTGAGCATGTCCCTCGTTGTAATGTGTGGGTCATTGTCCAGGAAGCCTAAGCCTGCCTCGAGACACCAATTCCGAAGCCGCCAGTTGGTCTCTCGGATGCAGTTCTCATGCCGTCTTCCGCGTCCGTTCACTGGTAGGATGGAAGAGAATACCACCTGTGCACCAAATTCCCTCAGCACGCCGCCCAGAGCCTGGTAGTCCGCCATCAGGTGATCGGGGGTTCTCCTGGCCGCATCATTAGTACCCACATGGACAAGGACCATGGGGTAGTAATCGGTGGGCTTGATCCTGGCCTGGATTACCTCCGTCACATCCTGAATCTTAGCTCCAGGCAGGCAGTAGACCTCTCGTGCTGAAGGGTCCTGGCGACAAATGGGCCCTTCCGTACCTCTCAGGATGGAATCGCCTATGATGAGCACGCGTCTCCTTCTCTTCTGGGTCCTCTCGGATCTCTTGATCTGTTTGGAGTGTGAAGAATGTGGCATTTCTTCCTGCCCAAGGGTTTCCTCCTCCCTTTCCATCTCCTGCAGAGTCACCAAGGCCTCGTACCTGTTCTCCAGTTGGACTGGAGAAGCTTGTACCTGCTCGCTGCGAGCCACTCCGGTCCTGGCTGTGACCGTCTGCCACTCTGCTGTGGAGGTCCTTCCCTGGGCTGCTTCTTCCTTGGGTGCCTGGTCCTGCAGGGAAAGGAAATAACTGTCAATTTCCTCCTCCGCCTCCCTGATCCCCCTCAGCCTGCTAACCTCCTCCCGGAGCTCCCTCACCTGTGCCTCCAGAGCCCTAAGCCGGGCACCTGCCGGACAGGTGTGGGGGCTCCCAATCTCTGCCCCCACCGGCCCTGCTGGGGATCCCCCGCAGGCCGGGAGGTAGGGGGACATCAGCTCCCCCATGGGCTCGGTCTGGGTGGAGGCCTCAGACCAGCCCCGGTTAGCCTTGTCCCCCTGGGCAGAGGCCCTAGCAGCACTCCTCGTATACATCCTTCTAAGCCGCTATTTGTAGACCTGTGTGGTGTCTACGTCCTACCCGTACAGGAGTCCCACTCCTGGCCCTCCCAGCCCGCCCGCCGGCGCGAACGCCTGCGCAAATGCCGGCGCGCTCTTACAGAGCGCGCCTGTTTGCGCGCTCTGTTCGTGCTGCGTGGCTCCCTACCGGCTCAGCTATATGGGACCTGGAGAGCTTCCCCTCCGGATCCGGCTCAGCTGTGCCGAGGCCCTCCGCCCCACTTACCTTCGGGGGATCAGCTGCTGCTGCCCCCGCTGCCGATTCCTCTGCTGCTGCTGCCGCCGCCGCCGCTGCCTCGGGTCAAAAGTTAGTTATGGGGCTGAGACTGAGGAGGGGCTGAGGTTTGCTTTCAGAGGTCTTCCCCCAGCCCCTGCACAGCTCCCCTTAGCCTCAGGTGACATCTCCAATGCTGTGAGTATCAGTTCCCTTTGAAGCACTGCTGGTCTGCCCTGCCAGAGCTGATGCCTAACCACAGCTCCTGCCATTGTAATAACAGGAGTGCTGTCTCCCTGCTCTAATTGGCCTTTGTCAGTGGCATGAGCTATGTGCTCCTGTATGGTATCTAATTTCATTTCAAAAGCATGGAGCTGTAAGGGTAAATAGCAAGCCAGGGTTTCCACAGCAGTTCAACTGATCCTCTGCCTTTGCTGGCTCAGAGAAGCAGAGTCCCTGTGCTGCAGGTTTGTTCACGAAATCGGCAATTAAGCAGCCTTGCACATTGGATGAAAGAACTAAAGGTGCTTGTACAAATGACAGGGGTTTAGTTCTCCCTAAATTGAAACATTTGGGGACTTCCATCACATCAGCAAATGGGCAGCTCTACCAGGAAAAAAAAAAAGTGGTGAGAGGCCCAATCCTTTTTTTCCCACTCAGAGCCTGCCCACCTCTCCCCCCCCACCCATTGGCTGCAGGAGGAGGGAACTGGTGATGGGAACTGAGCAGTCCTGGAAAAAGAGGATCAGGCCCCTCACTGCTTTTTTTTCTTCTCCTGGAGCCAGTCCACATCTCCTGCAGCCAGGGGACAAACTGCCAGCAGGCCAAGTGATCCCTGAGCTGTGGGGGGCCTTAGCCCTTCCCTCCACGGTGGCAGCAACCCCTGGGATCACCCAAATGGGCTGTTAGTGGGGGGGTGCTGTGCAGGGGCCACTGTCTCTGCAGGGGGAAGGACTTGCTCTCCCCTACCATGCAGCTCGGGGACCACCAGCAGCTTACCCCCTGGCTGCAGGAGATGCAGGCAGGCTCCCACAGCTCAGGGGCCTCTTGGCCTGCTGGCAGCTTGCCAGGTGCAGGAGAGGTAAGTAGGCTCCAGTGTCCCTGCACCATCCCTGTCGCCTTCTTGCTGCCTGGGACTGCCCAGGAATGGGCTGGCTTGCCCCTGGGGCAGTGTGGCAAGGCAGCAGGAGGGCAGCTGGGTGTGCTGGCAGTGGGAAAAGGCGGCAGAAATGGTGCATGGAAGCCTGCCAAGCCCAACCTTCCCTGAGCATGTCTGGGCCTCCAGCACCCTGTGCACCATTGCACCTTGTTATGTAGCAAACTAATACATCAGATGGGTATTACCTTGCTACCTAACAAGGTCATTTAAAGTGAAATACACTGCCGCACATATACATCGTGATGAAATTAAAGCAAAATATGCTGCTGCAGGTGTAAACAGTGCATTGAAGTAGTGCATTAAAACAGTGCAAAAGGGCCATTAAGCTGCTTTAATGCCCAATTTTGTCATGCGTATAAACCCCCTAAGACATGTCTGAAGATGGAGTGCATCTTGTGTTGTCCTTAGGCTGAGGGTGGTTGTAGGTCTATTTGGCTGCTATGGTTCTTTTTAGGGGTCCAAGAGCAAAGTCTTGCTCTTGGGTTTACTCACTACAGAGCTCAAGCCTCCCTCCAGGCCCCTGCTGAAGGCTGTCCCCAGTCTACCCCATATGGGTACCTGGTTATTTGACTGGAGAGCCAAAGGCATATAGATGTGGCATCCACCCCATCAGCCCCTTGCATTCTGTTGGCTACAAGAAATCATGGGCCATGGTCTCTTTTTTGTGTCATGTTAAAGGCATAGTTTGTTTGCTCTAGTGGTGCTTTATAACTTATGTGGGCATCAGTCCTGACATGATACCAGACCCAGGACATGCAATCCAGGAGACACCCATGAGAAGTCCTCAGATCTACCCAGTACATCAGACAGCCCCTGAATCGACACACAGGCTAGAAACACACCTAGTCACAATACAGAGCTGTTACTATTCACCATGGTGCTTTAAAACTCCCTTGTCTCTCCCACCCCCCCACTTCCTGAGGTGAAACCTCCCACCAAGATGACATTACAACAAAATCTACTTACACAATTAAAGGGCAACTGTTCTGCCGACAGCAGAAATGTACTGTCATAAAACTTTATAGATGCTGTATTTATTGGTGAGCTCTTAAAAAAAGAGGAGAGCGTTAGGAGAGAAGATGTTGGCAGAGAAGTACAACGGGAAGCTATTAAAACCATTCACTGAAACAAGATACAGCTCCACATACATGGCAGAGATATCTGCCACCTGCTTAGAGCCCAGGCCGGCAAAGCACCTGCCTGAAGTCAGTGGAATTACTCACGTGCTTAAGGATTTTGTTAACTGAGAACCTATAAAAGCACTTAGGCATACGCTTATTTTTTTTACGTCCCATTGAATTGACCATAAATTTACTTTTCACACGTGACTCAAGAATCCAGAGCCACCCATCTTGTGCCCAAGTTGCAACAGTCTGTTGATTCCCAGGGAGGCCTCATCAGCCATCTTTGGACCCACAGATAAAGTAGCTATGGAATCCTACAATCAATGGGTGGGAAGGGACCTAGACAGATCATCGAGTCTGACCCCTGCCGTGGGCAGGAAGGAGCACGGGGGTGGGAGGGGTCATAAGACCCCGGCCAAGTGACTGTCCAGTCTCCTCTTGAAGATGTCCAGGGAAGGTGAGAGCACCACCTCTCTGGGAAGCCTATTCCAGGCTCTGACCACCCTTATAGTGAAGTAGTTCTTCCTAATAGCTAACCTAAACCTATCCTCCCTCAGCTTGTGGCCGTTGTTCCTGGTCACTCCAAGGGGGGCCCTGGTGAACAGACTTTCCCCGAGTCCCTGCTGCTGGTCCTTGATAAAGTTGTAGGCAGCCACAAGATCCCCCCTCAGTCTCCTCTTGTGGAGACTGAAGAGATTCAGGTCCCTCAGCCTCTCCTCATAGGGCTGGCCACGGAGGCCCCCAACCATGCGAGTGGCCTCCTCTGGACCCTCTCCAGGTTCCCCACATCCCTCCCGAAGTGCGGCACCCAGAACTGGACACAGTACTCCAGCTGTGGCCTGACCAGCACTGCATAGAGGGGGAGGAAGACCTCTCTGGACCTCTTAGTGATGCCCCTGTTGATGGCATCAAGGGTGCGGTTGGCTCTGCCTATTGCTTCGTCACATTGGTAACTCATATTCATCCTGGAGTCAATCCTGACTCCAAGATCCCTCTCTGCCTCTGTGCTGCTGAGAGGGTCAGCCCCTAACCTATAACCATAATGCTGGCTCCCTCTCCCTGGGTGCAGCACCCTGCACTTGTCCTTGTTGAACCGCATCCTGTTCAGATCCACCCATTTCTCTAACTATACAGAAGACAATCATCCTCAACAGGAAGGGATTGCTGATGACTCTTCACAATATTAAAATATCAGAAATTGATATTATATTTTGTCTTGGCTAACAAAAGATTATTTTTTTATCCGCATTAGGCTGCTTCTACACCAGTAGATACTATGCTGGAGATGTGATGCATTTCAGGCAACAGTTGTTCATGTGTTTTGGTCATGCCCTATTATCAATTCCTTTGGGAAGAAATTATAACTACAGTTCACATAGTTCTGAACACAGACCTCATACCTTTAGCAAATATGTTCTTGGGTATATCCCTAAGGAATTCAAACTGAACCCTTCCCAAATTGCACTCATACAGCAGACCTTATTTGTAGCATGCAGGATTATATTGCTGCATTGGAAAAGTAGGGCATCTCCAAAGGTTGAAATCTGGTACAATGAGATGCCACAGCTGGCATCCATGGAGACAGTCATGTGTCGCAGTCTTAACTGCTTTGAAAAGTTTAGTGAAATTTAGAAGGAATTCTTGGGATATTTTAGTAGATAAATTGTTGCTCACTACATGCATCTCTCTTCCTCTATCTCTCCTTCTTTCCTCCTTTTTTTTCCTCCTTTTTTTCCTTTTATTGTTTATGTTTGTGACATAGTTTGGGTGGATGTGAGTAGTTGATATATATGGGTTTTTAAAAGATTTTTGTATTGCGTTTAAAAATAATGAAAGAGCATGAGTTTAAATTTAAACATATGCTTTCAGGGCTCTCCTGATTTAAAGCTGTGATAACTGCTTCCTGAGAGGTGCTGGACATCCTCAGATCCCATGGAAGTTCAGATTCACTGGGTTCAAGTTCACTGTTTGCATAAGAGCATGCGATTCCATTGAAGCCAGTGGACTGGCACCTCCCTACCCCTGTGATGAATATGGTGTGAATCCCAGAATTTCATGGCTCAGCATCCAAAATATGGGCTGGATTCTCCTAAGTGCTGGGCAGCAGAGCTCACTGGGAATTTTGCAAGAATACCTGTGTTTTTTGAGACATACTGATTCAGCAAAACTCAAACTCAAGGGGGGCATCATTTTCAGTGATTTTTTTTTTTTAAAAACTAACAATATTTGACACAAAAAAAAATCTTCAAATCATTGAAACACCTTGGTTTGGCTTTCTGAGAAGGGAAAGCTCTAGTTTTCCTGATCAAAATGCCATTCTGTGGATATGTCTTTCCATTCTCTGAAAGCTAAACCAAGGTGTTTCAGCAATTTCAAGATTTTTTTTGTCAAATATTGTTAATTAAAAAAAATCACTAGGATTCCCCAAAAATGTTTCAGCTCTGGTAAACTGAAATACTTTATTCTGGTCATTTAAAAAAAACCCCTTAAATGTCAAATCACCTCAGTGTGTACCTACATTTAATGCGCATTAGCCTAATGTTCATTAAGGTGATTTGACATTTAAGTTGGTTCTTTTTTAAATGTTCAAAATAAAATATTTCAGTTCATCAGAGCTGAAACATTTTTGGGGGATTTTAGGTTTTTAAAAATGCCAAAGATTGCTATTGGCTAGGAGACTCAGTGGAACACCTAAAATAAATAAATAATAAAAAAAATTGTAGGGGAAAAATATCTTCCCCTCCCAACTCTTCCCAGCATCCCAGAACTTCTATTGGAATATTTGTAGCGTGATGTCTTTTGTAACTGGTGTTGAGTTCTTTGACAAAACCTGGTGTTGTTTCTGGGTGCTGAAGCCTTCTGAAAACTCCAGACAAAGCATACAGGGCAGAGAAACCAAAAGGTAGATGAATATGGTGGAAGAGCAGCTATTTATCTATACTGTGTCCATGTCTACGTGGGACAATGACTGTGCAGTAGCCTGAGACTACTGCTCGGTAATGTTATATGGCAGAAAGCATGACACAATGCTACTGTGTAGTTGTCTCAGGTTACTGAGCTCTGTGTCACAAAAAAGCCATTCACTGACACTACTACAGTAACTCAGGCTACTGCGCAGTTATTTAGTATTTGTTTATACAAGTACTATATAACTGCTCAGTGATGACTACACAGTCAGCATCTTGTGCAGACGCAGCCACAGAGTGGTTAAAATATCTAGCTGTATCCTGCCATAAGCTGTTGCTGTTATCAATAGGTTTCTAGTAATGTCATAAACCCCCAAAAGAGAGTTTAAGTGTCTGGAGCACAGAGTTAAAAATACAGCCATTTCATATATAATGGGAGTGGCTTTACATAGGGTTTTCAGCTGGAAGCTGGTCCAATGCTGGTTTTAAAATAGGATTTCAGATGGTTTTAAAATAGGATTTAGGATTCTTGTAGCTGCAGGGTTTGATTATTTGCCCTGCTTTAGACATTCAAATAACTTAGGCTCATATTTTAAAGAGTTTAGGCACTTAACTTCCACAGGTTTCAGTGGTATGAAGCTGCTAAATATCTATACAAATCTTGCCGTTAGTTGTTTTGTGCCTCAGTTTCTTCATCTGTACAGTGGTCATAATAGCACTTCCCTGCCTCAAGGTGATGCTAGGGCATAAATACATTGGAGATTATGAGGTCCTCACATACTCTAGTAATGAGTGTAGCAGGGCACTGAGGTGCCTGCTGCTTGTGGAGTAGTAATGAAGAAGCCCAGGTGCTGGTTGCTAGGGCAACTGGTAAGAGCCAGGGACCCGCCCCTGTTAGCAGTCAGCTGACCGGAAGGGGCAGGGCCTGGCTCCTATATAACTCCCAAGCTGAGGCCAGGCAGGCAGTTCCCTGCTGGCAGCCAAAGGGGAAGGAGCTCTGCTGGAGCAAGAAAAGAGAAGAGGCCAGAATGCATGAGCAGTTGGTACAGGTAAAGGGTGGCGCACCCTTGGGGGTGGCTCGAGTGATGTTGTAGCTGATTGGCAGAAATTTATGTTATAGCCTAGGGGCTTGAGTTTTTGTGTTTACTGTTTACAACTGGTGGCTTGGGAGAGGCTATAAGGGGAAGGAAGAGGCCTCATAAGGGGACCCATGGCAGATTGGGAACCCCAGCCCTGACAAGGGGGCAGCAATTCTGAGAGCCCAGAGAGGTGAGGTGCGAGACAAGGGCTGTGGAGAGCCCGAGGGCCAAAGAGAGTACAAGACCGAACCGGTACAGGAGTGGTTGGAGCCACGCATAGCCCATAAGGCAGGGGTGCGCAGGAACCCCCATTAGCAAAACAGGACTAATGTACAGGAGGAAAACCGGGTCCAAGGAGACGAGGAAGCAGCCTCCCTATAATATATATATGATCAAAGACGTGGCGGGTGAGAATTAAGGGTGCTTTGTAGGCAAACTGGACATGGTAAGAGGCACTAGGGGAGAGCACAGTGACCCTAGGATGCCCCTCCTGCTACAGTGAGAATCCTATACATTCCTTTGATAGATCTTGTCTTCAGGGTCAGCTTTTAAATTAAACAGAATTTTTACTGGAAAGCTTTTCCTTTTGTCAAAAATATCAGATTCCCATGAGAAACCAAACATCTGTTTCATCAAAAAAGAATATTTTCAAGAAAAAAAAGATAATTTACCAGCCAGCTTTTGCCTTCAACGTTCCATTTGAGTTGCTTTTGGTGGCAAAAGGGACCCCTAGTCTATGGTATCCAGTAACCCAGGACAAGAACATTCACTCTGCAGTGGAATTGGGATGAATATCTTCAGTTTAAGAGCCAGTTTTGTTTTAAATGCCCACCTGTCTGAAGGTTTCCTTTATAGGACACATATTTCCCACAGAATCAAAAAATCACTTATAAAGTTCTCATGACCCACTTATTCAAAAGTGCCTAATGATTTTGAGTGCCTACCTTGAGGCCCTATGAGAATTAGGCCTTTTAAAGTGTAAGTACTGAGCAACTTTGAATATCAAGTGTTTTGGGGATGACTCAAGATGGGTCCCCAAAATGGCAATCTGTAAATTACTTTTCAAGCTTCATCAAAGCCTCCCATCCGGTACAGCAGGGTATAAAACTTGTCTGGCCAAACTGGTGCAGGACCAGTCCGCAGGCCAGATGGATAACATGGGGCTGGCCACACAGGCCAGATCAGGCCCACAGACACCTGCCACCCCCCATTCCCAATGCTAGATCCAGCCAGCTCCTGAACTGGCCAGTCTGGGACCTGGTAGGAAGAAGCCCAGCATCACTTGGGTGCAGCCTCAGGAACAAGTTTCAGTACCAGGGTTCTTCTTGCGGTGCTGCTGGAGCTCCAGGACCAGGGGTCTCGTCCAGGCACTTGGCTGCTGCCACAGAAAGGTCCCCTAAAAGCCAGCTAACCTGGGCCGGATCTGGCCTATAGGGCATATTTTGACACCCCTAAAATAGAGGAAAAGACAGTGACACACACACCCCCCCCCCTTGCTGATCCATACAGTAGAGGGAGGGGCTTATTAATGTTGTGCTGAGTTCTGCCCTCAATGAGCCAGATCCGTCACGTGTGTCTCATGGGGACCTTGCAACCCTAGGGAACGATCCATCAGCTCTGCCGGGTCTATGCCGTAGCCATTAGGATTCTAATTTCCTGACGGAGCCTGAGAGGCAGCTGGACACTTCATGTGCAATTAATGAACTCCCAAGCTGTGCTGGTGGTGATAAGCCCTGATCTGCCAGCCTTTCCCTGTCTTTTTCCTCCTCTTGTTGTGTTCAGAAATGCCTGACACAGACATACGCACACAGCCAGTGGTGGCGGCATTGTTCATATTCTGACAAGGGAAAGTTAACCCACAGGAGCCGGCTGAGAGCGCTAAGGAAGATGCAGTTGAAAAGCAGAGAAGCAGATGTCGATAACTTGAGACAGAGAGAAGGAGCAGCATAAGAAAGAGAGCAGTGAGACAAATAGTAATGACATCAGGAGAGAGAAACAGACAGATTGACTGATGGCAGAGGACTGCTTTTGGCTCTTCAGAAATAAGGGCAGGTGGGGAGCTGCTGTTATAGCCAGCTGTCAGGACCACAGGCCAGGGACTCACTGGTAAAGGAGATGGTAGAGGCAGGAATAGCTTCCCTCAGGTTTGGGCTAATGGGGTTCCTCCTGGGGTCAGACTGAAGCTGTGGGATTTATGCTGGAGTCAGATGGAGGTATGTGAAGGTGTAAGACAAGGGGGGGGGGCTCCCTCAGGCTGTAATACTGTGGTCTGTGCTGTGCTCAGACTGAGATATTAGTTTCACTGCTGGGGTCAGTCTGGGGTCTGGGCTGGGGGCAGAGTGAGAGAAGGGTCTCTTGAGCCAAGGGTAACAAGCTCTGAGCTGGGGTCAGGTAAGAAAACTCAGTCTCTCTTATCCCTGGGATTTGGTCTAGTCATTGTGACATCCTGGGCCAGACAGAGAGATGCTAGCTTGAGAGGCGCCCAAACCAGAACCCTCTGTCCTTGTGCCAGCCACGCATTCATTAACCCATGTCTCAGGAGGCCTACAGCACCTTCACACATGGAAAAGTTGACAGGGGCCCTGAAGGCTTTCCCAGTCCCAGCCCTGCCTTCACCTTCAGCCTGCTTTTTGCCTTCACCTCTGTTCTGTCTTTGGGATCTCCACTCCCCACCCCCAGCAGTATAGCTATCCACAAGGTCTCATCTGCGAGCAAACCCTGGTAGCCTTGACCCCAGTGTCCAGAGCTCCCCTATATCCAACCAAACACAGAGCATGGGCACAGATCATGGTGGGAGGGTGCAATGAGGTCGCTGCATTACTTGTCACCAGTGGAGGTGGCATTTGCACAAATGCTATGTGAATTGGGTGTGGGAAGAACAGCCATAGGGTGGAAATGCCTGGGAGGAACATAGGCAGAGATCCTGGCCAGGGTGAGGTTATAGAGGAAGAGAAGGGCCTTCTGTTAGTCCTGGATAACAAGGCATAAATACGCCAGAAACCCACTTCTCCAAAGTCTCCATGTGGTCCCCAAGCCTCTGTGGTCTTCCCTAAAATCTCAGAGAGTTGCCACAATAGAAACAGAATGCATATAATGTTCTTGCAGGGCTGGGGGGGGCGGTGCTTTGGGTAAGTCACTCTTGGTTTCTGTGACTCGGTTTCCCCTTGTTATCCCCTCCCTGATATGGAGATAACACTAGCAAACTTATTTGAGGTCTACTGGTGCTGGGGAGCCTTCCAGTCTTACAGAACTGTTAATGGTCCAGATGTGGGAGCAACAGTTCCCTCTACATTAGAGTTGAGGGGTCCCCTGGCTGGAGGTCTTGCTGAGCTGATAACAGGAGAAAAATGCTGGACTCTTAAGATTCCTGGACCATTGTGTGACTGACAAGGGGAATTGATTGGGAGGAGGAAAGCAAAATCAATACCGATGTTATTTTTTGATGAGCTAGATGAAAGCTCACAATAGAGTTGCTCTCTGGAGGAGGAGTGAGTGGATTAACCCAGTTTGGCGCTGTTTAATCAGCTCTTCTGCATTATAAGGTGTCACATCACTCATCAGACCCAGCCCTGGGATGCCAGCCCTGACCATCACAAGCTTTCTCTAGGCTGGTCTTCACCATAGATCTGAGCCTGCCCTTGTGAGAGGCTGCTCTTGAGGAGCAGTGAACACTGGCTGGAACCGTATGCTCGGTGTCTTCCTTCGACATCTTGGTTATTATTTTATTATTGGTTGTCCCAAGAAATCTGTTCTGCATATAGTGACCTCCCTCTAGAAACTGATGAGCACTTGTACACTGTGCTGGCCCCAGGCCTGGGATCACAGCACAACAAATAGGCCTGACTGGCTCAGTGACAGAAGGAATTAATGCATCTAGGTCTATTCTGCTGAGGGTGCTGGTCCCTCTTTATTTTTGAGGTGATTTGCAAATCCTACAAAAATCTCCCCAACTACAGATTTTTCCCTGCCCTGCATCAGTCTGAGCAGCTAAATGACACATCCTCATGAACCAAAAATCAGAGCCATAATTTAGGCTCAGAGGTCATTTGAAATATCTTCTTTGATCCTTTCAAACTCTTTCATTTTGATTTTGACTTTTGTTTTTCTTTTGCAGCTTTTAAAAGTGAAATTAGCTTCCACTTGGAAACCATTTAAAAATTCAAAGTTCTTTTGAGCCTCAGAATGGACATTTTTCATTAACAAAAGGTCAAGTTAAAAACAAGAAGAGTGGGATGGGGGAGGAGTGAGGCACTGGAAAAGTGGGGTATGAGAGGTGGTAGCAGCAGTTGTGTAACTGAAGCAGGCTGACTGGGGCAGCAGCCCTGGATGCTGATTTGAGCAGGGGGGAGGCTGCAGAAAATAACAGCTGCCTCTGCAGCCACACAATCAGACCAATGGCTCGGCAGTAGTCAGAAGTTGCCACTGCCGTTGTGCATTACTGCTGCCCCAGGCTTCCAGCTGCCTTTTTACACCTCTGGTCAGCAGGCAGACAGTGGAGAGTGCTAACCCCACCTTCTCACATTGCACCTGTATGCCAGGAACTGAGGAGTCCTGCCCTGTCAGTGGGAGGGTTGATCCCCATTCCTGCCACCTGTGGTCTCCCAGATTTGGAAACACCTGACCCTTTAATTTCTCTAGGAACTAGGAAAACCTTGTCTATCTGGACAGTGGGATGCTGTCTGGGACTGACTTCTGCTGTCTTGCTACCCAGGTCTGGTGCTGACTCCCGGTAGCAGTGGGTCATATTGTGGGTTAGGGCTGAGGTGCACTGGTGGTGCTGGAGGCGGGGTGGGAAAAGGAACAAACCAAGAACTAAGTGAATAGAGGGGGCTGGAAAATAGGATTGAGGTAGATTCACTGATACGGTCCTGTGTGGCTGAGCATGCCACAGAAACAACTTCAGGTCCACTGAAGCCTGTCTGGCTCATTAGGCTCCTGTGATGAAGTCACAACAGTTTCTACAGTCAAGGCCACATGTCAGGGAATGCAGTGACTAGTATTACAGCCAGCTGCTTTTCACTCCTTAGCCACCCACTTACAGAAGGATCAAGTGGATTTTCAAGACAAATCAGGAACAAGGTATGGACCTGTGGGTCCACAGTAAAATAATTTAACCACCCTGACATACACATTGCAGCTAAAGCCATGCAAATGTCCGGTGTTTCAGTTTACAGACACTTGAAAAAATATTAAAAGAGTAATTATTTGGGGTCTAATTAACTGTTTCCTTTGGCCTGGAACAAAGCATCTTGGTTTACTTTGAACATTTAAAAAATAGATAAATAAAGGGAAACATCCAAATGCAAAGATCTCAATCAAAAGATCAGAACATCTTATTTAAGAAAAGTCTAAAGGGAATAATATGACCTTTTTTTTGCCTGTTTATGCAGGCAGTCCAAGGAAACTTAAATTCACAAAAAAAATCACAAGCTACTGAATCTGTATTTTTTGTGAGGAAGAAAGTTCAAGACAAAAAAATGCATCTGATGTTAGTCTGGAATATCTGTCTACTTGGCTGGGATCCCAACAATGCATACTCCTAACTGCCCTGCATGTTTGTCTAATGATACAATATGTGTCCTATTAAGCCAAAATTAAATGCCCGTCTGGGAGCTCTAATGCAAAGCCTCGTTAGAGCCAATTGGTATTAGCACTTCTTTAGACAGCAAGTAGGTGGCTCATCAGCTTTTGGAGGATCAAGAGCAAGGAGTCATCCAGCCCAGAGCATCCCTACAGGTTCCGGGACTTCCCTTTACAGAAGCTTTGACCAGAGATATCAATCTGTGTACATCTCCTTATGCAAATTAATCAATGAGTCAGTTTTTTCATGTGATCAAACTTCTAGTAAGGAATGTGTCACTGCATGTATTATGCTTTTGCCTTGCACTGTTGATTTGTAGCAGGTACTATGCAGGAGGGAAAGTACCTATCTTCCAGGCTGTTCAGATTGACACAGGGCAGGACTGAGCAGCTTCCCTTGACTCCCAGTCATTCATTAGCTTGAACTCAACCTTTGCTAATAATGATTTGGCAATCCTGCCCGTATCCTATGGGAGACAGACACTACTCCAGATCCTGTTGGCTTCCATTAGGACAGAATGGAATTACTTAGTGTTGACTGCACACCCCTGCCTGCTGTTGGATGGAATGAGCTGCTCTGCCCCAGGTCGCTGACAGTGGTGAGACCAATGGAGAGACCCATTCTGAACCTGTAAAACCCAGTTTCCTTATGAGTTGAGCTGTTGAGGTAACATTGACTGAACATTACAGCAACAGCTTTTTTCCAACTTTTTTGGATCTAAAATGGCCTTTTCTCATCAAAAGAAAATGTTCGCAAACCTTGTACTTCTCCTACAATGTCTGTTTCCCCCCCAAAATGCTGGTCCCTTTTACTTTCACCCCTTGTTTTGTCCCTCTTAGTAACACATTGAAAGGGAGGAAGAGAACAGCGGGAACAAGAGAAAAAAATTAAATGACCTAAATTGGGTGGAAAAGTTTCCTAAACTATTTTGGAAAAAGAAAAGGTCTGTTGTTTCCTGTACAGTAAAGCTGTATTCAGAGCCTTCAGAAATCTGCCCTATCTGAGTTTGATCTGTTTCAGTAACGTAGAACGCTAGCCCTTTGGACAGGAACTGTCATGTTGTTTCATGTTTGTGTGATACCCAATGAGCTGTTGCCCTGATGTAGAGTAGGGCATGGTAGATACTGTTACAAAAAAAATAATGATATGCAAAGATCTTGATTCTCATTAGCAGATATGTAACAACTGGGTTCTGTGCCAGGGGTGTCAGCTTTGCTGGGCTAGCAGTAGGAGCAGACAGGCCAGTAGCAGTGGCAGTTTCTATTCTTGTGCACCCTTTCAGTGGGTGCCTGTGGCTAGTGTGCCAGTCACCCACCCCTAGTTCTGCTACTGCTTATTAAGTTATAAACTCTCATTATGTCATAGTGACAATATAAAACTATATGTAAATATGATTTACATATTGATAATCAAATCCAAATTATCAGAATTTGGGGGCCACATCACTCCTGTTTAAGGCCATGAAAGGCCCTGTTTTCCCATCTCCACTAGTTCATAAAGACTAACTACCGACCGCCAAAAAGCCCAAGCTTGAATCAATTCAGTCTTTGCAGGTTAGTCTAAGCTGCAGAGATTAAACTGAAAAACAGCTGGACAGACATTCATGTTTGATTGAGGAAATGCAACCATATACCTGCAGTGCCTCAGGCCAGAAGCTGGGGGATCCTAGAGCATAGCTCTCTGGGCTGTGTACTTCTCTTTCCTGCTGCCCCCAAGATCTGTGGGATTTTCAGTCCACAATCACAACAGTAGGACTCTGCAGGGTTGCTCATTACTTCCTCTCCCTTCTTCCACGTGCCTTTGGGATTTGTAGTCCATAGTTGCAGCAGTAAGATTTTAGCAGGGCAGAGCAGGGGGAAGGGAAGTTTAACCCTCCTCTCTGGCCCCAAATCCCAGCAGGGGTTTTCCTGCTTGGGGACATTTCCTGCCTTCCACCCCTCCCCCTCCCCCCAAGCTGGGAAAGCATGCTGGGATGCTGGGGGGGCTCTGATTTAGCTTAAACCAGGAAGAGGTTTGGAACAGAAGTTTCATAAACTGGTTTGACACAGATCAGTCAAATCTGATACTGTATTCAATCAGGTTTATCTTAAACCAGTTTTAGGCATTTTGAAACTGGTTTACATGTACTGAACTTCTATTCTGTTACAGGTATAAACAAGTTTCTGTTGATTGAAATCGGTTTATATGTAACTTCTATCCCTAGCCAAAGTCTCTGACAGGGCTGCTTTTGGCTCTGAACACCTTCAAATCTGTTACATTTTTTGAAGCATTTACCCTTTCAAATTTGAATGTCACCAGGATGGAACACATCCAGTAATCAATAGTTAGTTGAGAGGAATCCTTCCAAAGCTGCAGAAGGACTTTTAGAGCAGCTGTGAACAAGGTGTCTGAGAGGGCTTTCCCCTTCAGTACTTCTATAGGGAGTTTTTTTTATTTTGCAGTCTATGTGGAATGAAATCGTGGTAGTGTGTGTCAGGATCTTGTGTTTTTCTGCATATGAACTGGCATTTATGGGAGATGATCTTGTCATGAAGGTAATTAAACCACGGTGTTCTGTTTCTACCTCTGCCGTAAGCTCCTTGTATAACCTTCACTGTGCTCTGCTTTCTCTCTTGGTACTCTGCTAACTCATAAGCAGTTAACTCAAAAAGTGGTTGCTAGTTTGCTAATTCATAAGGGTGTTGTGAGGATAAATCCACTGATACTTGTGCAACACTCAGGCACTAGCATGATAAATACCTATAAATAACCTCCTACCTTTGGGAATATATTCTTAAAACTATTTTCCCCACATCTAACTGTGACTCCTCCCTTTCCAGTCCTTCAGGTCATTGGTTTTTATTGTGCAGTCTTCAACAGCTGTGAATTATTCCCTTCCTTCAGTTCTACTTCCCCTTGAAGTCATCTATAGGAGCTGATCCTATTTCCCCCAAGTCTTCTCTACCCTATATAAATGACATTTCAGAACCTGAAGCCAAATACATAAATAGATGCTTATGCAGGACTTTGAACCAAGGTTTTTCAACCCACTAGTGATTTTAGGTGCCTCAAATGAGTCATCTTACAGAGTTTTAGACAGTGCTCGCCATCCCACTTCTGGAAAGCAGGCTAGTCTTGGGGGTGTCTCCATCTGAGCACCCCTGAAATAGAATGACCCCTAAATCCTTTTTCAGATTATTTTGGATGCTCGCTATCAACCTCTGAAGTTTTGAAAATGCGTCTTCTATGGAGACAGCTTCTCAGCTTGTGTCTGCCAGATGGCAAAACTCCTTTGGATATTAGGGCTGTATACAGCTTTGGATTGTGATTCAGATTCAGAGATGATTTGGAGGCTGAATCTATTAATCCAAATTGAATAACTAGAAGTTTAGGCTTTCTAAATTGATTCAGAGCTTCCGAATTGATTTGGAAAAGATCCAGTGATTCAGAGATTTGGCCATAGAGTATAATGGGGAATCGATGAAATATCTATAACTTCGTTATTTGTTCACTAATTTGGATGGAACTTGCTGAGATGGTAGCTGCCACTGAGGGCATGAAGCCTGACAGGTTTCAAGGTGATAAGTGCAGGGGTTTCTGGGAGACTGCACCTCAAATCCTGAAAGCAAAACTCATGTCACACATGTGCATTAAGTCACAGCAGAGTGAAAATTGCTGGATTGGTAGAACTTGCTGAGGCCACAAAGCTTGCCAAGTTTCAAGGAGATAGATTCAGGGCTTTCTGGGAAACTGTACCTCAAGCTGCCAACAAGGAAAACTCTTTCACATGTGTGTGTTAAGGCACGGGGGGGTGAAAACTGCAGGGGTGGTAGCTCTTGCTCAGGCCACAAAGTCTGCCAAGTTTCAAGGAAATAAGTGCAGGGTTTCTGGGAAATTGCACCTCAAACTGCTGACAAACAAAACTCATGTCATAGGTGATACAGTGTGTGTGTGCTAAGGCACGGGGTGGGGGGAGGTGAAAACTGCAGGGGTGGTGGCCCCTGCTGCAGCCACCAAGCTTTCCGGCTGTCAAGGAGATAGGTGCAGGGGGAGTCTGGGTTCTGGGGCCCTGCGCCTCTGGCTGTAGGCAGGCAAAACTCGTGACATGGGTGCTTGTGGGATTGGGTGTGTGTTCAGGTGGACCCTTCCTGGCGCTGGGGCCTGTGCACAACATGGCAGTGTGCCCCCGTGAAGCCGCCTCCTCCTCTACAGCCTCGGCCTAGTCCATCACTGTAAATGTTGGCCGGTCAAAATAACTGAGCTGGCTCAACACCAACAGCACCAGCAGCAGCATCAAAGGTGCCCAGATGGAACTGTCCCGGAGCCCTTCTTTTTATAAAGGAATTGACAGCAAGAAGTAAAGATGTTGTGTTGGATATATGTTACTTGTGGTGTGTGATGGCTTATCTTGTGCTTTTATGTTTATATGTTTATTATGAAGAAAAACAAAATATTTAGACAAATATATTTTAGGAAGCTTTGGGGTTTAAAACCCCTTTGCCAGGCTGAGGAAGTACCTGTTGTTGGTGTGTCTCCTGGTCTTGGATGAAAGGAATAGTAAAGAAGCGAGAGGCTGGCCTGGCATGCAATTCAGGCAAGAAAGCCAGTCAGTGAAAATGGAAATGGAGGCGTCAGGGGGTGAGGAACAGACTGGGGTGGGGCAGGGGAGGGGGATATAGCAGCACAGGTAAAAGTGCAGAGGTGTCTGGGGTGTCAGATGTCCGAGTTTTGTCTGCCCGCGGCCAGAGGTGCAGGGCCCCAGAACCCAGACTCACCCTGCACCTATCTCCTTGACAGCTGGCAGGCTTTGTGGCTGCAGCAGGGGCCACAAAGCCCCTGCAGTTTACACCGCCCCATGCTCCCCCTTATACACGCACACTATCACCTATGTCATGAGATTTGCTTGTCAGCAGTTTGAGGTGCAGTTTCCTAGAAACCCTTGCACCTAACTCCTTGAAACTTGGCAGGCTTCTCCCCACTGTGGCTTAACACACACGTGTGACATGAGTTTTGCTTTCAGGATTTGAGGTGCAGTTTCCCAGAAACCCCTGCATCTATCACCTTGAAACATGTCTGGCTTCATGCCCTCAGTAGCAGCTACTATCTCTGCAAGTTTCACCTGAATCAGCCAAAAAACAAAAAAGTTATAGATATTTCATTGATTCCCCATTATTCCCTATGGCCATATCTCTGAATCGCCAAATCTTTTCTGAATCTTTCCAAATAGATTCAGCCGAATCGAATCAGAAAACCAATTCGGATCTCTGAATTGAAGCAGATGAATCCGAATCAGCCAAATCCAAATAGAATAGCTGCCTATTCACACAGGCCTATTGGATATACACCGGCTGAGAACTAGGTCCATTATGTTGGGCCTCTGTCTCTCGTGTACACCAGTTGACCTCTTTTTGTCCCCCTTCATGTTGGCTTTTATATCTCCCATCTAAATTATGCTGACCCGTTCTGCAATATTTCAGTGTCATCTACACTTAAGCTATGGAAACCACAAGCCAAGTCCTCAACTAGTTTAAATCAGTGAACTTTCCCTGGGCTTCAGTGAGGCAACCCCAACTTCCAGCAGCTAAGAAGCTGGCCCCATTTTTTTCTTTATTCTGGCATACAGTTAGTTGTTCTCTATACAGACCAAGGTTCCTCTCTCCTTTTGTAGTTAATGTTTCTGAGCCTCCTTTGATATGTAGTCAATAGAGAACTGTCTGGATAATTTTACACATCTTTCAGCTCAATCCAAAGGCAAAACCCAGCACTCAGGGACATCAGATGAATCTTTGACACTCCCTGGAGGACTTTGGGTCCATAAACCAATGATTGAATTACACTGATCTAGAAATGTCATTTTTTCATCTGTGACAGATACAATATAGATAATATTCTTCATTTACTAAGTAATCCCAAGATCATTTGATACCAGTAATAAGCACACTGTGAGAAATGATGACTCTCTATTTCATTTAACTGTTTCAGGGCAGTAGGTAAAGAAGTGAGAGAAAGTAGGAGGGAGAGAGACACATGCACAGAAAACAAACACAGCATATCAGTCTGCTCTGATTGGTACTGCCAAGCTAGATATATTTTGTTATTGAGGGATAGGATCTCTGCTTGGGATAATAGTACTTCCATTGCATTGATCAGTTAAAAGTGTTTACTGGCTCAGCAGCTTGAACCCTTTGTTTTCATTTGCAGAGTGCTTAACCCTTGTATTATTGCATTTGTGGTTACTACCCTTGCCTGTGCTGCTTCTGGTAATGACAGTGTGCCTGTGGCTTCATTCACCCTTTCTGTCTACCCCATTCATTGATTTATACTGAAAAGCAAGGACAAAATGGTACTATTCTGATGAGGCATTTTATACTCATTTTGTGCAGATGAAAGTGTGTATAATGATGCATTGACTGCAGTAGAATATTTAGCTACTCAGAGCCAGATTTTACTTCACCTATTAGGTGTGATCCTATTCCGCCATGGAAAACTCAACACAAAGGATGTTGTGTCCTCCTCTGATTCACTTCTTTTTGTGACTTAGTTTTAAAACTAAGATGACAGCACATTACAGATGCACTTGTGGAGTCCAGTAGGATCACGCTGGGCAGAGCGTATGTATGTATGCATGTCACACAAATCAGACCAGGAAAACAAAGATGACAAGGCTAGAAATCAAACAGTTTTGAAATGCATTTGTTTAGTGACTGCAGCACACAGGTGCTTAAAAAGGGTTGGAGTGCCTTCTGTCACAGTGGGTTGGGGCGGGTTCACAAGAGACAAGGCCCTTAGAAGCCCGTGTAGGACAAGTACAGTTGAGTGATGGAGAGGTAAAAGCCTCCCATCGTTTTTGTGGTATGGGAAAGAAGTGAGTGGTAAAGAGGGAAGGGAAGGAGAAAGCAAGCATATGGCTAAGTGAAAGTAGTAGGGTCTACTGAGTCTATAGAGTAGCATAGAAAAAGGCACAGAGCAGAGAGTACATTCATAGTACATAGCCAGCACTGCCCAGACTTGGAAGATCTGAAATCTCTGCTGACAAACAGAGCCCAGCATTGATCTCTGCTGTCCATCTGGTGCACTGCCAGTGTTTTCTTCTCATATTCTTCCTCCAAAGGGCAGAATGTCACCCTAGATATTTGACAGCTATATTAAAAATCTCACTGCCAGCTAGAAGGGGAAAAATGGCCCCATCCACTGCTAAGGATGTGATCAGAAGGTGATAGTGCTGAACTACAGTTCTAAAGCCCAAAGAAAGGCTGAGAAAATATTTTTAGTACTTTCTTATTTTCTAGTCAAAGTTCTAACTGAAGCCATGGGCCGTTATGTTAGCCACTGTGCTACAGTGCTACAAGATTGTCCCTGCCTCAGAGAGCTCCTAAGTGGGCAAAGGAAACATTAGTGTCAAGAAAAACTGAGGCACAGAGGGATCAAATGACTTGCTTAGAGTTGCACAGAATGTCTTCCTAGCTCTGCCACAGACTAAGTCAACATGCTGAGTGCCTATCCTATCCATCTAGCCTAATGCTACCCGAGATATTTTAGGGTATGTCTACACTAGGGGTCAGCAACACTTTTGAACAGAGTGCCAAAAACACCTGCAACCTCGACTTGTAAGGTATTGGCATGCCAGGAGTGGAAGGTGGGGGTGCCATGAGGGGTTCCATCCTTGTGACAGTGCAGTCTCGGCTCCCTCCTCACCATCCGCAACAAGGTGTACGTGCTAAGCAAAATGCCTTCACATGCCGCATCCTAGCACCCATGCCAGGGGTTGCCTACCCGTGGTCTACACTATGGCAGCAGCCCTCCCCACTTACTTCTGCAGGCATACTCCAAACCCAGTGAAGATACTCCTGGCTTATCCCTGGCAGCTGCTTTCCAGAGATCAGCCTCAGAGAGATGCCTCAGAGCAGCCTCATCAGAGTATTTTTCCATTTGGGATGTGTGAGTGAGTGGGAGGAAGCAGGCCTTGCTCTGCAAGGCCCAGCCAGCACATGTCACTGCTGCAATGTACATGTGTCTGTAGTGGCCACGTTCATGAAGACGGATCATAAGGCAAATATCTATGCTCCTCCTGATGTTACAGTTCTGCTATCAGAGCAGGAGCAGCATGGCACTGACTTCCAAAAGCCACGGCAAACTTCAGGCTTTGCATTTGTTTTCAGTTCCATAAACCAAGGCTGCTAGCCCTAAAATCCTGTGCAGTTTCAGCTGTATTCTCTTGCAAATAAAGCTATTTGTCATGATGAATGGCTTATTTTCACTTTAAGTGGTTTTTCCTTTGCACTAAAACTCCACAATGTTTTCAAAGCCTTCAGTCTGCTTGGAACAAAGGTCAATTCTTTGTTTTCCAAATGGGTGGAAATTATTATTTTGGTCAAAATATTGTGCAACTCTGGCCCTGGAGACCTGACAGATATTTTGGTCCTGTGGAAGTGACTAGACTCATCTCAAGGGTAACGGTGGGATTTTCCATCCTGTGCTAGACTAGAAGCCAGGCTAGATGATCAGTGATGGTCCCTGGTGGCCTGGAAAATCTGTGAATAAATGAATGAATGAAACTGGGAATTGCTTTGCTTTTCCTGGAAGCACTGCAAACACACTTATGTCAGACTGTGCTAATCAGAATCCCTGGGGGTTTGGGTGTGTGCGCAACTCCAAAGCATATTGCTATTTCTGTAACATGCTCTCTTACACCTAATCACATTCAAAGTCAGGCTGATCTTTCCTCACACTGTAGGCCATGAGTAGCACTTCTGATATACTGAAAATACTGCAGATCAAGAAGAGAAAAGTCATTATCAAACAACCAGTCAAGAATAGAAAGGCACGAAAGGGATGAGGTATGGGATATTGCTGATTCTATCCATTTGCCCTAGGACCTTCCATGGACCTTGCAGTAGCAATCCTTACATTTGCCCCTTCAAACCAGGAGCCAGGTGGCACCCGACAGCACTGCAACATTGATTCACCACCCATTCCTTCCTCTCTGATACCAAACAGGACCCAGGAAAGCTGCTTTGTCCCCACTCAGAGATAATTCAGGACCTCTTTCTCTACCCAAAAGCAATCATCTCTCTAGTTACTCCACCATTGTAGTATCTGAGAGGCAGAGCAGTACTCTCAGCTCTGTTTTACAGGGGAATAACAGATGTGCCCAAGGTCACACAGGAAGTCAGTGCCTGAACTGAGACTGAAACCCAATTCTCTTGCGCCTCAGTCTACTACCAAAACTGAAAAAGCAACCTTCCCTTATGTGATGCTGCCCCTGTGCCATGACCCATTCTCAGTGTACAGCTATGGCTCCATTCAGAACAAGATAGCTCAATCTCTAATCTAGGATCATTCTCATCTGCCAGTCAGCATGAGATTTTAGCACCCTGGTATTTACAGCTGATGTGCCTCAAGGCCATTTCTTTTCCAAAATTTATCATCTACCAAAGGTCAGCTCTGCAATTTCAGAGGTTTCCCAATGAATCCTGAGAAGTATACAAGCCACAGAGAGGTTTTTTCAACATGTGATTTATTCAAAGGCATGCTTTTGAAGTGAAATGCATAAAAATGCCCTGACCGCCAATGGCTTATCATCTAAAGCAGCAGCACTTCACATTATGTTATACAGCAGGCTAAAGATGTTGGCCACAGAGTTTAGAGGATAATTGATTTAGAATTGGTATCAATAGAGCTGGCTTAAACATTTTTTGTGAGTCAATTAGCTGAAAATTGTAGCTTGATCCTGACTTCTGCGGTTGGATTTGTTATCTGTCAGCGTTCAGCCAATATTTTTTGCCAAGAAAAATTAGCCTGTTGGTTGTTCTCTACGAGTGAAATACACCCAAGTGCAGAGAGACAACAAGACCTCTGCATCGACTGCTTCTCCAAAATAGTGTAAAGAGTGAAATTCACCTAGCCTGTGAACAACACCATCTCTTTTATGCTCTATTTCTTTTGGAGGCGCATGAGTGGTAGCCCAAGTTCCAATCTATTGTTCCTAATCATTCACTGGCTAATTGGATGAAGAACTAAGATCATTCTTCCTGTATAAAATCAAAGGCTATTTGGGGCTCTGTGACTAATCTGGAGGCTGTCAGAATTCCCATCCACTTGCAGGTGAGATGAGCGTGTGGGTAGCAGAACAGTGAAGTAGCTATGTTCTGCTCCCAAAACTTATTTTCAAATGCCTTCTAGTGTTGTCCATCCTGACCTTAGTGAAATGCTTTGTTGCACTAACTGGAGATATAACAAGTTCTCTGGGGGTGCATCTACACAAGACACTACTAAGAAGTAGTGTAATTTATTGTGCAGTAAGCATATGCGTCAACACAGGAACATGCTTACTGCATAGTAAACCTCACTAACTGCGAGTAAACTTGCTACCAGCATTTACTAACAGTGCAGCAGTGTTCATGTAGAGGCTTGACCTGGAGCAAATCTGACTCCCAGTCAGCCAGCCACTAGGAGGTAGGAGATTGGTCCCTGCGCCTGGAGCTGCCTGCTGCTGGGGAGGAGTCCACCACTGAATCCTGGGCGTGGACTATGCCCCAGAATAAGGGAATTTCAAGCCCCCTACCCCCCCCTGGCCGCTCTGAGATTGCAATCAGGACGTGGTGGCTGGGAAATCCTTATCTCCCAGCCCTCACTTCACCATCATGATCAAGGAGTGCGGGGCTGGGAGATCTTTAATTCTGGGAATCCCCACCCAGTCTAGAGCTCAGTACTAGCTGTCCCACTGGTAGATTGGGATAGGCGGCTGGGACCTACCCCTCCTCTGCAGCTCTTTCTAAGTCCCCTGCCCTGATCAGGGAGCAGGGCTGGGAGTTCCCTGCTTCTGGGACAGGGGACATTGTCCCTGCCCCGTCAGCAGGCAGCCCCCCAGGGGCAGGGAGTAATGTCATAGCCCCAGTCAGAAGACAGCTGTTTCTTGACCCAGGGTTCCCTGCCAGCCCCTGGGCTAGCACCCAGGGGGAGCCTAGAGCTCCCCCTGGTGGTGGCAAAGGTCCATAGCCGGGCCCCAGGAAGTGAGAGCAGTTTGCTGCCATTAGCAGCAAATCTGTTCCTACTTCCCTACACATGTAGAAGCCTGCCTGAGAGCATTTACTTGTGAGTAAACTGCTCCTGGATCTAATGCATGAGTAGACACACCCAGGAAGTCTGAAACTTGACTCCCTGATGCTGTCTGGAAAATCCCAGCCAAGATTATTCCTTGGAGTTGAAGAACTCTTGAAAGGCCTGATTCTGTACAGCCTCTTGTATCTTCACAAGATGCCAAGTGTTCTGGATGTCCCGAAGAGCTCCAGCAAAACCTGTTATTCATGGATGATACATCTAGAAAATGACATTCATGCATAATTCATGTTGTGGATGCTAGTCACTGACTCACTGGCTTGGGAATGGGAAGCCTCAATCAGCCTCTCTGAGGATGCATAGCTCATGAGAGATGGTGAGGACAGAATGACTTTGAAAAGGTTTGCACACTCTGCCAGTTCTGTAGCTCAAGCAGATACCAACATATTCTTTCTCCAAGTGTTTTCATTAGCCAGAGAATAAAAACCAATCCACGGTATTTCAGGTTTCTGAACATGTAGAAACTAGAGTTGGCTTGTAAAACAAATTTCCCTATCCAGGGAAAAATTTTGAGAGCAAAATTCGGGTGGGGTGAGGGAGGGCGGTGTAATTTGGAGTTAAACTATTTATTTTTATTTAGATCATTTATGCATTTCACATATAAAATACATTTGGAAAGTTTCCAGAATTGTCAAACCAAGATGTGTTAACCTTTTAAAAAGAGTCTTATTCCTATTTTTTCCTAAATGAAATTTCATGGAGATTAAGATACATTTCACCTTCTTCTCCTCCCCCCTCCCCCAA